>NC_069504.1:513448263-513818263 GCF_027579735.1 Bombina bombina | reverse complement strand
CTTACTACCTGTCTCCTTGATCCCAATTAATGCCCTCCCTCTCGCCTACTCTTACTCCTATCCTCACACATATTTTTAATCTCTGCCTCAGCACTGGTATATTTCACTCATCCCTTAAACATACATTAATTAAACATATCCTCAAACAATCTTCTCTTGATCCATCATCTTGATCCAACTACCGCCCTATTTCCCTACTCCGCTTGCCTCAAAACTTTTGGAAAGGCTTGACTATACACATTTATCACATTTTCTCACATTAAACTCACTCCTTGATCCATTGCAATCTGGGTTTTGCCCACAGCACTCCACAGAAACGGCAATCATTAAGGTTACTAATGACCTAATTACAGCAGAATCTAAAGAATCTAAATCTAAAGGCCACTTTTCTTTGTTAATCCTTCTTGATCTGTCTGCAGCATATGACACAGTTGACTACACTCTCTTGCTCAAAACCCTCCAATCCTTCGGGATCTGTGACACAGCTCTCTCGTGGCTCTCCTCTTAACTTTCTAACCTACCCTTTAATGTCACCTTCTCTGGCACATCCAATGACCCTTTACTACTTTCTGTTGGGGTGCCACAATGCTCTGTCTTTAGTCCACTTCTCTTTTCAATTTATACATCATCCTTAGATTCCTTACAGTCTAATGGGTTTCAATACCATTTGAATTCTGATGGTACCCAAATCTACTTCTCTACACCAGACCTATCCCCTTCCTTACTAACTTGTTCACTAACTGTCTTTCTAATATTTCAGCCGGCATTGCGACAATATTATATATATATGTATATATATATATATATTTTCTAATATTTCATCCTGGATGTCCTTTCACTACCTTAACCTAAATCTCTCAAAAACTGAGCTCCCTGTTTCCCCCCTTCTTCCAAAATCCCTACCCCCTAACTTTCTCTAACTGTTGATAATAACATCATTACCCCAACCCAACATGCCCAATGTCTTGGGGTCACCCTTGACTCAGATCTCTCTTTTACTCCCCACCTCCAGTCTTTGGCCAATTCTTGCTGCCTCTACCTTAAAAACATCTCCAGACTTTGCCACTTCCTCACACAAGACCCAACTAAGACTTTAATCCACTCTCTCATCATTTCCCACTTTTTGACTATTGCAACTCCATCCTCTCCAGCCTCCCTAGCTGCCGTCTGTCTCTCTTACAATCCATAATAAATGCCTCTGCCAGGTTGATCTTCCTTACATGTCGCTCCTCATCTGCTGCACCTCTCTGCCAGTCCCTTCACTGGCTTACTCTAACCTCCAGAATAAAACATAAAATCCTGACTCTAACTTTTAAAGCTCTCAATAACACTGCTCCACTCTATATCTCTGACCTAGTCTCCAAATACTCGCCCTACCATCCCCTTCTCTCTGCTCATGACCTATTTCTCTCCTCCTCTCTTGTTACCTTCTCCTATTCCTGTCTACAAGACTTCTCCAGACTGGCCCCTATTTTGTGGAACTCTCTGCCTTGCTCTACACGACTCTCCCCTAGTTTTCAAACTTTCAAGCACTCCTTAAAGACTCTACTGTTTAGGGATACATATAATATACACTAACATTTTCCTGTCTTAGTCCCTCTCCTCCCCTATTCCCTTGAACCCCCTTAGCATGTAAGCCTACTAGCGTAGCTGCTTTGTAGATGATTTACAACAGTGAAACTCTTGGCAGGGCTCTCTATCCCTATACATTATGCTACCGGACATGTTACACACAACAACCTCTGCGCTTTGTCAAAGAATATATATATATATATCTATGGGGTCCATTTATCAAGATCCGTATAGAGCTTGAAGGGCCATGTTTCTGGCGAACCTTCAGACTCACCAGAAACACCAGTTATGAAGCAGCGGTCATGCGCTAACCTGAAACTGTGCTAGACCAACTGTGCAAATGGATAACATTCTTACAAAACAATGTGATAATAGAAATAAATTAGAAAGTTGTTTAAAATTTCATGCTCTATCTAAATCATGACTAAATTGATTTTGTGTAGCTCATATACAAAGCACTTACGGCTAGATTTAGAGTTTTGTCGGTAACGACCCGTGTATCTAACGCTGGCTTTTTTCTGGCCGCACCTTTAAAATTACTCTGGTATTGAGAGTCCACAGAATGGCTGCTGCGTTAGGCTCCAAAAAAGGAGCGTAGAGCATATTTAATGCAACTTCAACTATCGATACCAGAGTTGCTTACGGACGCGGCCAGCCTCAAAAACGTGCTCGTGCACGATCCCCCATAGGAAACAATGGGGCTGTTTGAGCTGAAAAAAAACCTAACACCTGCAAAAAAGCCGCGTTCAGCTCCTAACGCAGCCCCATTGTTTCCTATGGGGAAACACTTCCTACGTCTGCACCTAACACTCTAACATGTACCCCGAGTCTAAACACCCCTAACCTTACACTTATTAACCCCTATTCTGCCGCCCCCGCTATCGCTGACCCCTGCATATTATTATTAACCCCTAATCTGCCGCTCCGTAAACCGTCGCTACTTACATTATCCCTATGTACCCCTAATCTGCTGCCCCTAACACCGCCGACCCCTATATTATATTTATTAACCTCTAATCTGCCCCCCACAACGTCGCCTCCACCTGCCTACACTTATTAACCCCTAATCTGCCGAGCGGACCGCACCGCTATTATTATAAAGTTATTAACCCCTAATCCGCCTCACTAACCCTATAATAAATAGTATTAACCCCTAATCTGCCCTCCCTAACATCGCCGACACCTAACTTCAATTATTAACCCCTAATCTGCCGACTGGAGATCACCGCTATTCTAATAAATGTATTAACCCCTAAAGCTAAGTCTAACCCTAACACTAACACCCCCTAAATTAAATATAATTTTAATCTAACGAAATTAATTAACTTTTATTAAATAAATTATTCCTATTTAAAGCTAAATACTTACCTGTAAAATAAATCCTAATATAGCTACAATATAAATTATAATTATATTATAGCTATTTTAGGATTAATATTTATTTTACAGGTAACTTTGTATTTATTTTAACCAGGTACAATAGCTATTAAATAGTTAAGAACTATTTAATAGCTAAAATAGTTAAAATAATTACAAATTTACCTGTAAAATAAATCCTAACCTAAGTTACAATTAAACCTAACACTACACTATCAATAAATAAATTAAATACAATTCCTACAAATAAATACAATGAAATAAACTAACTAAAGTACAAAAAATAAAAAAGAACTAAGTTACAAAAAATAAAAAAATATTTGCAAACATTAGAAATATATTACAACAATTTTAAACTAATTACACCTACTCTAAGCCCCCTAATAAAATAACAAAGCCCCCCAAAATAAAAAAATGCCCTACCCTATTCTAAATTACTAAAGTTCAAAGCTCTTTTACCTTACCAGCCCTGAACAGGGCCCTTTGCGGGGCATGCCCCAAGAAGTTCAGCTCTTTTGCCTGTAAAAAAAAACATACAATACCCCCCCCCCAACATTACAACCCACCACCCACATACCCCTAATCTAACCCAAACCCCCCTTAAATAAACCTAACACTAAGCTGATCCAATCATCCAATCGGATTGAACTTGATTCTTATTGGCTGATTCCATCAGCCAATCAGAATATTCCTACCTTAATTCCGATTGGCTGATAGAATGCTATCAGCCAATCGGAATTCGAGGGACGCCATCTTGGATGACGTCATTTAAAGGAACCGTCATTCGTCGTTCAGTCGTCGGCCAGGATGTTTGTTCCGCGTCGGAGGTCTTCAGGATGCTGCCGCTCCGCTCCGGATGGTTGGCGATAGAAGATGCCTCTTGGATGAAGACTTCAATCGGATGGAAGACCTCTTCTGCCCCACTTGGATGAAGACTTCTACCGGATGGAGGACCTCTTCTTGCTCCGATTGGATGAAGAATTTGGCTCGGCTGGGTGAAGACGACTCAAGGTAGGGAGATCTTCAGGGGCTTAGTGTTAGGTTTATTTAAGGGTGGTTTGGGTTAGATTAGGGGTATGTGGGTGGTGGGTTGTAATGTTGGGGGGGTATTGTATGTTTTTTTTTACAGGCAAAAGAGCTGAACTTCTTGGGGCATGCCCCGCAAAGGGCCCTGTTCAGGGCTGGTAAGGTAAAAGAGCTTTGAACTTTAGTAATTTAGAATAGGGTAGGGCATTTTTTTTATTTTGGGGGGCTTTGTTATTTTATTAGGGGTCTTAGAGTAGGTGTAATTAGTTTAAAATTGTTGTAATATATTTCTAATGTTTGTAAATATTTTTTTTATTTTTTGTAACTTAGTTCTTTTTTATTTTTTGTACTTTAGTTTATTTCATTGTATTTATTTGTAGGAATTGTATTTAATTTATTTATTGATAGTGTAGTGTTAGGTTTAATTGTAGATAATTATAGGTATTTTATTTAATTAATTTATTGATAGTGCAGTGTTAGGTTTAATTGTAACTTAGGTTAGGATTTATTTTACAGGTAAATTTGTAATTATTTTAACTATTTTAGCTATTAAATAGTTCTTAACTATTTAATAGCTATTGTACCTGGTTAAAATAAATACAAAGTTACCTGTAAAATAAATATAAATCCTAAAATAGCTATAATATAATTATAATTTATATTGTAGCTATATTAGGATTTATTTTACAGGTAAGTATTTAGCTTTAAATAGGAATAATTTATTTAATAAGAGTTAATTAATTTCGTTAGATTAAAATTATATTTAATTTAGGGGGGTGTTAGTGTTAGGGTTAGACTTAGCTTTAGGGGTTAATACATTTATTAGAATAGCGATGAGTTCCAGTCGGCAGATTAGGGGTTAATAATTGAAGTTAGGTGTCGGCGATGTTAGGGAGGGCAGATTAGGGGTTAATACTATTTATTATAAGGTTAGTGAGGCGGATTAGGGGTTAATAACTTTATTATAGTAGCGGTGCGGTCCGCTCGGCAGATTAGGGGTTAATAAGTGTAGGCAGGTGGAGGCGACGTTGAGGGGGGCAGATTAGGGGTTAATAAATATAATATAGGGGTCGGCGGTGTTAGAGGCAGCAGATTAGGGGTACATAAGTATAACGTAGGTGGCGGTCGGCAGATTAGGGGTTAAAAAATGTAATCGAGTGTCGGCGATGCAGGGGGGCCTCGATTTAGGGGTACATAGGTAGTTTATGGGTGTTAGTGTACTTTAGAGCACAGTAGTTAAGAGCTTTATAAACCGGCGTTAGCCCAGAAAGCTCTTAACTACTGACTTTTTTCTGCGGCTGGAGTCTTGTCGTTAGATTTCTAATGCTCACTTCAGACACGACTCTAAATACCGGAGTTAGAAAGATCCCATTGAAAAGATAGGATACGCAATTGACGTAAGGGGATCTGCGGTATGGAAAAGTCGCGGCTGAAAAGTGAGCGTTAGACCCTTTTTTGAATGACTCCAAATACCGGCGGTAGCCTAAAACCAGCGTTAGGAGCCTCTAACACTGGTTTTCACGGCTACCGCCAAACTCCAAATCTAGGCCATAGTATTTAGCAATTACTTAAAAATAACAAAAATGTTAAAAAATTAAAATAATTGGGCTTGCATCAATGCGTTTCTATTTATGCAGTTGCATTTATTTCTTTTGAAAAATTCAAAGATTTCCCTTTCTCTCTCATAGCAAAAGTGCAGGATAAAAGAGAGATGTTATAATGTCAGATACTCTGTGCAAATACCCCCTGCTATAATTACTGCTTTCATAATGTGACAAAAATCCCCATTAGAAGGTATTTGGGGACCAGTAGTTTATCTCTTCATTTAGTCCTGACTTCAGGGATCCTAGGCCACTGAAAATTGAAGATTAGTAAAATAATGGACTTCTGATCCCCTGCTTAAGCTTTGTCTTTAAGGATAGAAGTGATCTGAAGAATGAAGATTTTTTTTAAAATAATAGGCTTGAGCTTCTTATTGTGGCATGTTTTAGTATGCAATGGAATGAGAACAATAACAGACTGTTGAGCTTCTAGAGGGGATTTTTATTTGAGAACCTTAGAGTTTCTTCAAAAAGGAAAATAATTGGAGCTGTCTATTTTTAGTATAGGGACTTTACAACAAGAATTTAAATGTGGATGAAAATGTATTTTAGTCATTGAGTCAGTTACTGTAGGAAGTTAGTGTAGATAGAGTAAGCCTGGTGAATTGTTTAGACTAAAGGGTAATATTTGTGACACAACTACATCTTACATGCCATAAATAGTATTGCACAGCCATGGTAGAAGTGTTAAATATTAAACACATGAGACAAAATAGTACAGATACAAATACCAATGCTATTTTGATTAGAGACAGCTAAGTTCAGATATGCTTTATTATAGAAACAGGTGTCCTGGCACTCCAAAAAAACACAAGTGCGGCAGGGAAGATAAATCTTCACAATAATTGTATTTCATCCAGTAAAAACATATATGAATCCAACACATGAATACCATAGATAAGATAAAAACAATAAAGAAATAGGGACCTTGGCCCCTCTGCATCAGACACGTTTCATGCTGAGTTAGCACTTGATCACTGATAGTACGAGGGATCAAGGTAGAAGGCTTTTAAATGTAGAAGCACCAATAGCAACACTGCTAAAGATTAACCCCTAATTTTGTTTGGTTGCTGGTTTAAGGAGACAAAATTCATGACCCTAATAAATAGATTAGACTAAAGTATATTTAGGTGCTAAGGAAAAACTCCTAAAATAAGGAGTAAAATTCCTAATTATCAAAGATATTAAAAAATATATAAGATTACCTCAATTACAAAAGGTGGTTAGTATTTAAACATATGTGATTAAAGTGTATAAAAAAAAAAAGGAAATAACGCAATGTTTAATGTTTGATAATCAAATCTACATCCATTCTAAAGTTTAGACTGTAAGGTTGTCTGGTGTTTAATTTAAGAATCCAGAATACCTCTCTTACATTAAGCTTCTCCTCCCTGTTGCCACCCCTCCGTCCTACTGGGACAAAATCTATTCCCTGTACTTTTAATAGAGAGCCATCTGAGTTCTGTTATGCCTGGCTATTGGGGTCATAGATTCAGGGTCTTCTATGGACCTAAAGTGATCGAGAAATCTATTTCTCAGGGCTCTCTTGGTTTTGCCTGTATCTTGAAGTTTACAACCCTGGCATGTTAGTAAATAGACCACATGAGTAGTGTTACAATTGATAAAAAATTGAATGTTAAATGTCTTGTTGTTATCATTGGCAGTAGCCACAATAGTTTTTCCTTGAGTAATATGTTGACAAGCCTTACATCTAGAGCCACAACATTTGTAGCAACCCTTTCATTGAGAAAGCCATGTAGTGTTTACCTGTTTGGGAAGCATAGATGGAGAGAGTTCATTTCTTAGTGTTTTTTATTTTTTGGATACAAATTTAACACTATCCTCAACAATACTGGAGAGTATAGGATCGCTATGTAAGATTGGTATACATTGTTTAATCAGTTTGCAAATGACATGATATTCCTTACTATTTGATGTTATAAATAAAGCAATTTGTTTAGTTTCATCGTTAAATTGTTTCTTTTTACTTTTGCCTTCAATTAATGTGTCACGTGGAATTAAATCCACCTCAGCTTTAGTTTTCTCAAGAAGTACCTTGTCCTAACCTTTATCCTGCAGTCTTCTCATGGTATTAGAGGCTTCCCTCTCATAAGTATCAGGTTTGGAACAATTTCTTTTAACCCTAATAAGTTTTCCCTTTGGTATGGACTTTAGGAGATGTGGGGAATTACAAGATTTGAAATTTAAAATGGTGTTACCATCAGTAGGTTTATGATAGAGACTCATCATGATTGTTTGAGTTTCAAAGTCAGAAACAAGTGTCAGATCAAGAAAATTCATATGAGTCCTACTATGTTCCAAAGTAATTTTTAGATTCATGTCATTATGCATATATTATTCCAATGTAATCATGGAACATGTTAACAGATTCTTTAGACCCATCACAAATTAGAATGAGATTGTCAATGTAGCAACCAAAATAAACAATGTGTTTTTAAAAGGGGTATTATCTCCAAAGATGTTTATGCGCTCCCACCAACCAAAATATAGGTTGGCGTAAGATGGGGCAAATTTGGCCCTCATAGCGGTTCCACATCTCTGGAGATAATATTTCCCTTCAAAAATAAAAAAAATAATGAGTAAGCAAATATTCAATGGCCAGCAACAAAAAATGTGTAGTTTCATTAGAAAAATTGGAACAGTTACGTAAAAAATGCTCCCCAGCTAGAATGCCCTTGTGATGGGGAATAATAGTATAAAGGGAGGTGATTTCAAAAGACACCAATATATATGTTTTCTCCCATTTAATGTACCTCAAGTCCTGAATAAGTGCTGTAGTGTCTTTGATATAGCCGGGTAAGGATGTAACCAATAGTTGTAAGAATGAGTCCACTAGGTCAGATAGGGGTTCATTAAAGGACCCAGCTATAATGGGTCAGCCAGGAGGACTGTGAGGATTCTTATGGACTTTGGGGAAATAGTGAAACACTGCTGTCACAGGAAATTCAGGCATTCAATAATCCATCATGTGGGGCTTAAAGGGACAGTATGCACTCATTCTCATATAACTGCATGTAATAGACACTACTATAAAGAATAAGATGCACAGATACTGATATAAAAATCCAGTATATAACTGTTTAAAAACTTACTTAGAAGCTGTCAGTTTGGCTCTGTTGAAAGGGTAGCTGGAAAGCCCACTGCAAGTGGGAAATAAGACACTCCCCCCCCCTCCACCTTCTTTTGCATATGAAAAGACCCTTTACACAAACAAGAGCAAGCTAGAGAAGGTAGCTGACGGTATTCACATAAAACTTTGGGGCTTGGTTAGGAGTCTGAAAATCAGAGCAATGTTATTCAAAAATAAGCAAAACTATACATTTATTTAAAAAAAAAAAACGTTATGGGCTATATAAATAGATCATCTACAAAACATTTATGCAAAGAAAAAATGAGTGTATAATGTCCCTTTAATTGTACCGCATTTACATGCTAATTCAACCAAAGTATGGTTCTATATTCTCTAGTGGGGTTGGATTTAAATACACCATAGGTGTCCACATCCAAAAGCTGATGGAGTTCCTCCTTAGTATAATCCTGCCTATTTAAAACCACAACATTACCTCCCTTATCAGAATCCCAATCACTATTTCATTGTTATTTTTGAGGTCTAGCAATGCCTGTTTCTAGAACGGGGTGAGATTTTCTCTAGCGGATACAGATTGTTGTTTTTTTTTTTTTAAGCCTGGTAAGCTGTGTTTCAATTGTGTGTTGGAATACTTCTAAGGTTTGACCCCTGGTGTGAACCGGATAGAAAGTTCTCCTACATTTAAACCTTTCCAAAGATATGTCTGATTCAGAGACCAAAACGAGTTTCCTCGTCATTGTTAGAGTGTAATTCAGCCAAATCATTTATACTACACAGTTCACTAAAAGTAAGACTGGGAATGACATTATCGCATATTTCAAATGGTTGAATGTCAATTTCAGCCTGTCCCGGGTCAACTGTGGACCCAAAGAATGTTTTTTTAAGAGTAAGAGATCTAACAAATCGATTCACATCAAGAATAGTTTGGAACAGGTTGAAATGACATGTTGGAGCATAAATCAAACCCTTAGAGAGAATGGACAATTAGACCAGCAACCAAACACAATTAGGAGTTAATCTTTAGCAGTGTTGCTATTGGTGCTTCTACATTTAAAAGCCTTGTACCTTGATCCCTCCTACTATCAGTTATAAAGTGCTAACTCAGCATGAAACACATCTGAGGCAGAGGGGCCACGGTCCCTATTTCTTTTTTGTTCTTATCCTATCTATGATATTCATGTGTTGGATCCAAACATGTTTTTACTGGATGGAATAAAATTTCTGTGAAGTTTTATCTTCCCTGCCGTACTTGTGTTTTTTTGGAAGAGCCAGGACACCTGTTTCTGCATTACCTGTTTGGCCTAATCAGTGGCCTTTCCTGGAGCACCTAAAACTACACATCTATATCACCTTCATACCATGTGCACCAACAAATGCCACGGTAAGAGAGTTTACTCAAATAGGGCTTGAGCATCCTGCACCTACCTGTATGTTTATTTTTTTTTATTATTAATTTATTTTTATTTTTTTATGCTTTATTATACTTGATCTGCTCCATAAGATGATTAGAAACTATCCAGATATTGTGAAGAAGTCAAATTCTTGAATAACCTTTAAAGCCTTAGATAGACAAATTGTTAAGATTTGCTTTAACTTAAAACATAGGTGTATACCTGAAAACGAGCAGTGAATCCTAGACTGCTCCAAGGGATGATTCAAGAAACAGAAGGTATTGACACACATCATTGTGTTTATTTGCAAGTGGATGTGAGCCAATACACTCTCGGCTAGATTTAGAGTTTTGTCGGTAACGACCCGAAAATCTAACGCCGGCTTTTTTCTGGCCGCACCATAAAAATAACTCTGGTATTGAGAGTCCACATAAAGGCTGCGTTAGGCTCCAAAAAAGGAGCGTAGAGCATATTTAACGCAGCATCAACTCTCGATACCAGAGTTGCTTACGCAAGCGGCCAGCCTCAAAAAAGTGCAGGATTCCCCCATAGAAAACAATGGGGCTGTTTGAGCTGAAAAAAAACCTAACACCTGCAAAAAAGCCGCGTTCAGCTCCTAACGCAGCCCCATTGTTTGCTATGCGGAAACACTTCCTACGTCTGCACCTAACACCCTAACATGTACCCCGAGTCTAAACACCCCTAACCTTACACTTATTAACCCCTAATCTGCCGCCCCCGCTATCGCTGACCCCTGCATATTATTATTAACCCCTAATCTGCCGCTCCGTAAACCGCCGCTACTTACATTATCCCTATGTACCCCTAATCTGCTGCCCTAACATCGCCGACCCCTATATTTTATTTATTAACCCCTAATCTGCCCCCCACAACGTCGCCTCCACCTGCCTACACTTATTAACCCCTAATCTGCCGAGCGGACCTGAGCGCTACTATAATAAAGTTATTAACCCCTAATCCGCCTCACTAACCCTATAATAAATAGTATTAACCCCTAATCTGCCCTCCCTAACATCGCCGACACCTAACTTCAAACATTAACCCCTAATCTGCCGACTGGAGCTCACCGCTATTCTAATAAATGTATTAACCCCTAAAGCTAAGTCTAACTCTAACACTAACACCCCCCTAAATTAAATATAATTTTAATCTAACGAAATTAATTAACTCTTATTAAATAAATTATTCCTATTTAAAGCTAAATACTTACCTGTAAAATAAATCCTAATATAGCTACAATATAAATTATAATTATATTATAGCTATTTTAGGATTAATATTTATTTTACAGGTAACTTTGTATTTATTTTAACCAGGTACAATAGCTATTAAATAGTTAAGAACTATTTAATAGCTAAAATAGCTAAAATAATTACAAAATTACCTGTAAAATAAATCCTAACCTAAGTTACAATTAAACCTAACACTACACTATCAATAAATTAATTAAATAAAATACCTATAATTATCTACAATTAAACCTAACACTACACTATCAATAAATAAATTAAATACAATACATACAAATAACTACAATGAAATAAACTATCTAAAGTACAAAAAATAAAAAAGAACTAAGTTACAAAAAATAAAAAAATATTTACAAACATAAGAAAAATATTACAACAATTTTAAACTAATTACACCTACTCTAAGCCCCCTAATAAAATAACAAAGCCCCCCAAAATAAAAAAATGCCCTACCCTATTCTAAATTACTAAAGTTCAAAGCTCTTTTACCTTACCAGCCCTGAACAGGGCCCTTTGCGGGGCATGCCCCAAGAAGTTCAGCTCTTTTGCCTGTAAAAAAAAACATACAATACCCCCCCAACATTACAACCCACCACCCACATACCCCTAATCTAACCCAAACCCCCTTAAATAAACCTAACACTAAGCACCTGAAGATCTTCCTACCTTATCTTCACCATACCAGGTTCACCGATCGATCCAGAAGAGCTCCTCCGATGTCCTGATCCAAGCCCAAGCAGGGGGCTGAAGAGGTCCATGATCCGGCTGAAGTCTTCATCCAAGCGGGGCAGAAGAGGTCTTCCATCCGATTGAAGTCTTCATCCAAGCGGGATCTTCTATGGTCATCCATCCGGAGCGGAGCGGCAGGATCCTGAAGACGTCCGACGCGGAACATCCATCCTGGCCGACGACTGAACGACGAATGACGGTTCCTTTAAATGACGTCATCCAAGATGGCGTCCCTCGAATTCCGATTGGCTGATTCTATCAGCCAATCGGAATTAAGGTAGGAATATTCTAATTGGCTGATGGAATCAGCCAATCAGAATCAAGTTCAATCCGATTGGCTGATCCAACCAATTTAATAACTAACATTTTTCCTTCCAAAGATAAATTCCTTAAAGACCAAAACTGAAGTTTTCTACTCGCTTTATCAAAAACATTCTCCCAACTTTCCAAGCCTTTCAAATCCACATCAAATTTCACACCCAACACCTCAATTGCACTGTCAGTCACAGGCCATCCACAGGAATCAATCTCCCTATCATTACCAAAAACTTTACCTTTACACTTATTCCAATTAACTCTGAAACCACTTGCCATACAAAAACATTCAACCAAAGTTTTCACCCTCCTCAAACCAGCCTGAGTCTCACATACCACACTCACATCATCCATATACCCAATCACTTTCAAACACCTTCCATTACTGCCAGGAACACTCACACCTCTAACTAATTTATCCTTCCACAAACTAGTTAACAATGGCTCAATGACACATACAGATAACACAGGAGACAAAAGACAACCTTGACTCACTCCAGATTTAACACAAAGTTCCTTAGTCAAAAAAACATTAACCTGAACTTGACTCACAATATCACAATACAAACATTTAAACCATCCAATAATCTTACCAGAAAAACCTAAACGTTCTAAAACATGAAACATAAAATCATGCACTATCCTATCATACGCTTTTTCAAAATCCACAAAAGCAACAGCAACAGACCTCATCCTCTCCCTCACATACCACAGTACATCACGTACTAACAACAAACTTTCATAAATCTGACGCCCAGGAACAGCACATACTTTCCTTACCAATCACTCCACGTATTCTATTTGTCTGCACCTTTGCAATAACCTTATAGTCAACATTCAACAACGTAATCGGCCTTCAATTCCTCAAATCTCTCTTATCACCCTTAATAAATAACAAAACAATCAAACCATTCCTCATTGAAACAGGCAAAACTTTAATTCTCAAAACAAACTTACAAACATCCAACATATCCACTCCAATCAAATTCCCAAAACACGTATAAAATTCAACAGGCAAACCATCACAACCAGGTACCTTCCCATTCTTAAAACTCCTAACAACCTCGTCTGCAATCTCATCCAAACTTAGATCCCTTTCTAACAAATCATTATCATATTTTTCCAACTTAACCTCAATGTCTTTCAACAACTCCTTTTCCAATAAAACATCTCTTGTCTTTTCTTTATAAAGCTCACTATAAAACTCATGAACTTCACGCAAAACACCATCCATACCATTAATTTCACATCCTTAACAAAAACAGTCTTTCCTTCAAAAACTTTCTAAACAAATTATTTACTACAAGACTCATCCTTTTCCATTTTCTCCAATCTTGCCATAAAACAATTTTCTTTCCTTTTTCATGCATACACTTTTTAATTATCTTTCTTGCTTCAGCAATTTCCTCATGCACATCAATACCACAATTTCTCAATTCATACAAATACAACAACCTCGGATACCATTTATCATACAACTCCCTTTCCATTCTAGCTTTCTCACAACCTTTTTTAATACAACACCTTTTTATTTCTACCTTCAACCATTCCCACCACATAAGCACATTACTAAAATCACACTTTCTTTCACGCCACTTTTCATACATCCAAACAAACTGACACTTAATCTTCTCATCTTCTAACAAATCCACAATTAGTTTCCAAACACCCTTACCATACTTGATCTTCAAATCACAATTCATCTTACACATCTAAAGGGCATGATCCGTAAAGGACATCCGCTTTAAAGAAAAATCATCAATACATAGAAAAATAGATAAAAAACAAAAATCAATTCGAGATTTTATCCCACCACTATCACTAAAGAAAGTAAAACCCTCCCCTGAAAATGAAACAGACCCGAAAGTATCCTTCAAACCGAAAGATTTAAGCAGATCAACTAAAAACTTCCCTGAGCTATCCACCCTACAATCACTCCCACCCTTTCTGGCCCCATTCATAATAATACAATAAAAATCCCCACCCAAAAAAGTTGGATCTCGACCTGGCAGAAAAAACTTTAATGTTTCAAAATCAAGCAAACGTTCTACCCTATTTGGAGAAGCATATACATTAAACAAATGAAAAACAGTCCCACAAAAACTAAAACTAACCAAAAGAACCCGACCTGGGACAATATGAACTACATTAAGGATAGAAAAACAAAACCCCTTAAACAAAACTCCCACCCCCCCATTCCTGTCAGAAGAACAAGACCATAATTTAGGACCATATTCCCAGTCAGCACATTTAGGATGTTCAGAGAGACCACATTCCTGCAAACAAAAAAATATTAGCAGAAGATACAGATAATAACTTAAAAATTGCAACTCTCCTTGCTATAGTTTTCATACACCTGACATTAAGGGAAGAAACTTCTTCTTTCCTTTCTTTTTCTTAGGACTCAAAGGAGATCCTTTAAATCTGCCTCTGTGACATTCCAACCTCCTAGGCTCCCACTTGCCAGCCTCATAACCAGTAACTTCAGCAAGTTGGTTCACATCTCTTTTATCTAGATAACCATCAGAAGAGGCATCAGAAAAGTCACCAATACACTGGCTTGATTTAGAGGGAACGTTTTTAGTAGAGACAGAAGGAAACTCTAAAATTAAAGAGTCAGCATCACTTGCAGTATCTGGATCTGCACTCTTAACTACTGGAACATCCAAATCAGGACTCTCCCATCCATCAGAATCTGCACCTTTTTTCTGCTTGGAGGCAGATTTTTTCCCTACAGTGTCCATATCCTCCTCAGAACCAGAGGACACAACAGCAGACCAATCAATGTTCTCCCCTTCACCAAGAACAGCATCAGGAGCAGGATCACAAGATGACTCAGTGAAGGAAAAATTCTCTGTTGCAGGAACAGCAACAGTATCATCCACAGAATTGGGAAACAGGGCTTCAAGAACATCAGCAGCAGCTATCACATTAGATGTAGCAAGATCCACCTCCTGAAGATTAGATTGGGCTTCCTCCACCTTCTCAGTCACAGGAACCACCACAGGAGCGTCAGAAACCACTTTGACAGGGACCCCAATCAGCAGATTTCTTATACAAAAGAGGTAATATAGAGTTCAATGCCTCATCAGAGACCTCCTCCTCATTCATAGATGGCTCAACCGCAACTGAAGTTGTTTTTTTTGCAACATCAGCATAGGAAGGCTTCACTCTATCAAGCCCCAGCAACATCATCAAAGGACACATCCTGCACAGATGATGTGAAGAACCACACAGGTCACAGGTCCGACGTTTACTACAGTGGGCAACAAGATGATCCTCCTCACCACAATTTTGACATCTGGCACCTAGGCAATTTTCAGCAATGTGACCAAAGAAGTTGCAACTATGGCAAAAAAGAAGCATGTGATCATAATATAGGAAACCCCTATTTCCAGCAATGGCGAAAGTCTGTGGAGGGTGTTTCCTTCCACCATTACCTAATTCATCTGGCACAAACTGCACCCAGAACCTGCACTTTCCATTGAAAGTCCCAAACTGATTCTTCAGCTTGCTACCTCCTTGAACATAATCAAAGTAGCAACAAAGAAACAGACGAATTTCAACATCAGTGACCCAAGGGTTGTACATATGTACTGTCACCGGGATTCTTCTCTCCCTCTGCACACAGGCAACAAATATCATGCCCACCAACTCTGGAGCAGCAGCCATATCAATAGTCCGTTGATAGCAGGTCTGTAAATTATGCTCATCTGTGAAAGCCAAATCAAAAATCCTTCTTGAAGGGAATGACTAAACACAATGCAAAATTGCTCTTGGCATCTTCAAAACACCCTCCAAAACAATCTGCTGAGACAAACAAACAATCTTCTCTCGGAAGTCCTCAGAAATCAACACCTGAAGTGTATCGGGAATGTTTGGCACATTGGTAGCCATAACTGCCCTATTGCCTCTTTAGGCTGAATTTCAGAGCGCCCCCCCAAAAGCAGCATGTAGCTGAAGTTAAGGGAAAATGCCACAAGGCCAAGGGGATGGCCCTACTACCCAGTTGCTCTACGCCTAAGGAGTAGCCACCCCCCTATAGCAGCAGAAGCCCAAACCCTGAAGGAAAAGGACCCCAGGCTGAAGGAGCAGGTCTCCAGGCAGCACATCTTTCAACCAAGACCAAGCACAGAAAACTGCACTTGATCCCAGCCAAAGGCCCGAGAAGTGACCTTAGACGATCGTTTCGGCCTATTGTGGGCCTCGTCAGTGAGGTGCAGCCTTATCCCTCTAGCACACTAATCAATGGGTCCACATCTCAATTCCCACATCACACTTAAGGAGACTTCCCTAAGTGTCATAATTTGCATAAATAAAAAGAGAGAAGCACTCAACCTGGGAACGAACAATAGCATAATAGCTTGTTCTATGGCTAGTTACCACCCAAGAAGCAGCCTCTTTTTGCTCAACGTGTGCCTTTCACAGAGAAGAATGTTCCTGAAGCATATCAGTCTGATCCTGACTTAACAGTACAGTCCAGCCCCGAAATACCAGGCAATCCCTCTCTGAACGAGAGAAACAGCAAAACCCCAGATGTACGTTTCGGTCTAGTGTGGGCCTCGTTAGTGTGGTGCAGGTTGAGTGCTTCTCTCTTTTTATTTATGCATATTAAAGTAAATGTTTCAGGTTCACTGAGAAAACAGGTTAAAAACTACTCTTAATTTAATATAAAATACTAACGGCTAGATTTGGAGTTTTGTCGGTAACGACCCGAAAAACTAACGCCGGCTTTTTTCTGGCCGCACCATAAAAATAACTCTGGTATTGAGAGTCCACAGAATGGCTGCGTTAGGCTCCAAAAAAGGAGCGTAGAGCATTTTTAACGCAGCTTCAACTCTCGATACCATAGTTGCTTACAGACGCGGCCAGCCTCAAAAACGTGCTCGTGCACGATTCCCCCATAGGAAACAATGGAGCTGTTTGAGCTGAAAAAAAACCTAACACCTGCAAAAAAGCCGCGTTCAGCTCCTAACGCAGCCCCATTGTTTGCTATGCGGTAACCCTTCCTACGTCTGCACTTAACACTCTAACATGTACCCCGAGTCTAAACACCCCTAACCTTACACTTATTAACGCGTGTGTGTGGTAGACCGAGCGCTAGTATTTTACAGCCTTATGGTCACTGGCAAAAGTCCCCTAGTGGACTTGGGATGTGACTACAATTGTGTGATATAGTGAGCGCTGGGAAGCTTAAAAGGACTGTGAGGTATGGATATGTTAAAAATGGAATGTATTTATTACAGTTAATATACAATGAAAATACAATATAATACATACAAATTAAAAAGCTTCTAAAATTCTTCCTAAAATCTCTATGGATCCATGAGATATAAGTCTTAAGGATATAGTGTTACCTATATCTGTGGTGTTGGAACAAATATTACGTTAGCTCCGACAACAGTCTAAGACCATAGTATTATGGTCTATAAAGTGCAGTTTAAGCACAGATATTTACAAACAGCAGATGTGATGTAAATGGCCAAAATTGGCGTAGTACAATGTCAATAATACAGATGTCAACAATACAGATGCAGTATAAAAGTATAAGTGATAGAAATACAATATAAATAAAAGTGTTGGAAAAATCCAATTGTGTAAAAATGGAAATAAAATTTGTTTAAAAAATGAAGAAATTTATGTCTCTCAAATAGTTTCTTAAAAAATGTCTCTTTGGAAAATCACAGTGTTCCAAAAAAAAAAACAAACATATATATATATATATATATATATATATATATATATCAGAGTGTTCCACAGAAATTGCAAAAGTGTTCCACAAAAATTGTAAAAAATTAATCCACAAATAAATATCAAAGTGTTCAAAAAATATGGTGGGTAAGTGCGTTCAAAGAAATCCTAGGATTTCTTTGAACGCACTTACCCACCATATTTTTTGAACACTCTGATATTTATTTGTGGATTAATTTTTTACAATTTTTGTGGAACACTTTTGCAATTTCTGTGGAACACTCTGATATATATATATATATATATATATATTATTTTTTTTTGGAAAAATGTGATTTTCCAAAGAGACATTTTTTAAGAAACTATTTGAGAGACATAAATTTCTTCATTTTTTCAACAAATTTTATTTCCATTTTTACACAATTGGATTTTTCCTACACTTTTATTTATATTGTATTTCTATCACTTATACTTTTATACTGCATCTGTATTGTTGACATCTGTATTATTGACATTGTACTACGCCAATTTTGGCCATTTACATCACATCTGCTGTTTGTAAATATCTGTGCTTAAACTGCACTTTATAGACCATAATACTATAGTCTTAGACTGTTGTCGGAGCTAACGTAATATTTGTTCCAACACCACAGATATAGGTAACATTATATCCTTAAGACTTACACTTATTAACCCCTAATCTGCTGCCCCCGCTATCGCTGACCCCTGCATATTATTATTAACCCCTAATCTGCCGCTCCGTAAACCGCCGCTACTTACATTATCCCTATGTACCCCTAATCTGCTTCCCTAACATCGCCGACCCCTATATTATATTTATTAACCCCTAATCTTCCCCCCACAACGTCGCCTCCACCTGCCTACACTTATTAACCCCTAATCTGCCGAGCGGACCTGAGCGCTACTATAATAAAGTTATTAACCCCTAATCCGCCTCACTAACCCTATAATAAATAGTATTAACCCCTAATCTGCCCTCCCTAACATCGCCGACACCTAACTTCAATTATTAACCCCTAATCTGCCGACCGGAGCTCACCACTATTCTAATAAATGTATTAACCCCTAAAGCTAAGTCTAACCCTAACACCCCCCTAAGTTAAATATAATTTAAATCTAACGAAATTAATTAACTCTTATTAAATAAATTATTCCTATTTAAAGCTAAATACTTACCTGTAAAATAAATCCTAATATAGCTACAATATAAATTATAATTATATTATAGCTATTTTAGGATTAATATTTATTTTACAGGTAACTTTGTATTTATTTTAACCAGGTACAATAGCTATTAAATAGTTAAGAACTATTTAATAGCTAAAATAGTTAAAATAATTACAAATTTACCTGTAAAATAAATCCTAACCTAAGTTACAATTAAACCTAACACTATACTATCAATAAATTAATTAAATAAACTACCTACAATTACCTACAATTAACCTAACACTACACTATCAATAAATTAATTAAATACAATTCCTACAAATAAATACAATTAAATAAACTTGCTAAAGTACAAAAAATAAAAAAGAACTAAGTTACAAAAAATAAAAAAATATTTACAAACATAAGAAAAATATTACAACAATTTTAAACTAATTACACCTACTCTAAGCCCCCTAATAAAATAACAAAGCCCCCCAAAATAAAAAAATGCCCTACCCTATTCTAAATAACTAAAGTTCAAAGCTCTTTTACCTTACCAGCCCTGAACAGGGCCCTTTGCGGGGCATGCCCCAAGAAGTTCAGCTCTTTTGCCTGTAAAAAAAAACATACAATACCCAAGCCCCCCAACATTACAACCCACCACCCACATACCCCTAATCTAACCCAAACCCCCCTTAAATAAACCTAACACTAAGCCCCTGAAGATCTTTCTACCTTGTCTTCACCTCACCGGGTTCAACGATCTGTCCAGAAGAGCTCCTCCGATGTCCTGATCCAAGCCCAAGCGGGGGGCTGAAGAGGTCCATGATCCGGCTGAAGTCTTCATCCAAGCGGGAGCTGAAGAGGTCCATGATCCGGATGAAGTCATAACAAAATGATCCTCATTGGTTATTACTATTACATATATATTGTAACATGTCAAATATTGCAATTAAATAACCTCTTTAAGATGTTGTTACATAAACATACAGATCTTGGCTTAATATTATACACAGATGGCTGTGGTTTCCAATTCAACGTACAGATGTCTTATCTCATATTCATAATGCTTTGAGAGTACTATGACTATCCTTGTAGCTCCACAAGACCACTATTAATGTGATTCTATATGAATATCGGTGTTACATGTATAGTAACCTTGTGAATGAAAGAGGTATCATGAAATGGTTAATGTTTTAAATCAACTGGTCACATGTTTATGACGTAATGAAACAGGTATAAATCACTAACGGTTAAGTAAGTGAGATAGCCCTGACGAAGTGCCAAGTGCGGCATGAAACACGTAGGCTGACGGTCCTACCCTGGACTTGTTGATACCAGTGACTGCTTTGGTGAATACAGTCAGATAGATTACAAGTTATGCGCCCTATAGGGAATTTAACAAATGCAGCAAAAGTTGTGATATTTCACCCCCTATAGCGCAGCCATTACAAGTTTTCAAACAGCCGGCTTGTGTGTACGATATGGTTGCGTTGAGCTCCATACCGCACACAATTCAATCGCTGTTTTGACGTGCTCGTGCACGCTTTCCCTATAGACCTCATTAGGGAGAAGGTGTCAGAAAAACACCTGAAGCTCAGAATGAAAAGCTCCATAACGCAGCCCCATTGATGTCTATGGGAAAAAAGTTATGTTTAAACCTAACACCCTAACATAAACCCTAAGTCTAAACACCTCTAATCTGCCGCCCCCAACATCGCGGCACCTACAAAATGTTATTAACCCCTAATCTGCCGCTACCGATTTCACCGCCACCTAAATAAAGCAATTAACTCCTAATCTGCTGCTCCCGATATCGCCGACACTATACTAAAGTTATTAACCCCTATTCCCCTGCACCCCCACATCGCCCACACTATAATAAATCTATTAACCCCTATTCCGCTGCTCCCCAACTTCGCCGCCACTAAATAAAGCTATTAACTCCTAAACCTCTGGCCTCCCACGTCACTACCACTAAATAAATCTATTAACCCCTAAACCGCCAGCCCCCCACATTGCAATAACCAAAATTAAACTATAATAACCCTTAAACCTAACCCTAAACCGAACATAACCCTAACCCTAACACCCCTTAACTTTAACATAATTAAAAAGAAGCTAAATTAAAGTTACAATTATTAACTAAAGGCTAGATTACGCGTTTTGCGTTATGAGCGGCTCGGTGCTAAATTGCGAGTTATTTACACCGCTCACCTCCCTATAGCGCTGCTATTACAGATTTGCAAAAACCCGGCGTTAGCAGGCAATATGGCAGCTTTGAGCTCTATTGAGCTCCATACCGCACCCAAATACCAGCGTTGCTTTGAGCTGGTTTTACGTGCTCATGCACAGTTTCCCCATAGACATCAATGGGGAGAGCCAGCTAAAAAAAAGCCTAACAAGTGCAATAAAGAAGTGTAAAGCTCCGTAACGCAGCCCCATTGATTCCTATGGGGAAAGAAAAGTTATGTTTACACCTAAGACCCTAACATAAACCCAGAGTCTAAACAACCCTAATCTGCCATCCCCAATGTCGCCGCCACCTACATTACAGTTATTAACCCCTAATCTGCCTCCCCCGACATCGTCGCCACCTACCTACACTTATTAACCCCTACTATGCCACCCCCAATGTCGCCACCACATAGATTACAGTTATTAACCCTTAATCTGCGGCCCCCGACATCGCCGTCACCTACCTACACTTATTAACCCCTAATATGCTGCCCCCAATGTCGCCGCCACCCACATTACAGTTATTAACCCCTAATCTGCCACCCCCGACATCGCCGCCCTCTACCTACACTTATTAACCCCTAATCTGCCGCCCCCAACGTCGTCGCCGCCACTATACTAAAGTTATTAACCCCTAAGCCTAACCCTAAGTCTAACCCTAACGTAACCCTAACCCCCACTAACTTTAACATAATTAAAATAAATCTAAATAAAAATAACAATTAATACCTAAATAATTCCTATTTAAAACTAAATACTTACCTGTAAAATAAACCCTTTTTATTTTGTGTAATTTAGTGTTTTTTTTTTTTTTTTTGTAATTTAGTTAATTGTATTTAATTAATTTAATTGATTTAATTGTAGTGTAAGGTTAGGTGTTAGTGTAAGACAGGTTAGGATTTTTTTTACAGGTAAGTTTGTATTTAACTAGGTAGTTAGTAAATAGTTAATAACTATTTACTAACTAGTCTACCTAGTTAAAATAAATACAAATTTACCTGTGAAATAAAAATAAAACCTAAGATAGATACAATGTAACTATTAGTTATATTGTAGCTAGCTTAGGTTTTATTTTATAGGTAAGTATTTAGTTTTAAATAGGAATTATTTAGGGATTAATTGTATTTTTATTTAGATTTATTTTAATTATGTTAAAGTTAGTAAGTGTTTGGGTTAGGGTTAGACTTAGGGTTAGGTTTAGGGGTTAATAACTTTAGTATAGTGGCGGTGATTTTGGGGGCAGCAGATTAGGGGTTAATAACAGTAATGTAGGTTGCGGCGATGTTAGGGACAGCAGATTAGGGATTAATAATATTTAACTAGTGCAGGAGTACGGCAGTTTAGGGGTTAATATGTTTATTATAGTGGCGGCGATGTCGGGAGCGGCAGATTAGGGGTTAATAATTTATTTTAGTGTTTGTGATGCGGGAGTGCAGCGGTTTAGGGGTTAATATGTTTATTATAGTTGCGGCGATGTTGGGAGCGGCAGATTAGGGTTAATAATTTTATTTTAGTGTTTGCGATGCGGGAGGGCCTCAGTTTAGGGGTTAATGGGTAGTTTATGGGTGTTAGTGTACTTTTTAGCACTTTAGTTATGAGTTTTATGTTACGCCTTTGTAACATAAAACCCATAACTACTGACTTTCAGTTTAAGGTACGAATCTTGTAGTTATAGGCTGTACCTCTCACTTTTTGGCCGGACAGGCAAACTCGTAATACCGGCGCTATGGAAGTCCCATTGAAAAAGGACTTTTTGAAAGCTGCGTTAGTTACGCTGCGTTATGGCCAAAAAAGTGTGTGGTACAGATATACCTGCAAGACTTGTAATACCAGCGGTAGTGAAAAAGCATTGTTATGAAGCTTTTTCACTCATAACGCAAAACTCGTAATCTAGCCATAAATAATACCTATTTAAATCTAAATACAAACTTACCTTTGAAATAAAACCTAAGCTAGCTACAATATAACTAATAGTTATATTGTAGCTAACTTAGGTTTATTTTTATTTTACAGGTAAGTTTGTATTTATTTAAACTAGGTAGACTAGTTAGCAAATAGTTATTTACTATTTACTAACTACCTATTTAAAATAAATACAAACTTACCTGTGAAATAAACCCTAAGCTGCCTTACACTAAAACCTAACATTACAAAAATAAAAAACCTACCATTACAAAAAATAAAAACCACTAAAATTACAAAAAATAAAAAAAACTACCATTACAAAAAATATCAAACGAAAATATCCAAAACAATAAAAATGATTCCTATTCTAATACCCTGTTAAAAAACAAAAAACACCCCAAACAAAAAGCCTAATCTATAATAAACTACCAAGGGCCCTTAAAAGGGTCTTTTGTGGACTCTAAAAAGAGCCTTTGTAGGGCATTGCTCTAAAGTTAACAGCTCTTTTGCTACAAAACCAACACCCCTAACAGTATACAAACCACCAACCCCCACAAAATAGAAATAAAGTAAAACCTAATCTACCCATTGACCTGAAAAGGGCATTTGTATGGGCATTGCCCATAAAAGGGCATTCAGCTCTTTTTACTGCCCTTAAAGGGCATTCAGCTCTTTTATGAAATGCCCAACCCCAAATCTAAAAATAAAAAAACACCCCAAAATGAAATAAAAATATTACACAAAATAAAAAATGAATTATTATTAACAGGTTATTATTATTAACAAGTATTTGTAGAGTGCCAACAGATTCTGCAGCGCTATAAACATACGGCTAGATTATGACTTTTGCGGTAACAGGGGTGCGGTGCTAATTTGCAGTTTATTCTCACCGCTCACTTACCTGCAGCGCTGGTATTACGGGTTTTTATCAACCCGGCGTTAACAGGCAAGAAGTGAGCGTAGAGCAAAATTGAACTCTTCACTTCAATACCAGCGCTGCTTAAGTGAGCGGTGAGCTGGTTATACATGCTCGTGCATGATTTCCACATAGACATCAATGGGGAGAGCCGGCTGAGAAAAAGTCTAACACCTGCAAAAAAGCAGCGTTTAGCTCAGTAGCACAGCCCCATTGATTCCTATGGGGAAACACATTTTATGTTTACACCTAACACCCTAACATGAACCGCGAGTCTAAACACCCCTAATCTTATACTTATAAACCCCTAATCTGCCGCCCCCGACATCGCCGACACCTACATTATATTTATTAACCCCTAATCTGCCGCTCCGGACATCGCTGCCACCTACATTATACTTATTAACCCCTAATCTGCTGCCCCCAACATCGCTGACACCTACATTATATTTATTAACCCCTAATCGGCCGCCCCCAATGTCACCGCCACTATTCTAAATGTATTAACCCCTAAACCTAAGTCTAACCCTAACCCTAACCCCTCCTAACTTAAATATATTTTAAATAAATCTAAATAAAATAACTATCATTAACTAAATTATTCCTATTTAAAACTAAATACTTACCTGTAAAATAAACCCTAAGCTAGCTACAATATAACTAATAATTACATTGTATCTAGCTTAGGGTTTATTTTTATTTCACAGGCAAGTTTGTATTTATTTTAACTAGGTAGAATAGTTACTAAATAGTTATTAACTATTTAATAGCTACCTAGCTAAAATAAATACAAATTTAAATGTAAAATAAAACCTAACCTAAGTTACACTTACACCTAACACTACAATTAAATAAATTACCTAAATGAAATACAATTAAATAAATTAAATACAATTACCTAAAGTACAAAAAACCCCACTAAATTACAGAAAATAAAAAACAAATTACAAGATCTTTAAACTAATTACACCTGATCTAATAGCCCTATCAAAATAAAAAAAAAAGCCCACCCAAAATAAAAAAAAACCTAGCCTAACCTAAACTTCCAATAGCCCTTAAAAGGGCCTTTTGCGGGGCATTGCCCCCAAGAAATCAGCTCTTTTACCTGTAAAACAAAATACACACAACCCCCCCAACAGTAAAACCCACCACCCACAAAACCAACCCCGCAAATAAAACCCTAACTAAAAAAACCTAAGCTCCCATTGCCCTGAAAAGGGCATTTGGATGGGAATTGCCCTTAAAAGGGCATTTAGCTCTATTGCGACCCAAAGCCCTAACCTAAAAATAAAACCCACCCAATACACCCTTAAAAAATCCTAACACTAACCCCCGAAGATCTACTTACCGGGAGAAGTCTTCATCAAAGCGGCAAGATGTCCTCAACGAAGCCAGCAGAAGTGGTCCTCCAGACGAGCAGAAGTGGTCCTCCAGACGGGAAGAAGTCTTCATCCAGACGGCATCTTCTATCTTCATCCTTCCAACGCGGGGCGGGTCCATCTTCAAGACATCCGGCGCGGAGCATCCTCTTCCAATGACGACTACCCGACGAATGAAGATACCTTTAAGTGACATCATCCAAGATGGCGTCCCTTAGATTCTGATTGGCTGATAGAATTCATTCAGCCAATCAGAATTAAGGTTGAAAAAATCCTATTGACTGATGTAATCAGCCAATAGGATTAAGCTTGCATTCTATTGGCTGATTGGAACAGCTAATAGAATGCGAGCTCAATCCTATTGGCTGATTGGATCAGCCAATAGGATTTTTTCAACCTTAATTTCGATTGGCTGATAGAATTCTATCAGCCAATTGGAATCTAAGGGACGCCATCTTGGACATACTGTAAATACACATATAAAACACATAAATACAGGGAGTGCAGAATTATTAAGCAAGTTGTATTTTTGAGGATTAATTTTATTATTGAACAACAACCATGTTCTCAATGAACCCAAAAAACTCATTAATATCAAAGCTGAATAGTTTTGGAAGTAGTTTTTAGTTTGTTTTTAGTTATAGCTATTTTAGGGGGATATCTGTGTGTACAGGTGACTATTACTGTGCATAATTATTAGGCAACTTAACAAAAAAACAAATATATACCCATTTCAATTATTTATTTTACCAGTGAAACCAATATAACATCTCAACATTCACAAATATACATTTCTGACATTCAAAAACAAAACAAAAACAAATCAGTGACCAATATAGCCACCTTTCTTTGCAAGGACACTAAAAAGCCTGCCATCCATGGATTCTGTCAGTGTTTTGATCTGTTCACCATCAACATTGCGTGCAGCAGCAACCACAGCCTCCCAGACACTGTTCAGAGAGGTTTACTGTTTTCCCTCCTTGTAAATCTCACATTTGATGATGGACCACAGGTTCTCAATGGGGTTCAGATCAGGTGAACAAGGAGGCCATGTCATTAGATTTTCTTCCTTTATACCCTTTCTTGCCAGCCACGCTGTGGAGTACTTGGACGCGTGTGATGGAGCATTGTCCTGCATGAAAATCATGTTTTTCTTGAAGGATGCAGACTTCTTCCTGTACCACTGCTTGAAGAAGGTGTCTTCCAGAAACTGGCAGTAGGACTGGGAGTTGAGCTTGACTCCATCCTCAACCCGAAAAGGCCCCACAAGCTCATCTTTGATGATACCAGCCCAAACCAGTACTCCACCTCCACCTTGCTGGCGTCTGAGTCGGACTGGAGCTCTCTGCCCTTTACCAATCCAGCCACGGGCCCATCCATCTGGCCCATCAAGACTCACTCTCATTTCATCAGTCCATAAAACCTTAGAAAAATCAGTCTTGAGATATTTCTTGGCCCAGTCTTGATGTTTCAGCTTGTGTGTCTTGTTCAGTGGTGGTCGTCTTTCAGCCTTTCTTACCTTGGCCATGTCTCTGAGTATTGCACACCTTGTGCTTTTGGGCACTCCAGTGATGTTGAAGCTCTGAAATATGGCCAAACTGGTGGCAAGTGGCATCTTGGCAGCTGCACGCTTGACTTTTCTCAGTTCATGGGCAGTTATTTTGCACCTTGGTTTTTCCACACGCTTCTTGCGACCCTGTTGACTATTTTGAATGAAACGCTTGATTGTTCGATGATCACGCTTCAGAAGCTTTGCAATTTTAAGAGTGCTGCATCCCTCTGCAAGATAGCTCTCTATTTTTTACTTTTCTGAGCCTGTCAAGTCCTTCTTTTGACCCATTTTGCCAAAGGAAAAGAAGTAGCCTAATAATTATGCACACCTGATATAGGGTGTTGATGTCATTAGACCACACCCCTTCTCATTACAGAGATGCACATCACCTAATATGCTTAATTGGTAGTAGGCTTTCGAGCCTATACAGCTTGGAGTAAGACAACATGCATAAAGAGGATGATGTGGTCAAAATACTCATTTGCCTAATAATTCTGCACTCCCTGTACATATGTACACATATATGGACAGTGCATTGGAGTTCTTTGCAGTAAAGTAAATAAAAACATGTAAGAGCATATTTATGCAATATTCATATTTAGGTTGAAATATTTTTTATTGGTACGTATCACAACATATCAATCATGACAATAGCATTTTAGAGTTTAACAATGGTCAATCTATGCTTTACGGTGTAAACATCCTTTATTTTTGTATAACTATCCCCTCCCCTCCCCCCCTCCCCTCTAACTTTAACAACAAACCAAATGTTTAACAAAATTAAAACATTAATTCTTCCCGTTGAGCAGTCAATAATGTCTCTTACTTTATTATCTACATTTTTCCTTTTTGATTTCGGTATTTGTTACCACTGGTTATTCTCTCCCCCTAACTGTTTTTCTGATGGATGAGGAGTATTACGGCCCTAAGCTTTTATTCCCTTAAGCATTCTGTGTTCCCTCCTGACCCAGATCAGTGATCCTACGAGCTCCATGTTTATTCATTATCCAATGTACCCAAATATTCTGAAAGTGCCCCATCTTGCTCTGTATCCATGCTGCTGACTCAGACATTGCATAAATGCCTTCTATTTTATCTATTACTTCTGACCATCCAGGCGCTCCTACCTTCCAGTACCTGGCTATACAGAGTCTTGTGGCTGTACATAAAATGTTGATCAGTGTATTAACCGCCGAATTTAACGATTCCTGTGGAACATATAGTAAAGCCTGTGATGCTGTTAGCTTAAATGTATCTCCTAACATTTTTATGAGGAGGTTTTCAAGTTTATGCCATGTAGGTTTTATTTTTGGACAATCCCACCACATATGGATATAGGATCCAATCTCTGAACATCCCCTGTAACATGATCTGCTATCCTGAGGAGTGTAATGTGACGATTTCAAAGGTGTGAGATACCATCGATATGAAGTCTTAAGTGCGTTCTCTATGAGGTCTGCTCCTATTAATCCCTTACTGATACTAGCATAAATATTCCGCCATTCCTCTTTCTCGTACCGAGCTTCTAAGTCTATTTCCCAGTTCTCATGTAACTTCGGTTTTGTTTTGTTTTTGGCTTCCTGCAGCGCTAAATATAGCCGCGATATTACTTTTTTTCCCCTATCTGATGATTTTGTAAGCTGTTCTAGGGTAGTGAGTGTAGCGGGTATGTGGCCTTGCCTATATTTATTGATTGCACTGGATACCTGGAGATATAAAAACCATGGTAAAGTGACTGGGTGTATTTTTTCTTTTATCTGTGTATATGTCATCACTTTTCCTTTATCTAAGACGTCCGCTACTCTGTAGAGTCCCTTATTCTCCCATTTGGCTACTTGTCTCTGAAAATCTATGTGTATCAGTGCTCTAAGTGGTATTGTCGTGGATTGCTGTGGAATGAGTTTCAGTGTTTTAGTCAATTGATGCCATAGCTGCTTAGTTTCCTCTGTGATCTTCAGTTTTTGCTGTGACTTCTGTGTTTGCGTATTGAGGTTCCATATAATGTCCATTGGGTTACTATAGCCTCCTATGTCTGCTTCGATGCCAGGCCATGTAAGACCTCTGCAGCCCTTAACTATTAATGTAGTCTGTGCTAATCTGGCTGCCTGATAATAGTCCACCAAATTGGGCACACCTATGCCTCCTAAGTGTTTATGCTGTTTGAGTATGTGTGCAGCAATTCTGGCCGCTTTATTGCCTCTTATAAATCTAATTATTTCTGACTGCAAATCTTCCAGATCCTTTTGCGGGACTTTGATAGGTAGAGCTCTAAACAGATATAGTAATCTAGGAAGCACATTCATCTTTACTGCCACTAGTCTACCGTACCATGAAAAACTGCCCTTCCGCCACTTTCTTATATCGTTTCTTATAGTTTTAAAGAGAGGAGGATAATTTGCTTTGTATAAGGTTTCCGGTGAGGATGTAATTTGTACCCCCAGGTATTTAATTGCGTTTTTAGCCCATTTAAAGTCGAAATTGGCTTCTATTAATTTTTGTGTATGTGTCGGTATTGACAATGGGAGAGCCTCACATTTGTCTGAGTTAATTTTGAACCCCGAGACCCTGGAGAATTCATCTATTAATTGATACAGATTAGGGAGGGACCTCAAAGGTTTTGTGAGCGTAAGTAAAATATCGTCCGCAAATAAAGTTAATTTGTGTTCCCCCTTTTCTAGTTGGATTCCCTTAATATCTGTGTTGGTCCTAATGCAAGCTGCTAAAGGCTCCACGCAAAGGGCAAACAAAAGGGGTGACAACGGACATCCCTGTCGTGTGCCATTTAATATATTAATGGGCCTTGATTGATACCCTGCTGCTCTTATCGTGGCTGTAGGTGCTGAATATAGACTCTTTATTGCCTTAATGAATTTGTCTCCGAATCCCACATGTTTTAGAATGTCTAGCATGTATAACCAGTCCACCCTGTCAAACGCCTTCTCCGCGTCCAGTGAAAGGAGCAGAGAAGGCGTTTCCGTTTTCTCCAAATACTCCACCAGGGCTATAGTACGTCGTACATTGTCAGGGGCTTCCCTATCCTTAATGAAACCGACTTGGTCGGGGTGAATCAGTGAGGGGAGATATAGCTTTAGTCTATTCGCTAAGATGTTTGTGAAAATTTTCACATCTTGGTTAATTAACGAAATTGGCCTATAATTTTGGGGTAGTTTAGGGTTTTTTCCTGGTTTCGGGATTACTACTATCTTAGCTCTTAGTAGGTCTGGTGGGATCTGGGCCCCCCCCAAAATATCATTACAAAATTTATGTATATGTGGTAACAGATTTGTTTTGTAAAATTTGTAGTATTCTCCCGAAAACCCGTCTGGTCCGGGCGCTTTGCCATTTTTGAGGTCTTTTATTGCTAGACTTATTTCCTGCATTGTAATCTCTGCCTCCAACGCCTCTACCCCTTCTTTATCTAATTTGGGCATATCTGCTTTCTCTAAAAGTTGGGACTTGATAAGTTCTGTTTGGGTGGTATGTTGTGCTGTATGCCCATTATAGAGCGTCTCATAATAATGTGCGAAGCAATCTGTAATTTCTTGTGGGTTTGATGTTACTGTCCCGTCTGTTTTTTGTATTTGTCGGATAGACATAGTTTTTGTCCTTTCCCTCAGCTTGTGGGCTAGATATCTGTCAGGTTTATTTGCGTGTAGAAAATAAAATGTTTTCAGTTTATGTAGTGCTCTAAGGGAATTATCATTTAAGATTTTATTCAGGTCTTTCCTTTTTTGTGTTAATTGTTCTAAAATTGCTTGGGTCTTGGTGGATCTATGTGTTCTCTCTAAGTCCTCAATGTCTCGCTGTAGGGTGTCTACCGTACTTCTAATCTTTTTCAGGTGTTTTGCTTTTTCTTTGATCAACATGCCTCTAATGAATGGCTTATGGGCTGCCCATATAATGCTCGGACTGCTTAGAGAATTAGTGTTTATACTCCAGTACTCTTTAAGGTGTCCGAGAATTGTAGATTGTATGTTTGGCTGTTTTAAGAGCACTGGATCATACGTCCATGATCTCTGTCTGTTTACATTTATTATGCCGTCTAGTTGTATTTGTATAATAGAATGGTCAGACCATACTGAGGCGTGAATTTTAGAAAATGTTAGGTTGGGTAGCAGAATTTGGCTAATGTAAATATAGTCCAGTTTAGTGTATAATTTGTGTGCAGGTGAGTAATATGTATGGTCCGAGGTCTGGCCATATAGTGTTGTCCATGTATCCAAAATATTGTGGCTCTCTAGTGTGTCTCTAATGGATTTAGAGATAGAGTTTAGTCTTAACTGTTTGCTAGAAATTTTGGATGAAGTGTCCTTCCTAGTTGTACTTAAGTTTATATTAAAGTCACCTGCTAAAATAATTTTTGTTTGCGACCATTGGGTCAGGATGTGGGATAGATTTGTAAAAAAGGTATGTTGTTGTTCGTTAGGAGCGTATAAGTTGCACAGTGTGACCTGTGCTCCCTGTAAATTACCCCTTACTATAATATACCTTCCCTCCTTGTCCTTTATGATCTCTTCCTTAGTGAATTGGAGTGAGTTGTGTATGAGGATAGATACCCCCCTTTTTTTGCTATCAGCGGTGGCATGAAAGTGTTGCTGAAAATGTTTTGACCAGTGTCTAGGGATTTGTTGTTGGACGAAATGTGTCTCCTGGAGGAATATGATTTTGGCCCCCAAGTTTAAGTATTGTGTGATCGCTGTTTTCCTTTTTGTGTCTGTGTTTAGACCCCGTACATTGTGGGATATGATATGTAACTTAGCTGCCATATGTAGTGTCCCCCCTCCTCATCCCCCTATACCTGAATAGTACGTCCTCCTCATCCTCACTTCTGTTTTTGTTATTCTGATTTTCAGTTTTCTGGAGAGAAAATTTTTCATTATACTGCTCAACGGAACTTGAAATAAAAAAAAATAACCCAATTTTAAACATAGTCACAATCATATATACAACATTAATATTTGTCTGGTGTTTTAACTTCCACCCGAACATTTCACTTTAGTTGGATATGTAGTTATGTTAACAAAAACTGCTGGATTGCACCCTATACATATTAAAACATGAGTGCTCTAGAAACTAAGCGAACTGGCTTATCTAGCCCTGGTTATAAACTGTATAACATTAGATATAGCAGATTTGATTTAATACCTATTCATCTTTTATCTATTGTAATTAACCTAATCAACTGATGTCAAAGAATTTCAAACAATTCACATTGCATAAACTGGATCCTACCCCACATCAGGGGGCTCACACCTGTGTCACCTATTTACCATCATAGGCTTACAGTGAATCGTAAACATTATGCCCCCAGATTATGTACTCTCCTCCCTATTGTAGGAGAAGGTTTAGAAGCACAAAAGTCTACATAAATACCGTCTCATTTTTGTCTCTGGTTAGTCCTTCAAGGTCTTTGTTTTCTTTTGGGAACTTTTGTCCATCTCTCAGTTTGTTGGATTCCTCTCTGTTGTCGAGGGGGTCTTCTGTTGTTATCCTGTTGATTATCTGGATCCTCTGGGCACTCTAGTTTAAGTATCTGACAGATCCCTGGAATATCTTGTTTATCTTTGAGCGTAATTGTTTTCCCTTCATGGTGTATATGGAGGGCAAAGGGGAATCCCCATCTGTATATGATCTGGTTCTTCCGCAATAGCTGTGTTAGAGGACGAAGGGAAGACCTTTTTTGTAGTGTCTTGATACATAAATCCTGATATAGTTGTACAACAGTCCCTTTGAACTTGAAGGTGGGGTTTTTCCTCGCCGCCAGCATGATCTCCTCTTTTTCAGGAAATCTCAGTAGTTTGGTGATCACATCCCTTGGAGGTTCCGTGTCCCTCGGTTTAGCTCTCAGAGCTCTATGAGCTCTTTCCATCTGAAACTTTCCTTCCTCCGAAGATCCTGTGAGTGCTTGAAAGAGTTGTAGTAAATAGGAAGTTAGATCTGGTGTTGTAATGGATTCCGGAATACCCTTTAGTCGAGTATTACATCTTCTATTCCTATTTTCTAGGTCTTCTAATTTTTCATTAACTTCTGCTAGTTCTTGTTTTTGTTCAGAAATTTGTTGCAAGACTGCTGTTATCTCTTCCTCCATGGTCTCCTCCTTCTCCTCCAGGGACTCAACCCTTGTGCCCAGACTAGTGATATCGTTCTTAATCTCAGCTAAACTGTTTGTTACAGTAGTCTGAAGTGTGTCCATTTTCTCCCACATCTTATCAAAAATTGAAGTGATGTCCTGTTTAGAGACTAGATTGGTAATGTCAGCTTTAGTGACTGGTGCATGGGATTCCTCAGCTATTATTGATTCCCCATCAGACTCCATTTCCTCTTCTGGTAGTATGTCTCCTTTATCTTTGGTTTTATCTCCTTTAGAGAGTTTAAAGAAATCCTGCACAGCTACTGTTTTGAGTGGAGTTGCTGGTTTATTTTGTCTTCTGGCTGCCATGCTGTGTTTTGCAAAGTTATGCCAATGAGATTTTATTTTGTCTTTTCCCTTTCCCCTTATCTGCTTAGAAAAATAAGGCAAGAGAGGTAGAGAATGCTGTTAAAGCTTTATAGTATATATATAGTCCCTTTTTCTTAATGTTTGTAATCACTTCTTCTTTCAGTAGCACATAATAGGGTTTTTATTGCTTTTTGTGTTTTGTTGTCTAAAAAAAAAGAGAGAAAAAAAGGAGCACCCTCCGTTATATTATATAAGATATGGAACCTGTGGGCTACATTAAATGCCTTGTGAACGTTAATATGCCTTCATTCTGCTGTGTTTTCTCCTTATTTCCCTTCATTGGGGCATTCTTTCTTCTCCAGTAAATCTTTCAATAAACATCTATATATATATATAGCCCAGAGTATTTTGATAGTATCCTTTTGCTTGCTGGCCCCTTTTCTAGAAGTAGCTTCCCACGTGGCGTTTCAGCCTATATACTTTTCCCCAGTGTCTCTGTGCCTTTCGCCCTATATCATGGCGTAATTTCAGATATGGTGTAGCTTACCGAAGCTCTAGCCATATGTCCTCCGTCTGTGAGATCTCTAATCTTGACTGTGGAGTGGCTTCTTTTCGCTTAATTAGTTCTAGGCCGCCCTCTCATTGCGCCATTGCGTTGCTTCTCCTCCGCTTCTTTTGCAGCCTGTCAGTGTCGGGCAGCGATTAGGAAATGCTTACGATGCCACTTAGTGCCGTTCTCTGTGCATTTTCTGTAGTAAGCACTCAGGTTTTGCTATAACTACATCCGGAGCTACTCCTTCATGCGTCTACCATTATGGCTGGCCCGGGGTAGGCCGCATCCATGGACTTTCCTAGTTTCGGCCTGGTCCTGGGAACCGGACCGCTCGAAAATTGCTCCAAAACGTCCAAAATTTGTCCTGCTGCTTCCCAAAAGTGTTTAGGAGCTGACAGGTCTTGATGATTAGGTCTTTTGGTGCCAAAACCAACTTAAAAAGTGCTTATTTTTATGCTTTTTGCTCAGAGCTTAAGCTGAAAGCTTCCTCTCAGCTTGCTGGCTCCAATATTCATATTTAAAGGGACAGTCAAGTCCAAAAAAACTTTCATGATTTAAATAGGGCATGTCATTTTAAACAACTTCCAAATTTACTTTTATCACCAATTTTGCTTTGTTCTATTGGTATTCTTAGTTGAAAGCTAAACCTAGGAGGTTCATATGCTAATTTCTTAGACCTTGAAGACTGCCTCTAATCTGAATGCATTTTGACCACTAGAGGGCATTAGTTCATGAGTTTCATATAGATAACATTGAGTACATGCACGTGAAGTGACCTAGGAGTGAGCACTGATTGGCTAAAATGCAAGTCTGTCAAAAGAACTGAAATAAGGGGGCAGTCAGCTGAAGTTTAGATACAAGGTAATTACAGAGGTAAAAAGTGTATTATTATAACTGTGTTGGTTATGCAAAACTGGGGAATGGGTAATAAAGGGATTATCTATCTTTTTAAACAAAAAAAATTCTGGTGTTGACTGTCCCTTTAATAAAGTGTTATAGTGTGTGTTTAATGTAAATATCTCACATTCCAATGTTCTGCACATATAATTTGTTCTATGTATTTTTAAGTATATATTCCCATATATATCTGTATGTATATTTATACCTATATATAATCATGTATATATATATATATATATATATATATATATGTATCAAAATACCATCAAATATGTATTTATGAATAAATAGAACAGATTCTTCTATGTGCAGAACATTGGAATGTGAGAATATGCAATTGCGTTTGTGCGCGAGTCAGGTGTTGGTTATTTTTCTTTTTTTTTTCTTCATTGACTTCTATAGGTGAATACGTTAACATGTGAGCTAAATTCTAAGTTCGGCTTTTTACGCTTGTCGGTTTAGCGTGCAAACGAAAACTGTTTATTTTCAACTTGTAAAATGAGCACTACCCGACGCATGCAAAAAGCTTACTTCTAGCGGAGTTAGTTCTCTGCTGAAATCTGGCACTTAAAGGGACTGAAACCCAAAATGTTTCTGTCATAATTCAGATAGAGCATATAATTTTAAACAACTTTCAGATTTTCTTCTATAATGTAATTGTCATAAACATTAATGATGGATTTTAATTAAAAAGCATTATGCAAGGGTACATTATCAGTCAATTGCTGTAGCCATAAAAGAGCATGATATGTGAAAGATCATGAGTGAGAAAATTAGAATTATAATTTTCTGAATTGACTATTAAAGCTCATTATTCTTCTTTTCATCCTTAAGCAATCTCTATATGAGGATGTGGATAGAAGTTCAGAGAAAACTAACAAATGGGTTTAAAAAAATATAAATGAAAATTTGGATGTTTTCAATATCTACTGATTGCTATTTGAGGATCACTAAGATTATTTTCCACAATATACAAACTACATAGCTTCCAACCGTTGTTCTCTATAATTAATCATCTAACATAATGCATGGCAAGCAACTTGTACAATGGCTGTAAGGTGCTGCTTTCCCACTAATCTCAGAAAGTACCAGAAAACATAAACCAACCAACCAAATTACAGCCATAACCCAGTAATGAAACATAAAGATCAGTGCATGTTAAGGAAACAGTGTTTTAATGTAACACCATTTTGGAGGATGGTCTCCATTTTTAGAGGTTGGATGGCAAATGATACACCATTTGTTTTCAAATGTGGAGCAACCATTTTGATGGCTTATGTTATCATGTCACATTGTATTGTCATCACATCTAGCCATAATGGGAGCAAATGAGAAGATGGTTGTCAAGTGAACAATCATTTGTTAGGCAAATTAGCAACTTTCTTATTGGACATTGTTTTATTATATTACAGATTATTTTCACCTGGCTGTCCTCTACTTGCCATTACTCTAATGAAGGGCATGCACTGTAGTTTTTATGGGCGTAGTTAGAAATCACATATGTTTATAGTATTTTAAATGATATGAGATTGTTAAATATTTGATACAAATGAATAGCACATAAGCCTAACTTTTTAGAGCTATGAAACACATTGCTTCTGTTATCCTCCCTTGCTAGTGAAATATTTGTTTCTTTAAATAAAGTTTTTACATTTTTAACAACCATCCAATATTCCTCTCTTTATGTTCCAGTCCCTAAAGGAGGTATTCAGCACCTGAGAGAGCCAGCGGTCAGTTTGCTGGACAACTGAAAGGATCCAGTCTTCTCTTACAACACCAGATAGGTGCTTCAGGTTTGTGAGTTTTCATTTTGCAGATTTCCATTGTGTTCTTGTGTTTTGTTGATTTCTGCAACATGAGGTGTCTTTTCTTTCTCTCATTTCAGTAAATAAACATGTAAAGCGAGTTCACAACTATTGTGGAATATATATCCTATAATATAAAAGGCCAAATGTGTTTGTCCAAAGCTGTCATGCGCAGTAAAGACTGTACAAGGACAAAAACACCTGGCCTTCAACAAACTGACCTGTCTGCCGTGAGAACTGTAGGCATGATGGGGGCGGGGGCTTCTGGGCGTGGCAGGGGCAGGGCCGGGCATGGCAGAGACGGGGCTGGGCATGACAGGGGCGGGACCAAGCGGGTGTGAAAGGGGCAAGGTCGTGCGGGAGCGGCCATGGCCGTGAGAGAGGGAGCAACAGAGAGGAGGGGAAAGAGAGAGCAACATAGAGAGGGGAAAAGAGAAAAAGGGAGGTGGAAGAGTGAGCAAAAGAGGAGAGAGAAAGCAAAAGAGAAGGGAGAGAGAGCAAAAGAGAGGCGAAGGAGAGCTTAATGCTTATGAAAAAATTTATTTGCTGCTCCACTCACAAGTATATATATTTAGAGACTGCTTAACTAGGAATTCCCTTTAGCATTCAATGAGAGCCTTTGGAGGTTTATACCAAATATGAAAGGTACAAAAAATGTCAAATTTGAAAGAGAAAAAAAAACAACCTTTTATCGCTTGAACATTTTTTGATGAATCACCTATGATGCTTGTTCAGCAATTAAAAAAAGCGTACAAAAGTGTGCCTGCTCCAGCCTATGATTGGTTGAACTGCCCTTCTCCTTTAAAGGGACATTCCAGTCAAAATATAAATGCACATAGATTTATTGCATCTTTGAGTAGAAACATATTTTTGATATACATGTATAGGCAAAAATGCTTCAATAAGAGTTATCACTGTTTTAGTGTTAACATTTTTCTCTGCAAGTGCATGTGAAGCATAGCTAGATATTTTCACTGCACCCACATTTTAAATAATGCAGCTACTCAGATAATCCGTGGGACTTGTATCATGTCAGCAATTAACAAATTGAGTCATTACCAGATGGTACAAGCACCTTAGGCTCTCCGAACAAGTGTTATGTTTAAAATGCTGGTGCACGGTGAATACTTAAATACACTTTTGAAACAGCTATAGCTTTTATTAGAAGCATTTTTGCTAATGCATGTATATTACAACATTGCTTCTCTTCTATACAGAAATGCACCCATGTGGTTTCCAATTTGGGCTGGAATAACCCTTTAAGACATTTTATTTAGAGGAGCCATTAAGTATTAAACCTCTATAACGCTCTAACGCAAACCCCCCTTTGCTAAGACCCCCTAATTTCTAATATAATCCTCTCTGAGAGCCCTTCACCTCAATGACCCCCACAGCAAGGACATCCACCCTTAGACCCCCTCAAAGTCATACACTTTTAAAAAATCTAAACAAAAACTAAATAAAAATACTCACACCGTAAAAATAAAAAAAAACAAAAAAAACCTCACCATGTGAAAACTTCCATTCACAATTCAAGCACCTCTTTTTTGGGGGTCTTGACACTTTCTGCCTCATCTTTCACATGTCACTGTTAATAAAAGCTGCCTCAGGCTTTTATTTTAATTTATGTTGGTTAATTTAATTAAACTCCTCCAATAAGAAAGGATTCTATTAGTTTATTAATAGTTTATTAATTCAGATTAGCGAATAGAAGTGACTCACATCCTATTGGTTGATTAAATCCAGCAATAGCAATGCGTATACATCAGTGGTGTATTTAGGTTTGTTTCTGCCATAGGCACTAAGTGTGTTTAGTGAGTGTGTGTAATGCAGTGTGTGTGTGTAGTGAGTGTGTATGTAGTGAGATTTAAAAAGTACTGCCCACCAGGTCTGCCACCCTAGACAACTGCAATGCTTGCCTAGGCCAAATACACCCCTGGCATACATCCTATGGTTTCAATTAATTTTGATACAGCCTTTTAAAGGGACATTAACACAATGTTTTTCTTTTTTACCTCTAACAAAGGCATTTTAAGATAAATTCGATTTTTCCAAGAAAAGATATTCCTGGGCTGAAGAACCTTTTAAATGTGACAGAAAGTGAAAAAAAAATAAGTGATATAGGAAACAATCTTATAAAAGCTTTTTTTCTAAACCTATAAAATATATACAAAGTATTCTTTCTTTTTTTTTGCAGACTTTGGGTAGATTTAACTAGTAGCTGATGCTGCACTTTGGGGTAGATTTAACTAGTAGCAGATGCTGCACTTTGGGGTAGATTTAACTAGTAGCGGATTCTGCACTTTGGGGTAGATTTAACTAGTAGCGGATGCTGCACTTTGGGGTAGATTTAACTAGTAGCAGATGCTGCTTTCTACGCCCGGAAACATAATTTAAGAAGCAGCGGTTGTAAGAAAGCAGCTGTCGTAAGACCGCTGCTCCATAACTTGTCCGTCACCTTTTAGGTGGCGTACTGCAATCATCCCGATCTGATCAGGATTATTGACACTCCCTGCTAGCAACCAATTGGCTGCGAATGTGCAGGGGGCAGCATTGCACAAGCATTTCACAAGAAATGCTTGTGCAATGTTAAATGCCGACAGCATATGCTACAGCGAATCATGTCCACCTGGCATTTAATAAATTGACCCCTTAGACACTAATGTGAACCTCTGTGAAATAAAAAAGGAATAAGCACATATATTGTACAGCAAACAAAAAGAATATAAAAGAACCAAAGTAGGCAAATGTATACTCACATTCTTATTCTTTTTTAAAAGCAAACATATTTCCCTTTGACAGGTCATGGGAAAATCCCCATTAGTAACTAGAACTTCAGTAGATCCAAAAAATGCACTTCAGACAAGAAGTAAAAACATTTGTCATAAATAAATGTAAAACTACAGAGCCCCAGAGGTATCACACAAGATTTTTTTAGAAATCGTGCACACATTTTTCTAAATCTTGAGCACATTTTGCTAAGTCGTAAGCACATTTTGCTAAATTGTGCGCACAATTTATAAATGATTATAATCCTGCTATTCCACCTTAAAGGGACATTATGCACTAGATTTTTCTTTGCATAAATGTTCTGTAGATGATCCATTTACACAGTTCACCTGGGAGTTTTTTTTTGTAGCAATGTATAGTTTTGCTTATTTTTTAATAACATTGTGCTGGTTTTCAGACTTCCACCCAAGCCCCAAAGTGTCAGATGTATATGACCACTTACAGACCACTGCTGGCTCCAGTTTGCCTAATCTGTCTTTTCATATGCAGGGAAGGGGGGGGGGTATCTGCACCCAGTGCCTTTCACTGGGTGTCCCAGCTAATTTAATAAACAGTGCTAAATTTGGAGCTTCTAAGTAAGTTTTAAAAAGGTTTTATACTGATTTTTTAGATCAGTATCTGTGCATATTCTTCTTTATAGTAGTGTCTATTACATGCAGTTATAAAAATTGGTGTATACTATCCCTTTAAGCATGAATTCTCCCCCTTACAGATCAGCCTGCTCCTCCTCTAGCTAGTCATGTTTTGATGACCTATCTACAGGAGGAGGAGCTCCCGCCCACCAGCTACTAGTTCTTTCAATTCAGTTCAGTGTGTCAGTAGAGATGGGAAGTCTGATTCAACTTGTTGAATCAGTTCATTTCGGACGGTTTGTTTAACTGAACCAGTTCATGAACCAATTCATCACTTCCCTTGTCGGGCACGTGGTGCATTAAGGAAGAGCCGCAGATTCTCCAATTACAGTGTCACATCTATTGCTTACCCATATCATATGGATAACCGGTCTTTTGTTGTATATGAAAAGCTAAGGCAAATACATACAACATAGTGCATAGAACAGAGTATGTTGTATTTTGTTTTATTTGCCAAATAGTTGCATATCTGACAAAAGAAGTGATACCTGCTTTATTTACCTTAAAGATATTATAATACATTTACATTAACACAATCATTATTATCCCAGAGCTCCACAGCAATATTTGGGGTTTATTTAGGGGTTGTTAGGGTTAATAGGGGTCCTTAGCGATAAGTTATAGTGAGGAGTATTTATAGTAAGGGACAGTAAGGGATAATTTAGGTGCAGTTAGGGGTAGACAGGGGTCTATTGAGAACTGCTGTGACCTGATATTTGAATCAGTGTACTGTTTGATTGCAAAGGAGTTAGTTAAATGGGAACCTCAAGTCAAAATAACCTTTTATGATTCAGACAGAGCAAGCAGTTTTTAGACACTTTCCAATTTATTTCCATTATTAAATTCTGCACAGTATTTTTATATTCACACTTTCTGGGGAACAAAATCCTACTGAGCATGTGCACCAGCTTTCATGGTATACTACTAGTCTGTAATTGGCTGATGTCTGTCACATGATAAAGTGGGCCGGATTATGAGAGAAAAAATAAAATAAATTTGTCAGAAAAAAGTCTACTGCTTATTTGAAATTCAGAGTAGGTGTTTTTGCATTGTCTTTTTATTATGCACTTGTTAATTATGGAATTCTACTGCAACGTTCATGAACCGGACATCACTATAGGCTCGATTTATGAAGCCCTTCTCCTCCCTATGACTGCAGGTTCTCACAAGAGAACCTACAGTCACGAATTATCAAGCAGCAGCCATGAGACCACTGCTTCCCTAGCCTCTTCTCCTCGTCTGACCAGGGGGATTGACAGCTCCTGCCCGCACATGATTGGCTGTGTGTGGGTAGGTAGCGGGATTGCCGGCGAGTGCAAAATAGCGCTTGTGTGCAATGTTAAATTCCGGCAGCAGATTGCTGCCCACTAGAGGAGAGCTGGGTTAGACAGGGGCAAATATGTCCGCCCCTTGATTTAAATTGAGCTTTATGTGTCAGTGAGTTTCAGCACAAACTGGATTTCTAAAAGACCAATGTTAGCATTATGTTACGTGACAAACTGTACATTTAGCATTGCAATGGTCACAAAGCATATTTGTCCTTTCACAATACAATGCTAAATAATATGTGATTACCTTGTATCTAAGGCTTTGCACCAATCCCCCTTATCTCAGATGTGTGTGCATACTTGAATTTAGCCAATCAGTGATCACTCACCATTCAACAAGAGTCAGCTCAGTGTTATCTATATGGTACACATTAAAGGGATACTAAACCCAAATCTTTAATGATTCATGTAGAGCATGCAGTTTTAGGCAACTTTTAAATTTACTCCTATTATCAAATTTTCTTCATTCTCTTGCCAAAAAGCAGGAATGTAAAGCATAGGAGCCTGCCCATTTTGGTTCAGAACCTGGGTAATTCTTGCTTATTGGTGGTTTAAGGTAAGCCACCAATAAGCAAGCGCTATTCATTGGGCTGAACCTAAAATGGGCCAGCTGCTATGCTTTACATTCCTGCTTTTTAAATAAAGATAGCAAGAGAACGAAGAAAAATTGATAATAGGAGTAAATTAGAAAGTTGCTTAAAATGACATGCTCTATCTGAATCATGGAAGAAAAAAAATTATGTTTAGTGTCCCTTTAACTAGCTTTTGTCTTGCTGTGAAAAACTTATAAAATGCTATGGATTTTAGTTTTTATAAGTTATATTAATATAACAATGTTGGATGTGCAAAACTGGGGAATGGGTAATATAGGTGCTATCCTTTTACACAATAAAACATTTGAAGTAGACTGTACCTTTAAACTTTACACTGTACTCAGACAGATATATCAATGTAAACAACACATTTTGCATCTATACTGCTTTGGAATCCAATTGTTAGCTTGTGGATTACCTTTGCAATGTACAGCATTGTGTGTACAATAACACAGGCTTCTATGATTCTATTGTGCACAGAGCATTATGACAATGTGTACACTTCTCACTGCCATTTTGTTTCTTTAGGTAGTGGAATCAAATTGGATGATTCCATAGTATTAATAAAAACTCAATTACCAACATTACCCTGCTTAAAAAAAGACAGAAGAATGTGACAATATTTTATAGAGTAATGACAGGAAAAATAAGTATTTGAAATTGTACAATTCATAATTTTTACAGGGAGCACAACTATTTTGTTTTGAAAAACCAGTTTTTAACCTGAATAATTAACTGTCTGTTCAATATATACTTTAAATCAACCCGATCATATTCGATCGAGTTGAATTCCCGCAATGTTTGTCCGCCTCCTCAGAGCAGGCGGACAGGTTATGGAGCAGCGGTCCATACGGATCTTGATAAATAGGTCCCACTGACTGAACTGAAACTGAAAGTGTAGCTGGTGAGCAGGCTGGGATCTATAAGTGGGAGGATTCATGCTTAAGGTGGAATAGCATGATTATAAATTGTGCGCACGATTTAGCAAAATGTGCTCACGATTTAGCAAAATGTGCTCACGATTTAGCAAAATGTTCTCACGATTTAGCAAAATGTTCTCACGATTTGGCAAAATGTTCTCACGATTTAGCAAAATGTGCGCACGATTTGGCAAAATGTTCTCACGATTTAGCAAAATGTGCTCACGATTTAGCAAAATGTGCGCACGATTTAGCAAAATGTGCTCAAGATTTAGCAAAATGTGCTCAAGATTTAGCAAAATGTGCTCACGATTTAGCAAAATGTGCTCACGATTTAGCAAAATGTGCGCACGATTTAGCAAAATGTGCTCAAGATTTAGCAAAATGTGCTCACGATTTAGCAAAACGTTCTCACGATTTGGCAAAACGTTCTCACGATTTGGCATAATGTTCTCACGATTTAGCAAAATGTGCGCACGATTTGGCAAAATGTTCTCACGATTTAGCAAAATGTGCTCACGATTTAGCAAAATGTGCTCACGATTTAGCAAAATGTGCTCACGATTTAGCATAATGTTCTCACGATTTAGCAAAATGTTCTCACGATTTAGCAAAATGTTCTCACGGTTTAGTAAAATGTGCTCACGATTTAGCAAAATGTTCTCATGATTTAGTAAAATGTGCTCACGATTTAGTAAAATGTGCTCACGATTTAGTAAAATGTGCTCACGATTTAGCAAAATGTGCTCACGATTTAGCAAAATGTGCTCACGATTTAGTAAAATGTGCTCACGATTTAGTAAAATGTGCTCACGATTTATAAAAAGAATCTTGTGTGACACTTCTTGGGCTTTGTATAAAATTTACTCAGCTACAATGTCCAAAAACTTTGATTTCTATAAATCAATTCCTTATTTTATTAACAAATGATACTATGAGAAATTTATAAAATCAGTAGTGTTTTGGGGAAAAAATCTTACAGGTAAAAATAATGGTTGTGTTTTAAAATATTCTTTTCTCACCTGAACTTCTTTTTTTTATTTGGTTCATACTTTCTACTGGGAAGCTATTACTTTTTGCACAATAATTCAGACCAAATCTGTTTTACTTTGATTACTTTCACTCATTTAATATTATCTTCTACAGATTGTTTCAGTTTGTACAAATCCTTTATTTCTACTAGTGAAAATCCAGTACAGCTATGTTGTTATAAACTAAATCATTTAGAAATGTCTTTTAACAACACAGCAAAAAGGTGTCAGAGTTGGATTAATAAATGATCATGACAGAAGAGATGCCTTGTGATGTCAAATAATTATCCAGTAATAACAATCACAATAATAATAATAATAATAATAATAATAATAATAATAATAATAATAATATATAAATAAGTCACTAAGATTTGGAGTGCTTACAAACACTTTAATGAATCTCCTGTTTTCAAAATTTTAGCAATTAAAATTCAAATGTGTCTCACTGATCAGTTATTTGAAATCAAAAGTAAACTAGGTCAATATGTGAAGTTAAAGTCACTTACTTTTAAAAAAAAACAAAAAAAAAAACAGTATTTAGGGCTATTGGAGAACTTAAAAAAAACCAACTACTTTATTTTGTTCTTATTAAGAAAAAAGAGTGTAGGTCTTTAGTTTGCTAAATATGTGTATATATAGATATAAGCAGCTAGATAGTTTATTTATAGCACAGATATGGAAAGAATATTCATTGGGCCAGGCTTTTCAATTCACTTATTACTAAACAACTGTTTAGCTATGGCTAATATTAGCACTAAAGTCTTTTCACCTGCGGGATCTATTTTAATTGTGCTGCTTAGGGAACCATTTAGTTTTGTTGCCCTATCAGAATATCTTGCTGACTTGTATCCATCTGTGCTTGTTCACAACATGATCAGTACTGGAAATTGTGTGGCTGCAGTAGACACAGCTGCACAGCATGGCAAGCCCTTTGAACCCACCATATTTTGCAGCTATTAAATTTCAAGTCAAGGTGAAAGCTCCAGCAAATAATCCCTTAAGGCCTAATTACCCTGGTTGCTTTTCTAGAACAAAAAAAAAATCACTACATTTATACTAGGCTCTTAAAGGTTGCCATTAACTCCTATGCCACTGCATAGGCCAGTCATGCATGTGCACTGATTGGTTCCCTAAAGCCCATTAGTTCCACAGCTTGAGAAAATCTGGCAATAAACCAGAGAATGATGAAATTACTCTCAGCTTTTATTTCCATGCAGACCGCGCAGTAAAATGTCTCCCCTATCTATTTAGATGCTAGCCACAATCTTTTTACAGTCTCATACACATGCTATTTTACTGTACAGTGTGAGAATTCTAATTCATAATAGATGTTTGGCTCTTAGACTAATATACAGACACTGACATATCTACACTTTTCTATTTTAGTTCGCAAATACTCTTGAATGTCCACATAGACAAAGCATGGAAAATCTTCTTGAAAGTATTGCAAGAATAAAAACGTACACATGATCTGTAGTGTTTATCAAATGGTTTAGCAAAAAGGACACAAAGGAATATGTTTACATTTTTTAAAAGAAAAGCATTATTATATAATTTTAATGCATAATGATATATTGACCTTATTTCTATAAACAGAAGGTCTCTTGTCAATTTATCTTGAAATTTCAGGCCAGAGGTCCAAGGCACATAAGTTGCAACAAGAGACACATTTGCTCCATGTTGATGCTTGGAATGTCTCTGAAACAGTTTAGTTATATGAAAGGGACATTCTAGCCACTGTGTGTTAAAGGCACTTTAGAAATACTCATTTTATGCTAAAGAAATGCTTACCTCTTTTCTAATGTTGTATTCAGCTTCTGAGAGTGCAAAGGCCCCATTGTTTTAAGAGTTTGCTAATGCCCTCCATGCATACCTGGCATTACACATGTATTGGCAATAGACGGGCTACAGTCATGCTTATATTGATTGCAATGTGTTATGGTTCTTTACATATTGCTTTATTTAAATATATTAAAGGGACATTGTAGTGATTGATGCTTTGTTTAATCTAAAAGAGGGTATTTCTTGGTAACATAGGTTTCAAAAATGTTCAAAAATGTATAACAAAAATAAATGAAATACTTCACTACCTGAGCAGACATTTTTCACTAGAACTGCTTTGTGCACTAACATTATCTGACATAAATAACCTGGTCTCATATAGAAATCTATAAGCTGAAGGTAACTGACATGTAAAATCAGCTTTACGCATCTTGCTATCCAATGTGATTACTGTAGCTCACACCATACTAATGCTAAATAGATAAATATTAACCAGCACAGTGTATGTAGTATGTATTGGCTGACAGCAATATTACTGCATTTCAGCTATTGGCTTGTAATCTAGCCATGAGTTTTTCTTACTAGGCTTTCAGAGGCAGGACCCTCACCTCCAACAGTGCTGTAGGACTTGTTCTTATTAACCAGTGAGGTTTAATAGGAGGTTTACAACTGATACTATTTGATCACTTTTATTGGCTTTTACTCAATGTTTGTCAGAAAACAATTTTTGAACATATTTATAGCAGAACATTTTAGGTACAATTCTCATAAAAATGTTTAGTTGTGAGGACTTCCGGTGGGCGGGCACGGCGAGAGGACGCAGGTTTGCTGAGCTCCGTGTGTCTATGCTCGCAGACCTGATTTTTTAGCCACCTGAAGTGCCAAAAAACTGTAATCCTTGGCAGGACACTTAAAAGACATAGTGAGGAGCGCCTCAGATCCGCTCCCCCGCCGGCAGCCGTACAAACAAACAGCTGAAGTAAGATCGCGGTGGCGATCAGAGAGGCCGGACCTCCCGCACCATCGAAAGAGAGTAGGTGAGAAGCCGAACAGGCTGGGGTTCTACAGAGGAGAGCTAAATTCAAGTTATTAGAAGCTAGAAACAGACAAGGTAACTTGCCCCAATAGCCAGAGAGCTGCGCAATAAACTGACGGCGGCCATCTTGGATATCGGCCCTATTGCAAAACCGTTAAGAAACACTATACACAGAAAAAACATAGTGAACTGCTTCTTTTTGGGGACTCAGTGGCCTTATTATCTCCCCTCTCCTCCCAGGTTTATTACATTATTTCTGCCACACGCTTGACACAGAGAGAGAGTGATCATTTTGCAAGGGAACCTGCCTATCACAGGGTAGCTGCCAGCACAGAGCCCAAAAATGCTGTCAGCGCTACAGAGATAGAACCCACGTGGAAGGGAGATAAACTTGTAGCACAGTAGTGTCCGGCCTGCTGGTGAAGCGGACAACTAAGGAGTTGCACACCTTAACCTAAGACTGACTGCCAACATCTCAATCGTAAATTCTACTTAGGGGACAACAATAGATATGGCACACTAGTCCGGAGCCAATGTACCCCCCTCCCCAAGCACAAACCTCCAGAAACAGAGCAGAAACTAATCCTCCTAGTCCTATGAAAAAAGTTTAATTCTCCTACTAAACTATAATTACAGCAGAGCCTTTGCTGTGAACAGCCTGTATGCAAAAATATTATACTCCATACAATAAAAAGACTGACAACATGGCAGGTAGGCAAAAGCAAACAGAGAGACGCCAGAGAACCCAAACTGAGAATCAAGACCAGGCTCAGTCACTGCTAGAAACATCCATTATCTCGACGCAAGACACACATCCTGTTGTATCTCAGTTGTCTGCGCTCTTCTTGCCTAAAATTGAACAATTGCAGACAGGAATGGACAGCTTGTCCACGGACCTCAGAGCCTTCTCAACACGCCTAACTGCTGTGGAGCAGAAAACAGCGGAGGGAGAAGAAAGATACAGGGACACAACCTCCTCCATCACTACTCTCCAAAGACAAAACAAATTGCTGCAGGCCAAGGTAGAGGACTTGGAGAACCGTTCAAGACGGAACAACCTAAGAATAGTTGGAGTGCCAGAGTCTGTCCCCTCGGGTGCCTTAATGAACTTTGTAGAGACTATTCTCCCAGGCATACTCAAACTCCCATCTATGAGCATACCTTGCATTGCAGAAAGAGCACACAGAGTGGGAGCTCCCCAGCAGGAAGGTGCACCTAGACAGATAATGGTGCACTGCCTAAATTTCAAAGATAAAACGTTAATACTCAGAGCGTACAGACAAAAGACACCTATTGATTTTGAAGGGAGGAAAATCTTTATCTTCCAGGACTATTCCGCAGATGTCTCAAAGAAAAGGAGAGAATTCACGCCTTACTGCAGAGACCTTATAGCTCAAGGAGAATCCATAGCACTTCTGTACCCAGCCAGATTGCGACTTCAAACGCCACAAGGCCCAAAGATATTTGAATCTCCGAAACACCTTCAGCTATTTCTGGATCAAACCAAGAGGCGTGCAGATCGGCCACGGCAGGCCCAACAAGAAGAAGAAGAAGATACATGAAGTAGGATAAAGCCAAGCAAGATTTAGAATCCTTTACCCAGGACTTTTTAACTTACCAGGACTAACTGGAGGGACATAATGCACAGAAATTGGTGCTACACGCTGCATATATATCCTTTTCAAAAATGGGGAGGGGGGGAGGGCTTTTGGGATTTTGTGAAGTTTGACAGTTGGAAAGTTTACAAGTTTAGTTACTGTTTAAAATTTAAACAAATCAGAAACTGCTGATATCTATTGATAACTGTAGACAGAAGGAAAATAATATATATCTTTGTTTATACCTACTGTGCTAATTTATTGTTTAACTTTGCAGAGAGCTGATCAGTAATAATGCTGCTTTAAAACACCTTGATAGCTATATACGCTCACCCCTGGGCAGCTGGCGGTAAGTAAGAAAGACAGACTTACTCTATTTTTCTCCTACCACACTCTCACATAACCATTGCACACACCCCTTCAAGTTTCCCCATGAAACTAGTTTCTTGGAACGTTGGGGGCATTACGTCCCCCATCAAAAGAAAAACCATTCTAAAATATTTGAGAAACCAACATACAGACATAGCGATCTTGGAAGAAACCCACTTGACTAACGCAGAACATCAGAAACTAAGACAGGGATGGGTGGGAGAAGTTATCCACACCACGTATGAAGGGAAAAGAGCCAGAGGGGTAGCTATCCTCTTTAGAAAAAATCTAGACTACACTATAGTAAAACAACTGACAGATCCCGAGGGTAGATATGTGTTAACAAAAATCAAACTCAATCATAAACACATTATCATAGGAGGAGTCTACGGCCCACACACTGATAAAAAGGACTTCTGGAGAACTTTCAGCACTGTCACAACAAAGTTTGCTGACTCTCCGATGATTCTGGGGGGAGACTACAATATAGCCCCTCAAACCCCAGCAGACAGATTCAGAGATCCTAATTCAGCAACAAGACATAACACAACCTATAGAAACGCAAGGAGAGATTCCCTGATCTTGTCTAAACTCAAACACTCTTTGGCACTGACAGACATATGGCGAGATAAGCACCCAGAAGAAAGAAACTACACTTGCACCACCCCAGCCAAAGACACCCTTTCCAGAATCGATCTATTCCTAACAACACATACCTTGGGACAACAGATCACTAACACTACCATAGATGTCGCGACCATATCAGACCATGCCCCCATTAGCCTTAAAATCAATCTTACGCCAACTAGAGAGGGACCCCGTAGGTGGTTCTTTCCAACTTACCTATATGGAGACATAAATTTCAAGAGATTTCTAGAGGGAGAATGGAAAACTTACATGACTCTAAACTCCGCGCACCGACATGACACCCTACTACTTTGGGAGGCGGGAAAAGCGGTGATGAGGGGTCTTATATCCTCCTACACAATTAGAAGGTCAAAACGTCTGAAACAAAAGAATGAGAACCAATTGAGAAGGGTGATCAGTGCTAGGAATAAATACTTGCGAAACCCAAACCCAACGACGAAACGACAATACACTGACGCAAAAACACTTAGAGACCTGTCACTACACCAGAACACTGTCAGGGAGATGACAGCAACTCAAGCAAACTTTTACAGACATGGAGATAAGACAGGGAAGCTCCTAGCTAGACTCACTAAGTTTGCTAAACCTAATAAGTATATAGGTGCCATCAAAGTGGGAAATGCTATTCACACTACCACACCGCAGATACAAGCTGCCTTCATGAATTATTACAAATCCCTATATAAAGAGGAGGCAATAGACAGAACACAAAAAACATCCTTCTGGGAAACCATACACAACCCCACCATCTCAGAAGAACATCTAACTCTCCTCAACGCACCCATCTCAGAGACAGAAATAGTGAAGGCCATAAACACCCTGCCCCTTGACAAAACCCCAGGTCCAGATGGACTACCAGGGGAATTCTACAAACTAGTGAAGGAGGAGGTGGTGGCAACACTCACCACTCTCTACAATAAAATCATGAAGGGTGAGGAAGAGATCTCTACACGCTTCACAGAAGCTAACATCTGTGTGATTCCCTAAGGAAGGCAGAGACAATTTACTTACCCAATCCTACCGCCCAATATCCCTGTTAAACCAGGATTATAAACTACTAACCAAAATCCTGGCGGATAGACTCGCAATGGCCCTGCCCACACTGATACACCGAGACCAGACGGGGTTTGTGAAGGGTAGATCCTCGGTGTTAAACATTCGCAAGCTCCAATTTATACTGACCCACTTCTGGAACCAGGCCGGAGAAGGTGGGGATAAAGACATGGAAGCCTGCGCTCTGCTTATAGACGCGGAGAAGGCCTTTGACATGGTCCTCTGGGACCATCTTTTTAACACCTTAGATAGATTTGGTATCAAGGGCCTTTTTGCATCCACAATCAAATCCCTGTACGCGAATCCCCATGCCTCAATTTTGATTAACGGCATTCCCTCACCTCCCTTTCAATTGGGTAGGGGAACAAGACAGGGTTGTCCACTGTCACCCCTCCTTTTCGACATTGCCATCGAACCCCTAGCAATCAAGATTAGGGCAGAGTCAGAGGGACTGTGGGTGGGTAAAGTCCAGTGCCATTTGTCTCTCTTTGCAGATGACATGATCCTATACCTACAAAATCCAAAAACAAACATCCCTCACGTCATGCAAATCATACACCAGTTTAGCCAGGTCTCGGGCTACAAAATAAACGCCGACAAGTCGGAGCTTGTCTGGTTGCTCCCGGGGGCACCCTGCGCTGCTCTACCATACAGCTTTAAACAAGTCACCCACTCCTTCAAATACCTAGGAGTCAAGCTATCCCACAATCCCGGAGAGTGGTACCATCTAAACTACCGCCCCCTGGTAAAAGACCTCCAGGAGACATTGCTCAGATGGGGTAAACTACCGGTAGCGCTACCAGGTAGGATTGCCCTCGTCAAAATGATCATATTCCCGAAACTCCTGTACTTATTTCAGATGATACCTCACCACATCCATAAAGCAGACATACAAATATTAAACAAAGCAATGCTCTCTTTCATATGGGCAGGAAAAAAACACAAAATAAACTCTTCTAGACTGATGGCAGAGATTACTTCAGGGGGCTTAGCTGTCCCCAACCTTGATGCATACTGTGAGGCAGCCCAGGTTAAATATGTACTGGACTGGTTGACAGAGAAAGGACACTTCACATTGCCAGAACTTGAAAAGCAGGTTACGGCTCCATGGTCCTTGCAGGCGCTCCCACATATGGCACCGACACGCACACTCAAGATAATTAAAAATTACCCACTAATATCCCAGCCCCTCTCTGCTTGGTGGAGACTCTGCAAGAGATCTCGATTCGACCCTACCTACACGAAATACCTCCCTTTGAGAGGTAACCCAGGATTCCCCGCAGGGATTGATTCCCCAGTGTTCTCCATATGGGAAACTAAGGGGTTGACCTCCGTGTCCCAATTGATAAATGGGTTGGACATGAAGGTTAGACCTTTTCAGGAACTACAAACCCAATTTGACCTGCCCCGCACACACCATTTCGCATATCTACAAGCAAGACACTACATCCAAGACTTACTACGACACACAGAACTTACTGACCAAAACTCAGACGTAAACAGACTGCTACATATGACAACGCAAGGTAGTACGTCTATCTCCCCAACTTACAGACTGCACATGAAACCGACGAACGTAGCCACAATCACGCATATCAGTGACACATGGACACGCACCCTAGACACTGAAATTACATCAGACGTAGTACAGCGCAGCATACAATATGCAAGAGGAGCAACTCTATCAGCGACTACTAGAGAATCACACACCAGACTGTTACAAGCAGCATACATACCACCCAAGACTTTCAAAAAATGGAGACCAGAAGCAGAAGGTCACTGTAAGAAATGCAAAGCAGCGGATGCGGACCTACCGCACTTGCTGTGGAACTGCCCTATGATACGGAAATTTTGGGGTATGATAGCATATTGGATAAAATCCACGTTCCACACTGAACCGATAGTCTCCCCCAGACTGATAGTATTTTTGGAGATCCCAGCCTCTACACCTAACTCCCTAAAAAAAGTGATCATCCTACAAGCTAGGAAACTCATATTCAAAAATTGGTTGAGTCCAGGGACCCCTACACTATCACAACTCAAGACAAACATGCACAAACAGCTTACATATGAAGCAGCAGACACCCTAAGAGATGTACAGTTGAGAACCAGACCCTTTATGAAAAAATGGGAACCTTACATACACACTCTACAGACTACTGTGCAAACACAGCTTTTATTCCCCCTCAGGAACACTGAAGTCCTATTAGAACAACATCTGAGAGGCAAATGGGGTTTTCTGTATGAAGAGAAACATGAGAGATGAGTTAGTGGACATCTGCCCACACATTATAAAGTCTGTCTTCTTGCTACTGCCCAGGGGAGAGAAAGAGACCAAACAATGATAGACGGTAAAGATCTTAACATGATCAGTGTAGAGATGGGATCGAAATCAGCTCTGATTATTACTGTTCTGATTATTATTATCCTTATTTAGTTATTATTGAACGTTGTACTATTGGAAAGAGTTGGGTAGGAGAAGAGGGAGGTACGGGAGGAGACTGAGAGAGGAAAAAGGAAAAGAGGGATTTACCATGGACTATTGCAGCAAAAAGACCAACTTTTGGGACACAGTTTGTAATTTTTTTTTTTTTTTGCTTTAAGAGAAAAACTCTGGACGTACCTGCAGAGAGACTGTATGTAAAAATAACACTCGCAACAATATAGACCCAGTATTGCTATGTAAACATTCAGTTGTAACATGTTTTTGTTTTCCAATGCTCTGTGACCCATGGGAGAGATATCTCCACATGGTAACCCTTGTTTGATAAATAAAAGTTTAAAAAAAAAAAAAATGTTTAGTTGTTTCTTTTTCTTATGTCCATCTTACAGCTTCACTTAAATACACTCTCTTACTGTTACAGATCTTCTAATATTACATTACACGTTGGGTTATATGCTTTAAAAGAACATGAAGCCCAAAGTTGTGCTTTAAAGGGACACTAAACCCACTTTTTTTTCTTTCAAGATTCAGATAGAGCATGCAATTTTTAGCAACTTTCTAATTTACTCCTATTATCAATTTTTCTTCATTCTTTGGTTATATTTGTTTAAAAGAACAGTAATTTAAGCTAAGGAGCTGCCCCATTTTTGGTTCAGCACCCTGGGTAGAGCTTGCTGATTGGTGGCTACATTTAGCCACCAATCACCAAATACAACCCAGATACTGAACCAAAAATGGGCCGGCTCCTAAGCTTACATTCTTCCTTTTCAAATAAAGATAGCAAGAGAATGAAGAAAACAATATAATAGGAGTAAAATACAAAGTTGCTTTAAATTGCATACACTATTTTGAGCTAGCTAAACACTTTGGGTAAGCCAATGACAAGAGGCATATATGTGCAGTCACCAATTAGCAGCTAGCTCCCATTAGTGTATTGCTTCTCCTACCTAAGTATGCTTTTCAACAAGAGATACAAAGGGAAAAAAGCCTAATTAGATAGCAGAAGTAAATTAGAAAGTTGTTTAAAACATTATGTTCTATCTGAAACATGAAATAAAATGTTCGTATTGCTTTAAATCCTGTTTTATGCAGCTACTGCAATATCAATTGAGTAAACGAGGTCTCTGGTGGAATTAATAAATGTAAAAATGTCCATTGAGGTGTTGTCTATAGTTATGAATGACAATTAGAAATGAAGTGTAATATACTTTAGATGTTGTATTATGAGTAGGACATTGCTAAATGCAATTTCTAAAAACTACATTATGAAATTGTAGTACATTATGTAATATAGTTATATAGGTCTTACAGTATTAACAACAGGGCTAAAAAATAGTATTTTCTATGGTGTATCTGAAAGATTGGGTGGGTCTAAGTGGGATGTAAAAAAAAAAAGAAAAGAAAAAAATTTGGCTCACATTTAAAAAGTTGTCAGAGGTGACTCAAATATATTTTTAATTTGAACAGAGCATGTGATTTACAAATAAACTATAGATACATTAATCATTTTAATATTTTTAAGGCAGTGATAAGTAGAACCAGTGCTGCATTTTTGTGAAAAAAAAAAAAATGTTCTTGCACTTGATTATTGCTTGATATATTGTGCTCAGTAACTTTAAGAAAAGCAAAGGGACAACGTTATTAACATTACTTAATATATTTTGCAGCACCTTCTTATGAAAATGAGAGTATTTACATAAAGATAACAAATACTAGCTGTGAGATGTCAGAGGTGGTGGTACTCAGATTGGTGGTACTGGTACTCTGTATCAGTGTCTACCCCACAAAAAAGCCCAAACTATTATAACTCTCACAGCCTAATTAGAACAGTATGGGAACCAAGCAGTACAGGTGAAACTCGAAAAATTAGAATATTGTGCAAAAGTTAATTTATTTCACTAATGCAACCTAAAAGGTGAAACTAATATATGAGATAGACTCATTATATGCAAAGCAAGATAGTTCAAGCCGTGATTTGTCATAATTGTGATGATTATGGCTTACAGCTCATGAAAACTCCAAATCCACAATCTCAGAAAATTAGAATATTACATGCAATCAATAAAACAAGGATTGTACATACCTGTAGAACAATATTGGACCTCTGAAAAGTATAAGCATGCATACTGTATGTACTCAGTACTTGGTTTGGGCCCCTTTTGCAGCAATTACTGCCTCAATGCGGCGTTGCATGGAAGCTATCAGCCTGTGGCACTGCTTAGGTGTTATGGAAGACCAGGATGCTTCAATAGCGGCCTTCAGCTTTTCTGCATTGTTCGGTCTCCTGTCTCTCATCTTTCTCTTGGCAATGCCCCATAGATTCTCTATGGGGTTCAGATCAGGCGAGTTTGCTGGCCAATCATGCACAGTAATCCCACGGTCATTGAACCAGGTTTTGGTGCTTTTGGCAGTGTGGGCAGGTGCCAAGTCCTGCTGGAAAATGAAGTCAGCATGCCCATAGAGCTCGTCTGCGGAAGGAAGCATGAAGTGCTCCAAAATCTCCTGGTAGACGGCTGCATTGACCCTGGACTTAATGAAGCACAGTGGACAAACACCAGCAGATGACTTGGCTCCCCAAACCAACACAGACTGTGGAAACGTCACACTGGACTTCAAGCATCTTGCAATGTGTGTCTCTCCATTCTTCCTCCATACTCTGGGTCTTTGGTTTCCAAATGAGATGCAAAATTTGCTCTCATCAGAAAAGAGGACTTTGGACCACTGAGCAACAGACCAGGTCTGTTTTTCTTTAGCCCAGGTAAGATGCTTCTGACGTTGTTTGTTGTTTAGGAGTGGCTTGACAAGGGTGTCAATGATGTTTTCCTGCACAACTGTCAGGTCAGCAGTCTTTCCTATGATTGCGATTCCTACTGAACCAGACTGAGAGACCATTTAAAGGCTTAGGAACCCTTTGCAGGTGTTATGGCTTAATTAGCTGATTAGAGTGGGACACTTTGAGCCTAGAATACTGTACCTTTTCACAATATTCTAATTTTCTGAGATTGTGGATTTGGGGTTTTCATGAGCTGTAAGCCATAATCATCACAATTATGACAAATCACAGCTTGCACTATCTTGCTTTGCATGTAATGAGTCTATCTCATATATTAGTTTCACCTTTTAAGTTGCATTAGTGAAATAAATGAACTTTTGCACAATATTTAAATTTTTCGGGTTTCACCTGTATGTGAAGAAAGTAATGTTTATGGGAATAGGCTAGCAAGCTGCTGTCTGTATATGGTTAAGGAACTTTTACTGTAGAATAAGGGAGAGAAAAGAGACCCTGAGCTGCAGACTTCTAGACCCATAGATTTTACAGAATGTGGACTATTACATTTAGGTCACATTTTCAGCATTTCCACTGAGATTGCCAACAAAGAAAAGTTTTCATGCAGTCCAAAGATATGAGGAACTGAAACAAACAGTAGGACTAACTTAAACTATAGCTGGATGGTATTTGATAATCATTTCAAATTAAAATATGTATTCAACACATCATAATATATTAAAGAGACAGTAAAGTCAAAATTAAACTTTAATGATTCAGATAGAGCATGTGATTTAAAACAACTTTCCAACTTGCTTCTATTATCAAATTTTTTTTGAAACTTTTTTTTTAAACAATCCATTGAAGTTTAATTTTGTATTTAATGTCCCTTTAATGTCACTTAGATGTCTTTTCTTGTTCTTAATCTTTCCTTGTTTACCAACAATAGAAAGTTTTTTGTCTGTCATTCATAAAAATATATTGCTTAACACAATTGTATTATCCATGGTGATTAGATTCAGCATTAGGCTCCATCTATTAGTACTTTGGTGAATAAGAAACTGAAACAAAAAGGTGAGTGGCGTGTTAGAACCTAACATGGCAGTGTCATTCAGCTGAATAAGTTACATCCCATACAGCTATCAGATGTTTGTTATGCATCACAAAATGTTTTGTGCTTTGTGACAAAGAGTGAGGGAAATAGAGACACCTAGAGACTAGATTTGGAACAGATATTAACTGAAGCTGTACAGAAAAATGGTTAAAAAAAAAAGAAAAATCTTCCCTGTGGTGAATGTGCTTTGTAGGTTGTTATTACATATGATTTTTTTTACGTTTGAAATTGTTACCAGCTATGATTTCTGATTGTTAAAAAACTTGTGATAATGAACCAACACAGTCTTATTATTCATAATAAATAATATAGCAATATACAAGCTGAAAGTAAACATTTATATTAATCAACAAAAAAAGTTGTTCAAATTCAAAGTGAAAACATTTGCTTTATATGACTTTATGTCATTCTCATTATTTCTCTGATGTTGTGCGTTGATTGCTATTTATAATTATTATTTCTATTATTAATGGCTATTTTCCTTATTAGGTTTAAAAAAAAAATCAGTTTTATTCATTGCAATGTATATAAAATGGTGTAATCAAACACAGCTGCTAATACAATAACGATTTTGAATGTAAACTCAAATTTAGTTTTAAAAGATGGTGAGTATCGTCAAATGTTTGTGCATTCGTTGAAAATAATGAACGTTGGCCAAAATGGCTTAACAATTTATTTAAAATCACATTAAAACATCTAAATCTATCTAATTCTGTCTGTCTGTCTGTCTGTCTAAATAAAAATGTTTAAATAAGCAAGCAATCAGAAGCTGATACAAACAATAAAATCTATGCATTTGTTTGTGATCACAACAGGGAAAAATTGTTTATATATTTGCTTTTACATTTTTTTTTTTAACTTTAGTGCTGTTGCCTTGTCATTTCTGTTCTTGATCATCATCACCCTGTACATTGTGAAGTTGTTTGATGGGCTTAAAGGGACACTGAACCCAATTTTTTTTCTTTTATGATTCAGATAGAGCATGCAATTTTAAGCAACTTTCTAATTTACTCCTATAATCCTTTCTCCTTTGTTCTCTTGTTATCTTAATTTGAAAAAGAAAGCATCTAAGCTTTTTTTTTGTTCAGACTCTGGACAGCACTTTTTATTGGTGGATTAATTTATCCACCAATCAGCAAGAACAACCCAGGTTGTTCACCAAACATGGGCCGTCATCTAAACTTACATTCTTGCATTTCAAATAAAGATACCAAGAGAATTAAGAACATTAGATAATAGGAGTAAATTAGAAAGTTGCAAAAAATGTCATGCTCTATTTGAATCACAAAAGAAAAAAATTGGGTTCAGTGTCCCTTTAAGGCAACTAGAGCCCTGCAAGTATCACAGTATCTGATGAGAATTTATAGCTTTGCTAAGATTAAATGGGGGGTGGAGATTTAAATTTGAGTTGTTTTATAATTTAATAACTGGAATAAAGCTTTCACTGTACATAAAAGATCTTAATTGAATAGTGTTGTAAATAGCAAGAAACAAAAATAACTGTATCACACTTGATTCATTCGACAGGCTTTACTTGCTAGACTGATCATGTAACTGCTATCCTTTTACTAAGCAAAAAAATAATTTTGAAATAAATTATGTGAATATGATGAGATTTTGTTGAATGTGTCTTTAAATTTTATTGGATTCTAACACAAATTTTAATTCCAAATACCATCCATTGAAAATGCAATTAATAAACATATTTTAAAATTGTTTATAATGTTAGCAGATATGGTGAGCTCAGCAACCATAATGATTTATACTCCACTTAGTTCTTTGATGTTAATTCTGATAGTATTTGCTATTATATATGAAATTGTTTGATGAACAGCAGCTGTTTTTAAATAGTTTAATTGAAAAGTGGTTACAGTGTAATGGAGTTGCATGTGCTTAAATGAGATAGTTTTATATGGTACTGTCTTACACAGATATATCAAGTAACATGTCTGTGCACATAAGTATTACCAAGTTGTATGAAACAGTGTCATGTCAATGCATTAATCTGGAGCCCCAATGCAAATATTTCTCAGGTGTCCTTTTCCCTTTTTTTCTGTATGTGCGTGTGTCTATATATTACAGATAAAAAATAAACTAAACTCCAAAATTTAAAAACAAATTGATTCATTAGCTCACAGATATATTAGAGCATTTTGTATAATCTTAGGCTTATTATTTGCAAGTTGTCCCCTGGAGATTTAGCAACTGTCACTTTAAGGGACATAAAATCCCAGATTTTTCTTTCATGTTTCAGACAGAGCATACCATTTTAAATAACTTTCCAATTTACTTCTTTTATCAAATTTTCTTTGTTTTCATGAAATCCTTTGTTGAAAAGCAGGAAGGTAAGTTCACTATATGGCAGCAGTTTGGTAACAATGTAACACATTAGCAAGAGCACTAGATGGCAGAACTTTTTCCTGTCATGTAGTGCTCCAGATATGTGCACACTACCTATCTAGATATCTCTCGATCTTAGAATAACAAGAGATGAAAGCAAATTTGATAATATTAGTAAATTGGAAAGTTTTTTAAAATTGTATTCTCTGTATGAAAAAACATGTCCCATTAAACAAGAGATAGGGTATGAGTTTACATATATTGAGTTTGTAGTAGCAAAAGTCTGCAGACAATTCTGTTAACCATCTGCTAAATAAAATGGGAATTAAAGTAAATTTTAACGATTCAATGATGTTAAAAACACAAATTCTAATACTGATACTGGATAAAGAAAAACCCTCTTAAAATGTGCAGTACATTTTAACCATTAGTAAATATAGACTTTAAAGTGCAATTTTTATTCTTAGGAAACCACGGGGATCTTGATAAAGTTCTTCTGGTGCTAATGAGTTAGTTGTTATAACAAAATAGGAATCCGGACTTCCGGTAGGCGGGCTTAACAGGCAGACGCATCTATGCTGAGCTCCGTGTTTGGGAGCAAAAATAGACTCAAGAACCCTAATATTTATGCCTAGCCCCACACGCAAAGTTATTGTCGGGCTGTACAACACTGCGCCGACCAACTTTCAAGAGTGTGCAGATCGCAACAACAGATCCAGCGACCGGGAGCCTAAAAAAATAAAAGAGCCGCACCTCAGACTCGCGCCATCTTGGCTCACACGCCAACCACACGCAGAACAGAATAACGGCCGGTTGAGCCGAATCCACTCACATTACCGACCAGGTACTAATAACAGCTTTTGGCGGAGGTGTACCGAAGGAGTGCCGTTACGTCGGAGGGTGAGGTGACTTGACACAATAAAGGCTCTGACACCGGGAACGGTGAAAGGAGAACTCAGACAATCCACAGTGCATCAGAACCAGCGCTCGCTGTTTCCGGGGTCAAGCAGATTCAGAATAGAGGACTGACTAGATTTATGGAAAAAGCCGGCTTGAGGAATTAAACCACCGATCTCCTCCATAACATCAGGGGAGGTAGCGACACCCACATGGCAGAGGCCTAACCGAACGGCATTATCCAGGTGAGCCACGCTGTCCTCTTTTACCTCTAACGCAAATAAGCCAGGCCGCCAAGATAAGATAGGAATAGCCCACCTATTGAAGCTCAGGCAGGGTGGTTTGCTCATACAGACACAGACCTTGGCCCCACAGACTTTGAAACTGTCAGACCCACGCAGCTCTCTGATGTCTGAGCCAAGTTCTGCTTAAATTGAGGCCTATCACGCTCAGCCATTATAAAGTTCTGCACTACACTTACAGCTATATGAATGGCAGGAACCCTTGGGATTTAACAGAGAAATTATAACCTATTATAATCTGCACCTCAGGCAAACCACCGTATTTTTACAAAAAGATTTGGAATCTATTATTCTGATTAAGAACGGTAAACTAACACGGGCTTAGACCTGGCTGGTGACTCTATCCATTGAACTCTCTGCCCATTTGGCACGTTACTATACTAGTGCCTGACTGGAATACTAACATCACAGACACGTGCACAAAAAACAGTCACATATGCAACAGCTCCCAGAACTTCAATGAAAGTAGATCAATATTTTCACAAAGTCTCATCCAAGCCAACTGCAGACATGTTACTCAGGGCAAAGAATGCTGAAAATAAAAAAACAACACAAATTCGCAGCAGAAATCCACACAGAAGAACCAGTGATAATAAACCAAGACACACCATCTAGATTGGACCATAATGCCTTGTTACAGGAACTGAAATCCTTTTTCCTCCCTAAAATGGACTCACTACAGACGGGAGTAGACACCCTTACATGTGAAGTGCGCCAATTCGCTGCTAGAATAAATGCGGCTGAAACTCGCATCTCAGATGTGGAGGACAGACAACGTGCAGCTGACACAACTATTAAACAACTAGTGAAAAAAACGCAAACTCTCCAAGACCGAGTAGATGATCTAGAGAATAGGAGTCGGCGCAACAACCTCCGCATAGTAGGAGTCCCAGAGTCCATCAAGGGTAAGGACCTATTAGAATTTGTGGCGCTGACCTTTCCTAAACATCTGGGACTACACCCTGACATCTTACCAATAGATGTGGAGAGGGCACATAGGATAGGCCCAGAGAGGTCTGGAACAGACACAGAACAGGCCAAGGCAGGTCATATTCAAATGCCTACATTTTCAAGAGAAACTTAAAATCTTAAGAGCCTACCGAGCCCATAAAGAGACGCTTTTTGAAAACGCAAAACTCCTCCTCTTTCAGGATTACTCAATAGAGGTGACCAAACAAAGAAAAGAATTTGCACCATTGTGTTCCATGCTACACGAGCAAGGAAGGCAGGTAGCCTTGCTGTTTCCAGCGAAACTTAGGCTACAAACACCATACGGAACTAAATTTTTTCACTCACCACAAGCCTTGAAAAGCTTCCTAGCTACAGAACAACATCGGCCAGATTGATGATGCTGGTACAGCCTCTCCAGACTTTCTCTGTTCTGAGGATGGATGTCCTCTTGGATAACCCCATTGAGACTTTGAATGTCTAAGCAAAACTCTGTGCTACACCATAATGGACAAAATGATGGCCTAAGAGCCGTGAAGGTGGACTGGTACGGAGGGGGGTTGCTCCAACCCCCCAGGGTAATGTTGCAACACTTTACTGTGTTTTATGTTTACTGGTTATTGTTGTTTATATGTTTAAATAATTATGAAGGTTTTAAAAAAATGTTCTTATCTAACAGTTCTGCTATACATTGCAAAAGATGTGAAGATAAAAATGAAACAAATAGATAGGTTGAGACTGTTTCAATTGTTGATGTTTAGGTTAAAAAGAATTGAATTATACTTCTTAAAGGTGTTTATCTCTATGCTCATACTATACCATACACACATAGGCAGATTTGGTGGGGGGAAGATGATAATAGCCCACACCACAATTCAAATAACCAAAGAATATAACAAGCGGCATCACATAGAACGGAGAGAGAAACTGCAACATCCGTTAGTAAGGAGAAACCCTCTTCTCCAAAGTTCAGGGACTCACAAATACACCTGTATTGCTTACCAGCGAGAGCTTAGGGCAAATATACCGTTGCATGCACCTTGTACAAAAGACACTGTTAAAATATCATCAGGCCCAAGTGTCGGGGAGGGAGAAGGAAAGTATAGACGTAGATATAACCACAAATCAAAATTTGGAAGAGATCTAGAGACCGTACACAATAGATCAAATATTCCCCTAAAGTCAGGACTAGACATTAATAACCATCTACAGGAAAGTAAGGAAAATGACGCAGTAGTAGATAGAGTGACGAGCGGAAGAGAGGGAATCCCCCTGGGAAACGCACTAGAAATCTACCAGGAGGTGGAGGAAAGGCAGGGGGAGGAAGGACAGGTTGGCTCTGAGATAACACTATACTATACTATACTATACTGTAAAATATACTGCATTGTGTTTGGGTTGTTGTGTTGCCTTGTGCTCTCTCCCACATCATGGTTTTCTAAATACTATTTGTGTGCTGCTTTTGCCCCTTGTCTCCCTGTCACCTCACTCCTCCTTCCCCCTTTTTTTTTTTTCTTCTTCATACTAAATAGCTCTAATTTACAAAGATGTCACAACGTAAAACAATACTTAATCATCTCAAAAAACTAGGTACTGGCATTGCAATGCTACAGGAGACACACCTCACCGACATAGAACACCAAAAATTACGCAGAGAATGGGTGAATCAGGTTGTCTTTCTATCGCACACCAGGGCTAGCAGAGGGTTGGCAATACTGTTTGGGAAAAAACTGACAGTCAATATACAAAATACTTATCTAGACCATAACTCCAGATACATGATAGTGGAAGCGACAGTGGACTCAGTAGACTATGTTTTCTGCAACATATATGCACCTAACCATAGAGATCCCAAATTTTGGGAGGACTTGATAAAACACTTAGCACCTCACTGGGGATCCAGATTGATAATTGGAGGGGACTTTAATATCTCCCCGACTCATACACTCGATAGACAATGGCTAGAACCTTTAGAAATTAGAGACCCCAAAACAAACTACAAGGCGAAATATGAAACGAAAATATTCAAAATGTTCGATACGGATATAGGCACCAGTGATATCTGGAGACTACGTAACCCGGAAGGCAAGGAATTTACATGCTTATCAAAAGCCAAGCACACACTATCTAGGATAAACATTTTTCTAATTGACAACAAACTAATCGACCGTGTACTGGACTGCAAAATTCACGACATATTGATATCAGACCACGCACCAGTAACACTGACGTTGAGAACTAGCGGACAATACACCAATAGAAACACACTCCGCTTCCCCACCTACTTGGTGAAATCGGAATCCTTCATCAAATTCCTGCAGCATTCATGGACAGACTATGCAACAGACAACGCTATCCACACAGACAATATAACACTTTTCTGGGAAGCAGCTAAAACTGTATTGGCAGGTAACATCATCTCATATGCAGCTAAGGTGAAACACAAGACACAACTCAGACATAGAACCCTACAGAAACAGCTGGCACAGGCCTATCACCTTTATCTTCAGACTAATTCAAAAACTACATACGAGAGTTACATATCAGCAAAAACTGAGCTAGATACATTCACAAAACAACAGGCTGCATCAGGCTTATTAAAAACGGCAGGCAAACTTTATAGATTCGGACACCGAGCGGGAAAGTTGCTCGCTACACTAACTAAGGCACCAACGGCAAAGGTTGGTGTTGCTGCCCTGCGCTGGAAGGGCAGGTCATACACCACCCCGCAAGACATAGTGAGATGTTTTGAACAATACTATGAGCACCTGTACCAGAAACAGGCCCCACCACCTAGAGAATTGATGACTCAATTCTGGGATTCGATCAAACTTCCGAAGATTTCCTCAGACCAATTAGATAATCTGAACGCCCCTATCACGCATGAGGAGCTATCCAACACTCTAAAAAGCTTGCCCTTGGGCAAGACCCCTGGCCCTGATGGCCTACCATCAGAATTTTATAGGGCTCTTCAACCGCAACTGACTGCCACCCTCACTAAATTGTTCAATTCCCTCTTACAAACGGATTTACATCCCTCTAGAGAATTTATGACGTCAAACATTACACTCATACCCAAACCAGGCAAGGATCACTCCTTGCCTGAATCTTATAGGCCCATTTCTCTCTTGAATGTGGACTATAAGCTGTTCACAAAATTACTAGCAAATAGGCTCAAGACCATACTGCCAGATCTGATCCACCCAGACCAGACTGGCTTTATATTTAAAAGAACGTCAGTGGTAAACCTCCGCAGAGTATTACAGGTGGTGGACCACTATTGGAGACAGGGGAAGGGAGACCAGACAAAAGCCGCACCCGGAGGCCTTCCTGCTGTCCTTGGATGCAGAGAAGGCCTTCGACAGGGTGGAATGGCCCCATCTGATGGAATCGCTGCGTAGATTTGGATTCGAAGGCCACTTTCTAGGTATACTGGGCAAAATCTACAACTTACCAGTGGCAAGGGTCTTATCCAATGGCCTATTTTCAGGAGACTTCCTCCTCCAAAGGGGCACCAGACAGGGATGTCCCCTCTCCCCACTATTGTTCAACCTAGCCCTGGAACCTCTGGCTTTAAAACTCAGAGGAGTGTTCCCGGGTATTACCATCAAAGGCGTCCCTCTCCATCTGGCACTATATGCGGACGACATGTTGTTGTTTGTAGACTCCCCAAGAACACATATCCCGATCATACTCCAGACGATAGAAGAGTTTGGCTCCTTATCGGGGTACAAAATAAATACAGAGAAATCAGAGATCCTGTGGCTCAGGAAACATCAGCACTCCACTCATGACTTCCCGTTTGTGGAAACAACGTAAAGTCTTCTTTATCTAGGCATACACCTGCATAGAGACCCGGAAAAAATCTGTAAATTAAATTTAGTCAACAAATGTGTGCAACTATCTTCCCAATTGTCAAACTGGCTTGACCTCCCCTTGGGACTATCGGGTAGAGTTCATTTGATCAAAATGACGATACTACCCAAAATATTATACCCAATGCATATGCTACCGTTTCTTTTGACTAATGCGGATACACGCCTCTTATCTAGGGCAATATCATGATTTATCTGGAAAAAAGGGAAACCGCGAATAGCGATGGAAAAACTACAACTTCCTTATTCCACGGGGGGTCTAGCCCTTCCAAATTTAAAGCTATATAACTGGGCAGCGCTGGCTAGGATGGTAATAGACTGGCAGTTAGATACAACCCATTTTGGGGATGATAAACTTGAGAGAGCGATAGTAGCCCCTATCTCACTGGCATATTTGCCCTATGGGAATGGAGGAACCCTCCCCACTGAACTCCTCACTAACGTGACTTACAGAGACCCGCTAAGGGCCTGGTACAAAATACATAAATATTTAAAGACTGACTCCCCCCCGCCCAGGTTTATCCCGATACTGGGTAACCCGGACTTTCCGGCTGGCATGGATTTTGAACCCTTCCGAGTATGGGAGGGAATGGGACTAAAAGTACTGGGAGACACACTAGATCCACTGTTACACACAGTTAGATCTTTCCAGGACCTCAAGACCAGATTCCACATCCCAAACAGACATTTTTATGCCTATTTGCAGTTGAGACACTATGTGGGCTCACTGCAGTCTTCCAATGAAAGATTCTGGGAGGCTTCGCCTTTTGCAATAGCACAAACTCTGTTCCGGGCGGGATCATTCTCACTTTCCCACATTTACAAATGCCTGATACAACAAAACGAATCTATGATCCTAACAAAATTATTGTCAAGACATGTATCCGCCTTTATGGTGGAGCCCACGGTACAAGATGTTAAAGAAAGCCTGGAAAAAAACAGACAGGCAACATTAGCGGTGTCACAAAGGGAAACGCAAATTAGAGTTTTACATATGGACTACATCACACCACACAGACTATCAAAGTGGGACAAAGAAGTCCCAGATCACTGTATCAAATGCAGACTACCAGCCCCGTCGCTACATCATTACTTTTACACTTGCCCGAAGATCAGGAGGTTCTGGGGGCAATGTCAATACTGGTTGAAACTCACATTTAGGATAGAAATTGACCTCACCGAGACAGAAATCTTCCTGTTCAAATGGGACGACAGCCATAAAAAACTACATAAATTCCTCACCTTATACACAATTCTTGCCAGACAGTGCATTCTTAAGAGATGGATTGTTCGACAAGCACCGACAATGGCACAACTAAAACATTTACTACTCAAGCAACTTTTTGTGGAACAACACGACACTAGACAATAATGGGGTTAGAACAAGAGGGAGACTTCTCAGAAGTAATGCTGTTTTGAGCTTACAATAACAATATATCAACAAAACATAGGTTCATCTACATAATTTTTTTTTAATTTTTTTTTTCTCTTTCCCTGCCCCCCCCCCCCACGCTGAGTTTGTAACCAAGAACAGAAACACCACAGAAACCATTGTTAAAGGTCTAAGATTACAATGTAAATAGTTATTAAAAATTGTTTGTTTATGTTTGTTTTAAATTTTGAAAAATTTATGAAGGGGAGGAAGCATATATCCAACAACACAGACTAGAGAGAAGGACTTTACTCTCAAAACATGCTACCACGAACAAAGTTATTTGCTTAGCCTGAATCAGGATATAAATAATGTCAAGCCAAATGCACTGTATTTTGTAACAAGAAATGCAAAAGATTTTTGTAAATGCTTTGTTTCCTTTTAATAAAGAGAATTTAAAAAAACAAAAAAAAACAAAATAGGAATCCAATTTGCTTAAAGGGGCAATGAACCCAATTTTTTTTCTTTTGTGATTCAGATACAGCATGCAATTTTAAGCAACTTTCTAATGTACTCCTATCATCAATTTTTCTTTATTCTCTTGCTATCTTTATTTGAAAAAGAAAGCATCTAAGCTAAGGAGTCAGACAATTTTTTTTCAGCCCACTGAACAGCACTTGTTTATTGGGGTGAATTTATCCACCAATCAGCAAGAACAACCCAGGTTGTTCACCAAATATGGGCCGGCATCTAAACTTACATTCTTGCTTTTCAAATAAAGAAACCAAGAGAATGAAGACAATTTGATAATAGGAGTAAATTAGAAAGTTGCTTAAAATTGCAAGCTCTATCTGAATCACGAAATAAAACATTTGAGTTCAGTGTCCCTTTAAATATAGTCCAGAAAGGGGGCACATAGATAGGCAATACATTACAGCCAATAATATGAGTTATATTTTGCACCTCATGTCTATTCTTAAAATGTGCATGCTCAGTTAAAATTAATAGTCACATATAGTTTATTAATACTAGGGAATAATAAGTATAACCCTTTGAGTGCTAATGACGGCTCTGAGCCATCACAGAGTTTCTCACTCTGGTGCTAATGACGGCTCAGAGCCGTCATGAGCACTCTCCCAACTTGAGGGAGATCTGGGGGCTCCCACCCGCTCCTACCCCGGCGATCAGGCATGCATAGTGACAGGCATCGCCGGGGCTTCACGTGATGTGCGGTGACATCACGCGCAATAACGTGATAACGTCACCGTGCAACTTTATTTATACTTAACAATGTTAAGTATAGGAGCAGGGGGCATGCTGCTTATAACCCTGTATCTCAGGCATCTAAGCAGCTACAGACCCCCAAGACCCACGGTTGGAAAGGTAATCGCCTAACCTTTCAAACAGTGTAAGTATTGGGGGTTTGAGAAGAAAAAGTTAAAAAATGTTTTTTTTTTAAAAAAAAAACTTAAAAAATCTTAGCACCCAGGAGGGAAAGTGCTTAGCACTTAAAGGGTTAAATATGAGAATTGTAGCCAAAGGTATTCAATTGGGAAATTGAATGACCAGTGGATTAGCCAATGAAAGCTAAGGGTGTAATCAGAGATCTTTCCATTGGGTGATATAGAATTGAAGGTGCAGTCGGCCACAAACAAAAAGACTATGCAAAGAAGGGAAGACACAAAAACACACTTTGGTTTGGAGCAGGGTTTGGAATAACTCTCTGTGTTTGTGATACCCTGTTTGGAAAAATACCTTCACGTATGACTTTGGAAAACTCTGATTGAAAAAGCTGAACTCATATTGGTTTCTGGTACTGTATTAGCGGTTGTTTTATATTTTTAATGTTTTAAATCATAGGTATTCTATAGCTATAGTTAAATTGTTGCTGTGATTTGTAAGTGTAATTTATAGTTATAATTTACATTTTAGAGACCTGTGTAGTCTATACATAATCATATCTAGCATCAAGCAATTTACTGTTGAGATGAAAGGTTTTGTATTCCATATTGATAAATTCCTTTTTATTTACTGTGAACTCTCTTAAGAATTGCACATAAATTGGCTATTGTGCTGAATTGATAATTGTATAGCAATCTCTTGGTTTAAGTAAAGTATATTAGATTATATTGGGTTAACAATAGTGAATTATATTTCCCTGGAAATTCCATTAGAATGTGGGAGTTAAGATAAGATTTCATTGTGAGATTTGAAAATAGGTGAGTACAAACGTTTTTTAAATAAGCTATATATATTGAATTGGTTAAACTTTCTGGCTATTTATAAATTGTTCTAGTATAATTCCTGTGTGATATTTAATAAGCAATTCATTTTGAGTTAAGGTTAATTTATAGAAATATTTCATCCATTCATGGGATTTCATCAAAATATCTCTTTAGCCTGCTTTATATTTTAATATTGTATTGATACATTGATAGATATAACTGGTCATAGGTGATATTCAGCTACTACATAAATATAATCAAGGTGTATATAAAGATTAACTGATCAGAATTTAGGAATATTTTATATTAAGAATAAATATTCATTTTTAATAATAATATTGTCAAAATTTATAGATATCTCAATAGTGATATTTTGGGGTACACTACAGAGATTCAACATCTTACTAGAATGTATTGACAAAATTCTACTATATTATTTGGTGATATTGCTGACAATAATATTATACTGCTATTAATTTTTAATATTCATAATTACAATACGTAACACGTTGGTGGCAACTGCTGCTGATAAATATACCAACATTACTTGACGACACGCCTGAGACAATTATTGGAGGCACTGAGCTGTAGATCATTATTATTTATCACATTGATGTAATATATTTTGTAGTAAATAGAAATTATAAAAAAAAAATTGTATTGACAATTTGAGTTAATTAAATACTAAGCTAAAATCACAATGTTTATCACTAGAAGTGAATCAAATGAATCTATACACAGTATTGAAATGTGTCCTCAAAATTTGCCCGTTACTAAGGCAGACTTCCTTAGAATGGATGCTATTGGCCACTTCAAAAATAGATTTAATATTTCAGGTGAATTAAACGAGTATATAGATATGCTTGCAACTAAGGCCAAAAATATCAATGCAAGAATTCTAAAAAACAGGATGAGATCATTCTCAAATCTTGGTCGTTGATAATATGCATTAATGATGAAATATCCACTCACCTTATAGAAAAGGAATTGCAATTACAACAGCTAAGAGATTAAATTTGCTCATCACACAAATGCGAAGAAAATTTAGAAATAGCCCAAAATGAAATTGTTACACTTAAACAAGACATGGCCACCTTAGATAAACATAACAAAAAATGAATCGCTAAAATAAAAAGCTTAAATGAGCAACTCAACAATAATAAGCCACCCTCCATTAGTAATGAAAATAGTGGGAATAATAATGAGATTATGAAAACCCTAAAATAATTTATGAGAGGTGAACTACAAAGCATTAGGGAAGAATTTATTAATAGGACTATGATTGACTCAGAAGTAAACTTCCCAAATAGGCAGTCACCTCATGTTTTAAATTCAGGGAATTTCTACACCTCAGAAGAAGAGGCCAGCTATTATAGTGATTCAGAGGTCAGAGCCAGCTACCCAGTTAGCCCATATAATAATAATACACATAAGGGTTCTCCCCGTAGTAAAAATAGGACAGATAGGGAGCGCTCCAGCCCATAAAATAAGGTCTCTAGGAGAACCCAAAATGTACCTAATAAGGTGTATGACAACCCTAAGATAGTTAAATTCTTAAGCAGTGCAGTACCTGTATTCTCCAAAAGGGGGACCACTTCTATAATCGATCACTTAGAGGCCTATGAAAGTGCTTTGTCTATACTAAATGTTAATAGTGAGCAGTCAAAAATTCAATTTCTGCCATAGGTATTTGATGCTAAACACCAGAAATTATTTACTTCACTAAAAGATATGAATATCAACTCTTGGAGTGAAACAAAGCAACAGTGTAAAAGGGAGTTCGGGCAATATTGCCCAACCACCGCTGCTAAAGTGGCTTTATACAATTTAAAATGTGACGCAAATCAAAGCCCAATCAAGTTCCTTTCTACACTAAAAGTTGCTTACAGTATGGCCGAAAACAATCCCAAATTTGAAAGCTCAGAATTTGTAAATTTATTTTATGAAGCAATACCGTCACACATCAAAGTAAATCTGGCTAGAGACTTTGATGATACCTGTTCATTGGATTGGCTGATCAGAGAGTGTACAAAATTATACTCTAGTCAGCAGTCCAGTGAACAGGGGTTTAGAAGAGAACAAAGGCCCAACCCTAAAGTAGTGGCCGAAACTAGGGTGTCACTGAGCCCCCTCAATTTTGAATCCAATAAAAAAAACTTATGCAGAAGTGGCCAAAGGAAACTGGGCTTTACCACAAAGTTTTGAGTCTGCAACTTTCCCGCCAAGGGCTGAGGCGCAGAGCCCGCAGGCTAATAGAAGGGAATATTCTCAAAATTGGGGGCATACCCAGATAAATTAGTATTCTCCAAAGAGACGAATACCCACAAGATAATTAGTATCCCTGTAAAAATAGATACCATAAGTGGCGCAGATATGCTCAGGATAACCAGACACCCCAATTAAATAGTACACCCCAGGATATTAACGCCAGAGAAGTGGAACCCCAAAGACAACAGTGTCAAGATAGATACAATAGCTATAATTCTGAGGGATCACAGGGATCCAGGAATCGCTACCCTGGGGCATCAAAAAAATTTCCCATGGGTAGAAATTTGTACAATCAAGTGGGTCAACTTAGTACGCAGTTAAAGCACTTGAAGAAGCCTATGAAATTGGACTGCCTGAAATCTTTCCAGGATTTCAGCAAATAGTCAAAGAGCAAGTCTCCTTAGCTAATGGCTGTTCCAGTGATGTTGAATGCCAACAGCTACAAGAACTACTGATGGAATACCAGGATATTTTTGCTAGGGACTCTTATAACTGTGGGACTACAGACCTTCACATTACAAGATTTCAAACAGATCCCAATGTACCACCTGTATTTGTTAAGCAATACAGACTCCCTTTAGCCTCATATGATTCTCTTGCAGAAATCATAAATAACTTGGAAGAAAGGGGTATCATCAGACAGGTGCATAGCTCCTAATATAATCCTATTCTAGGTATTCTTAAGCCCAATGGCATTTGTGTGTTGACTTAAGACAGCTAAACAAACGAGTGTGCATGTCTGGCTTGCCTGTACCATACATTGACCAGTGCCTAGTGCAGATACAGGGATCCAAAATATTCACTGCCATTGATTGTGCGCAGGGATATTGGACCATAAATGTACATGAGGAAGACCAGTACAAGCTCCTTCCAGAAGGTCTAATATGCATTCCAAAGACTTCTGTTTGGATACATAAACTCATACATAAACTCAGGACATGAATTTGCTGTATTCATGCATAACGCTATGCCTGATGCACTAGAAAGGGGGATGTTATCTTATGTTGATGATGTGTTAATCAAAAGCACAGACTTTGAAAAACACATCACAGAGCTTAAACATGTCCTCAGCCAACTTAAAATGCAGGTGTCAAATTATACCTTCAAAAAGTCCAATGGTGCCACACTCGTGTCAACTTCTTGGGACATGAAGTTACTTCTGAAGGGTTAAATCATCAGAAGAAAAAGGTTGAAGCCATAATAAATTCCAAGAACCAAACTAACTTAAAGGAATTGAGATCATTCTTGGGTATGACAAATTATTCTCGCAAATGTATTGACAATTATGTAGAATTAGCTAAACCACTGCTACATCTTCTAAATAAGGATGTAGTCTGGAACTGGAGTGAGGCTCAAGAGACAGCCATAAGAGGGCTGAAGAGGAAACTCACTCAAACACCTTGCTTAGCTTACCCTGAAGGCAGTAAACCTTTCTACCTAGAGAAAGGTTACACAGATGTAAGCATGAGTGCTGTTATATACCCAAAGCATGATAATTTAAGCAAAGTCATTGCTTATGCAAGCAAAACTGTATCTCCAGTGGAAATAAAATTTAGTGATTACGAAAAAGCCCTCTTATCTACTGTATGGTCTCTACAAAATTTCTGCAGCTACATACAGAGCCAGAAAATTATTGTGGAAACAGCCCACCAGCCTTTGCTATATTTTCAAACTAAGAGAATAAGAGATGGGAACCTGTCCAATAGCCGCATAACAGCTTGGACTCTCTCCTTACAAGGCTGGCCTTTAGAAATTCACTATAAACAAAACAAAAATAATCCAGTCACACAGGGGCTTGCTGAGCTCCATGACTGTACTGATAAAGATCATGGGGAAGATTTATTAGAAGATGATTTCCTGGAGAAACAATTGCTTTCCCCATATAAAATATACAATGAGGACCAGTGTCAAACCATACCTTGGTTATATGTTAATGGTTATTCTTACCATGCCACTATTGATAATGAGCGCAGATTAGTCACTGGCATTGATATAGCTTGGGAAAATGGATTCCCAAATATTTCCCCATGCACACCAAGGAAGTGTTGTAGTTTGAAGATGAATGAGATATCTAGCTAAAGAGCATAAATATTCTGATTGAAAAATAACTGACTCTCTTCTTAGTAAGATTGTATATAATGCATACTGTCAGGACACTCACCAATTACCACTGGATTTCAGTCTATTCCAATACATATGTCCCACATATCCTAAAATGGAAAGGGGGATTTGTGTCAGTTAATAGGTGAGGGACATTATGAAATATACATATTTACATATATAATGTAGAGAAATAATTAATTTTTATGTGAAGATCTGGCTAATGTAAGTTGCATTACATTCTGAAATCAAAATTTAATCCAAACTATTTGCCAGTTGAATACACATAGGTTATCTGAAAAACACAATCAGAGAGAAAACAGTTGTCTCAAATGAAATTAAGTAATTTCAAAGAAACTTTTGATTACTGTCTGGAAATGTGTCATACAATTTCCTATTAGATCACCTGAACCCCTGAAGTCAGAGAGACCGGAAGTCTGCAGTTAGAGATACATTTCCAAGATGGCCAGGAATCATCTAAGTGTTAATTATTCCGTATTGAGTTAAATATACAAAACCCTAGACTCCTCGTCTGAGTTGAAGGTATCTAAGAAAGTCTTTTAAAACCTGTGTATTTTGAAAGCATTATTATTAAAATTTTAAGTTTAACTTATATCTGTAATTGGCAAATATATGCAAAATATACTCAGGATTGGGTGAATGTACCAATATGTATATGGATCTGGGAGATGTGTCTAGCACCTAATATACCTTTTAATATGAAGGGAAATCAATATATAACTGTATATTTAAAATGTATAACATCTTCTTTGTTTTCAGACATCTAATATACAAATTAGGTTCTAAATATGACTGGTATATACTGGTATATAAATGCCTATGTAATTTGTGCTGTGAATTATATATTTTTTTTATAAACTCAGCATTGAAGATGTACTATATATGAAATGATATGATTCTATCAAAATCAAATGATAGTATAACTAATTATCAGCTGATATACAAATAAAGTCAAATATAAATATATCAATTTTATTATACCCCTTATCTCCTAATAGAAAAATGTCTTTTAAATACATTTTTTTAAAGATATTATAAGTAGAATTGTACAGAAGCATACCTCAGAAATGTATATTCATTATTACATGTATTTATATATATATATATATATATATATATATATATATATATATATATATATAGTAATCCCACGTAGGGCTCCGCACTCACTCTTTTACCTGCAGCTGCCCATCCTCAGACCATACAAAATTCAAACAAGACATACCTGAACCTTTATAACCTCACCGCCGTGAATACTTCAGCCGCAAACCGGAACTACCATGGTGTCATGACCGCTCCACTGCGCAGGTCTGGCCGTAACCATGGCTACCGGGAGTGACATATCTAAAACATAGAAAAGGGGCAACTATTTAGGCATATTAAAAAGACAAAATATATACATTGTAGTCAAGCTTTTCCTAATTAATATGCAAAGTTACTGGCATATATCTAAGCCTAACAACATCCACCTTTGCTGAGGGAAAAAAACTATATAGCAAACTACAACATTTGTATACCTAAAGAGGACTCTTGTCAGAAAATTTAAAATACATACAGAGCTATACAGCTATTAATATTATATGGAGTGCAACATAATATGCCATAGATCTAGCAGTCTGTATAGAGATTTACATTTTATAAATAATACAGATCACAGAAAGCAATGCCAGTCCAGGTGGGTATTAAACCCCCTGGACACCAAAGTCCCCAGGTTAAATATCCACCTGGACTCGCACTGTAACAGTAAATTGCCCCTATCACTTCCTCTAGAAAGAGGAGGGATATGGTCAATAATCACGTATCTCAAATCTGAGACAGCATGACCAAACATTGCAAAATTTCAGGCAACAGACAATACGTAACGCGATAGTGGCAACTGCTGCTGATAAATACACCAACATTACTGGAGGACACTCCTGAGACGTATCAACAACCCTCTACTAGAAGCTAGCTGAACACATTGGTAAGCTAATAACAAGAGGCAGATATGTGCAGCCACCAATCAGCAGCTAGCTCCTACTTCCTGGGCCTCCCTAGGTATACTTTTGAACAATGGATCCCATGAGAACAAATCAAATTAGATAATAGAAGTAAAATGGAAAGTTGTTTAAAACTGCATGTTCTGTTTGAATCATAAAGAAAAAAAATGGCTTTCATGTCACTTTAATATTTAATTGAAACACATATTAACAGTTTGACTTTGAGAAGTATTTGGGTTTGCAGACTGTATGCTGTTTTTGACTCTTCTACAGTGTTATGCCAATATCACAGTACTAGCCAACTTGGTTAAACAGCTAGCTAATTGCAATTTTTTAAAAATGTTATGGCCACGTGAAGTGTGCACATGTCAAACTGTCAGAGCTTTAAGGACTGTGTTCATGTTTATATAGGTATTGAAATTGTAAGGACCAGCGTGCTTCAGAAACTATATATTTTTACTACTTTTGATGAGCCAAAATATAGTGGATGTTTACAGCTCTCACAGCCTCTGTGCCAATCAGGGAGACTGTAATGTATCTTTTTAGACATTTTTTTTTAGTATTATTAATTTTAATGAAGAGCTGCTGCTGCAAAAGTGGCTGGTACTCAACATTTAGTGACTTCAAAAGCTCCCTGGCCCTGGTATCCTTACCAGGATCTGATGATGATGTAATGAATCACATGAATGATGGTATCATTGTGGTCCCTGCTTTACTGAGAGCTACCAACAAGTTGGATTAGTAAGTATACAAACGGCAATAATGATGTCCATTTTTAGCAAGCTTTTAGAGTTAATACTTATTAATAAATGTTTAAAGCTCTTGTTTGACTTAACAAATATTTTAAAATGATGGTGATAAGTAAACGTAATATTAGACAAGGCTACAACAAAAACAGCTGTAAAATGTGGCGGAAAGATCAATTTCATACAGTAGATTATACATATCTTGGTTTGAAACCCCGCCCATTAATTTCAAGGTCACATTATAACAGTTAAATTTTATGTTAATTGCACTTTAAGGGATCATTTAATATGTTGTATGCTTTAAAATATTTAAAAAAAAACCTGAGCTTAATGTATGTATGTGAAGCTGGCTTTTTAAATTCTGTATCATGAAAAAATGTATTTAATATTCAAGTTATAGCAATATAATGTTTATAACAATCCTTAAATGTTGAGTCAATCTGAATAAATATCAAATTTGGAGGTTGTTTACATTAGTTATTTAATTTATTTATTAGTCACTTTAATTCCTGGAACCTTGTTGCTGCATTATTTTAGATACTGTTCTAGCTTGACTGTCTGACTAACAGACACCTAGATTACAAGTTTTGAGCACTATAGAGAAATTAACGAACGCAAGAAAAGTTACGTTATATAATTTCCGATAGCGCTGCCATTACAAGTTTTCAAACATATGCCTTTTGCGTGCGATATGGTTGCGTTGAGCTCCATACTGCACAAAATCAGAGCGCTGCTGAGACGTGCTTGTGAACAATTTCCCCATAGACCTCAATGGGGAGAGCCGGCAAAAAAAAAAACTAACTTCTGCGATCGCGGAAACAAAAGTTCTGTAACGCAGACCCATTGATGTCTCTGGGGATATAAACATACAGTTTAAACCTAACACCCTAACATAAACCCTACGTCTAAACATCCCTAATCTGCTGCCCACAACATTGCTGACGCCTGTCTACAGTTATTAACCACTAATCTGCCGCTCCCGATATAGCCACTACCTAAATAACATTTTTAACCCCTAATCTGCCGCTCCCGATATCACCGCCACGTTACTACATTTATTAACCCCTAAACCGCCAGCCCCCCACATCGCAACAAACTAAATTAAACTATATTAACCCTAATGTAACCCTACCCTAACGTAACCCTAAACCTAACCCTAACACCCCCTAACTTAACATAATAAAAAAAAAATTGCTAAATTAAATTTACAATTGTTAACTAAATAAACCTATTAACCCCTAAACCGCCAGCCCCCTACATCGCAACAAGCTAAATTAAACTATATTAGCCCCTAAACCTAACCCTAAACCTATCCCCCCTAACTTTAACATAATTAAATTAGATCTAAATTAAATTTACAATTATTAGCTAAATTATACCTATTTAAAACTAAATACATACTTACCTGTGAAATAAAACCTAAGCTAGCTACACTATAACTAATAGTTATATTATAGCTAGCTTAGGTTTTATTTTTATTTCACAGGTAAGTTTGTATTTATTTTAACTAGGTAGACTAGTTAGTAAATATTAGGGTTAGGGTTAAAACCTAATATTCCAAAAAATAAAAAAATCTACCATTACAAAAAATAAAACTATGATTAAAAATAAAAACGAAATTATCTAAAAAAAATAAAGATTAATCCTATTCTAATACCCTTAAAAAAACACCCCAAAATAAAAAACCCTACTCTAGAATAAACTACCAAGGGCCCTTAAAAGGGCCTTTTTGGGGGCCCTTAAAAAGGCCTTTTGTAGGGCATTGCCCTGAGATAAACAGCTCTTTAGCTCCAAAAAGAATACAAGCACCCCCTAACACTATACAACCCCCACCCCCCAAACTACCAGGGGCCCTTAATAGGGCCTTTTGGGGCATTCTTAAAAGGGCCTTTTGTAAGGCATTGCCCTGAGATAAACAGCTCTTTTAAATAAAAAAGAATACAAAGTCCCCCTAACACTATAAAAAGCCCCACCCCCCCAAACTACCAGGGGCCCTTAAAAGGGCATTTTGGAGGGTCCTTAAAAGGGCCTTTTGTAGGGCTTTGCCCTGAGATAAACAGCTCTTTTGCTCCAAAAAGAATACAAACACCCCTAACACTATACAAACCCCCACCCCCCCAAACTACCAGGGTCCCTTAAAAGGGCCTTTTGTAGGGCATTGCCCTGAGATAAACAGCTCTTTTGCTAAAAAACACCCCCTAAAAATATACATTACACAAAATAACAAACAAATTATAAAAAATAAAAAAAAATATTCCTATTCTAATACCCATAAAAAAACACCCCAAAATAAAAAACCTAATCTAGAATAAAATACCAATGGCCCTTAAAAGGGTCTTTTGTAGGGCATTGCCCTAAAGATATCAGCTCTTTTATTGAAAAAAATTACAAAGACCCACTAACATTACAAACCCCCACCCCCCAAACTCACAAAATAAAATAAAAAACTATCTAAAAATCCTAAGCTACCCATTGCCCTGAAAAGGGAATTTGTATGGGCATTGCCCTTAAAAGGGCATTTAGCTCTTTTACTGCCCAGACCCTAAACTAAAAAATAAAACCCACACAATAAACCCTTAAAAAAGCCTAACACTAACTCCCTGACGATCTACTTACAGTTTTTGAAGTCCCGCTTGAACGATCTTCATCCCAGCAAAGTCTTCATCCAGGCGGCAAGAAGTCTTTATCGAGATGGCTTCTTCAATCTTCATCCAGGTGGCATCTTCTATCTTGATCCCGGAGGTGCGGAGCGGGTCCATCCTGAAGACATCCAGCGCGGAGCATCCTCTTCATATGGTCACCGCTGTACACTGAATCTTCAATGCAAGGTACGCAATTCAATATGGTGTCCCTTGCATTCCTATTGGCGGAAAAATTTGAATCAGCCAATAGGAATTAGGGCTGCTAAAATCCTATTGGCTGTTCAAATCAGCCAATAGTATTTAATCAGCTCTCATTCTATTGGCTAATTCGAATTGGCCAATAGAATGAGAGCTGCTTAAATCCTATATGGAGAGGATGCTCCGCGTCGGATGTCTTCAGGATGGACCCGCCCCGTGCCGGCTGGATTAAGATTGAAGAGGCCATCTGGATGAAGACTTCTTGCCACCTTGATGAGGACTTCGCCGGCTGGATAATGATAGAAGAGGCCGTCTGGATGATGACTTCGCCGTCTGGATGAAGATCCTTCAAGCGGACTTCAACAACTGTAAGTGGATCGTTGGGGTTAGTTTTAGTTTTTTTTTAGATTAGTTTAGGTTATTTTAGATAGTTTTTTTATTTGGGGGGGGTTGGTCGGGTGGTGGGTTTTACTGTTGGGGGGGTGTTTGTATTTTTTTTACAGGTAAAAGAGCTGTGATGCTTATAAGGGCCATTCATAGTTTATTGTAGGCTAGGGGGGGGGTTTATTTTGGGGCGGCTTTTTTATTTTGATAGGGCTATTATATTAGGTGTAATTCTTTTTTATTTTTGATAAAAAAAAATTAAAAAAATCTGTAATTTAGTGTTTGTTTTTGTAATTTAGTTAGTTTTTATTTTTTGTAGACTTTTTGTAATGTTTAGAGTAGTGTTAGGATTTTTTATTGGTAGTTTAGTTTTATTTAATTAGTAGTTAGTTTAATTTTAGTTAAATAATTATAATAGTTTAATTGTTAGTTTAAAATTAATTTTTTAAATTTGACAGTTTTAATTTAATTTAAGCTAGGGAAATTTTAATTTTAATATAAAGTTAGGGGGTCATTAAGTTTAAGGGATACTAGTTTAAATTAGTTTATTTCGTTGTGGGGGGCTGTCGGTTTAGGGGTTAAAGGGATGGTAAACTCTCCCCTTTTTAAAATCAGATCTGGAATGTAAGCGCTATTTTAGATGGAGTTTAATTCATTAGCTGTAATGAAGATGCAGTATAACATGCTTTTTAATATAGATATGAAATTCAAATACTGCATGCTCCTCCGCCCACTTCAAAAGTAAAATTTTCTGTGAGCTAACAGATTGAATTGTTGTCCAATCAGCGCTCTCCCCATCTGGCACTTTTGTTGTAGCTAGAATTGAATTTTGAAGTGGGTGGTATAACGTGGGGTATTTGAATTTCATATCTATATTAATAACTAAGTTATAGCGCATCTTCATTACACATAATGAATAAAACTCCATCTAAAATAGCGCTTACATTCCAGATCTGATTTTAAAAAGGGGAGAGTTTACCATCACTTTAATAGTTTATTTTAGTATATTTCGTTTTGGGGGGCTTGCACTTTAGGGGTTAATAGGTTTATTATAGCGGCGGTGTGGGGCGAACGGCAGATTAGGGGTTAAAAATATTTAAATAGTGTTTGCAATGCGGGAGGGCGGCGGTTTAGGGGTTAATAAGTTTATTATAGTGGGGACAATGTCGGGGAGTGGCAGAATAGGGGTTAATACATTTTTTCAGTGGCGGTGATGTTGGGAGCGTCAGATTAGGGGTTAATAAATGTAATATAGTGTTTGCGATACGGAAGGGCCTCGGTTTAGGGTTTATTAGGTAGTTTATGGGTGTTTAGTGTACTTTGTAACACTTTAGTTATGAGTTTTATGCCACAGCTTTGTAGCGTAACACTCATAACTACTTACTATAGATAGCGGTACAGTTCTTGTCGTTTTAGACTGTAATGCTCATTTTTTTGCCGTACCGCAAAACTCGTAATACTGGCGCTATGGGAATTCCATGAAAAAACATAATTTTTAAGTGTGCGGGACTGACGTTGTGTTACAGGGAAAAAGGTGTGCGGTACACCTATACCGACAACACTTGTAATAGCTGCAAGCCGCAACGCAAAACTTGTAATCTAGGTGAGAGTTTGCTAATGTAAAAAGTAGCCTGCTTGGATAACACAAGATAGAGCCCGGGGCATTGTTTACACTGGTGTAAAATATTATTTTAATTCAGGACATTTGGAAGTTCAGGACTGCATTATATTATGCAGTAATTTTAATGTTTTGTGCATTTACTTTAAAAACAATAAACAATAAAATGAATGGTCTAAATAGGCAACTTGCCTTTTAAGGGTTCACTAATGACATTATTTTGCCTCTGTAATCATGTCCTTCAAGGCTCCCAAATCTGGCAGCTAACTTTATTTACTGAGTATGTGCATGCTCACAGTAGGTCTATCTGTAAAAGCCACCCACTGAGAGTGTAATTGGTGCATGTGCAAAACTAAAACTCTGCAAACAGATGGCCAGATTACGAGTTTTGCGTTATGGCTCATAACGCTGCTTTTTCGCTACCGCTGCTATTACGAGTCTTGTAGTATAGCAGTACCATACACCTTTTTGGCCGTAACGCAACGTAACTACCGCACCTTTCAAAAAGTCCTTTTTCAATGGGACTTCCATAGCGCCGGTATTACGAGTTTTGCCTGGGAGGCCAAAAAGTGAGCAGTACAGCCCATACCGACAAAATTCGTTCCGCCATCTAAAGTCAGTAGTTATGGGTTTTGCTCTACAAAGCTGTAGCATAAAACTCATAAATAAACTACCTAATAACCCCTAAACTGAGGACCTCCCACATCGCAAATATTATAATTAAATTATTAACCCCTAATCTGCCTCTCTGGACATCGCCGCCACTATAATAAACATATTAACCCCTAAACCAGCGCACTCCCGCATCGCAAACATTAGTTAAATATTATTAACCCCTAATCTGCCATCCCCAAAGTCACCGCCACCACTATACTAAAGTCATTATTAACCCCTAAACCTCTGGCCTCCTACATCACTAACACTAAATAAATATATTAACCCCTAACCCTAACACCCCTAACTTTAATATAATTAAAATACATTTAAATAATAATTACTATTATTACCTAACTAATTCCTATTTAAAACTAAATACTTACCTGTAAAATAAACCCTAAGCTAGCTACAATATAACTAATAGTTATATTATAGCTAGCTTAGGTTTTATTTTTATTTCACAGGTAAGTTTGTATTTATTTTAACTAGGTAGACTAGTTAGTAAATATTAGGGTTAGGGTTAAAACCTAATATTCCAAAAAATAAAAAAATCTACCATTACAAAAAATAAAAAAACTATGATTAAAAATAAAAACGAAATTATCTAAAAAAAATAAAGATTAATCCTATTCTAATACCCTTAAAAAAAACACCCCAAAATAAAAAACCCTACTCTAGAATAAACTACCAAGGGCCCTTAAAAGGGCCTTTTTGGGGGCCCTTAAAAAGGCCTTTTGTAGGGCATTGCCCTGAGATAAACAGCTCTTTAGCTACAAAAAGAATACAAGCACCCCCTAACACTATACAACCCCCACCCCCCAAACTACCAGGGGCCCTTAATAGGGCCTTTTGGGGCATTCTTAAAAGGGCCTTTGTAAGGCATTGCCCTGAGATAAACAGCTCTTTTAAATAAAAAAGAATACAAAGTCCCCCTAACACTATAAAAAGCCCCACCCCCCAAACTACCAGGGGCCCTTAAAAGGGCATTTTGGAGGGTCCTTAAAAGGGCCTTTTGTAGGGCTTTGCCCTGAGATAAACAGCTCTTTTGCTCCAAAAAGAATACAAACACCCCTAACACTATACAAACCCCCACCCCCCAAACTACCAGGGTCCCTTAAAAGGGCCTTTTGTAGGGCATTGCCCCTGAGATAAACAGCTCTTTTGCTAAAAAACACCCCCTAAAAATATACATTACACAAAATAACAAACAAATTATAAAAAATAAAAAAAAATATTCCTATTCTAATACCCATAAAAAACACCCCAAAATAAAAAACCTAATCTAGAATAAAATACCAATGGCCCTTAAAAGGGTCTTTTGTAGGGCATTGCCCTAAAGATATCAGCTCTTTTATTGAAAAAAATTACAAAGACCCACTAACATTACAAACCCCCACCCCCCAAACTCACAAAATAAAATAAAAAACTATCTAAAAATCCTAAGCTACCCATTGCCCTGAAAAGGGAATTTGTATGGGCATTGCCCTTAAAAGGGCATTTAGCTCTTTTACTGCCCAGACCCTAAAACTAAAAAATAAAAACCCACACAATAAACCCTTAAAAAAGCCTAACACTAACTCCCTGACGATCTACTTACAGTTTTTGAAGTCCCGCTTGAACGATCTTCATCCCAGCAAAGTCTTCATCCAGGCGGCAAGAAGTCTTTATCGAGATGGCTTCTTCAATCTTCATCCAGGTGGCATCTTCTATCTTGATCCCGGAGGTGCGGAGCGGGTCCATCCTGAAGACATCCAGCGCGGAGCATCCTCTTCATATGGTCACCGCTGTACACTGAATCTTCAATGCAAGGTACGCAATTCAATATGGTGTCCCTTGCATTCCTATTGGCGGAAAAATTTGAATCAGCCAATAGGAATTAGGGCTGCTAAAATCCTATTGGCTGTTCAAATCAGCCAATAGTATTTAATCAGCTCTCATTCTATTGGCTAATTCGAATTGGCCAATAGAATGAGAGCTGCTTAAATCCTATATGGAGAGGATGCTCCGCGTCGGATGTCTTCAGGATGGACCCGCCCCGTGCCGGCTGGATTAAGATTGAAGAGGCCATCTGGATGAAGACTTCTTGCCACCTTGATGAGGACTTCGCCGGCTGGATAATGATAGAAGAGGCCGTCTGGATGATGACTTCGCCGTCTGGATGAAGATCCTTCAAGCGGACTTCAACAACTGTAAGTGGATCGTTGGGGTTAGTTTTAGTTTTTTTTTAGATTAGTTTAGGTTATTTTAGATAGTTTTTTTATTTGGGGGGGTTGGTCGGGTGGTGGGTTTTACTGTTGGGGGGGTGTTTGTATTTTTTTTACAGGTAAAAGAGCTGTGATGCTTATAAGGGCCATTCATAGTTTATTGTAGGCTAGGGGGGGGGGTTTATTTTGGGGCGGCTTTTTTATTTTGATAGGGCTATTATATTAGGTGTAATTCTTTTTTATTTTTGATAAAAAAAATTAAAAAAATCTGTAATTTAGTGTTTGTTTTTGTAATTTAGTTAGTTTTTATTTTTTGTAGACTTTTTGTAATGTTTAGAGTAGTGTTAGGATTTTTTATTGGTAGTTTAGTTTTATTTAATTAGTAGTTAGTTTAATTTTAGTTAAATAATTATAATAGTTTAATTGTTAGTTTAAAATTAATTTTTTAAATTTGACAGTTTTAATTTAATTTAAGCTAGGGAAATTTTAATTTTAATATAAAGTTAGGGGGTCATTAAGTTTAAGGGATACTAGTTTAAATTAGTTTATTTCGTTGTGGGGGGCTGTCGGTTTAGGGGTTAAAGGGATGGTAAACTCTCCCCTTTTTAAAATCAGATCTGGAATGTAAGCGCTATTTTAGATGGAGTTTAATTCATTAGCTGTAATGAAGATGCAGTATAACATGCTTTTTAATATAGATATGAAATTCAAATACTGCATGCTCCTCCGCCCCACTTCAAAAGTAAAATTTTCTGTGAGCTAACAGATTGAATTGTTGTCCAATCAGCGCTCTCCCCATCTGGCACTTTTGTTGTAGCTAGAATTGAATTTTGAAGTGGGTGGTATAACGTGGGGTATTTGAATTTCATATCTATATTAATAACTAAGTTATAGCGCATCTTCATTACACATAATGAATAAAACTCCATCTAAAATAGCGCTTACATTCCAGATCTGATTTTAAAAAGGGGAGAGTTTACCATCACTTTAATAGTTTATTTTAGTATATTTCGTTTTGGGGGGCTTGCACTTTAGGGGTTAATAGGTTTATTATAGCGGCGGTGTGGGCGAACGGCAGATTAGGGGTTAAAAATATTTAAATAGTGTTTGCAATGCGGGAGGGCGGCGGTTTAGGGGTTAATAAGTTTATTATAGTGGGGACAATGTCGGGGAGTGGCAGAATAGGGGTTAATACATTTTTTCAGTGGCGGTGATGTTGGGAGCGTCAGATTAGGGGTTAATAAATGTAATATAGTGTTTGCGATACGGAAGGGCCTCGGTTTAGGGTTTATTAGGTAGTTTATGGGTGTTTAGTGTACTTTGTAACACTTTAGTTATGAGTTTTATGCCACAGCTTTGTAGCGTAACACTCATAACTACTTACTATAGATAGCGGTACAGTTCTTGTCGTTTTAGACTGTAATGCTCATTTTTTTGCCGTACCGCAAAACTCGTAATACTGGCGCTATGGGAATTCCATGAAAAAACATAATTTTAAGTGTGCGGGACTGACGTTGTGTTACAGGGAAAAAGGTGTGCGGTACACCTATACCGACAACACTTGTAATAGCTGCAAGCCGCAACGCAAAACTTGTAATCTAGGTGAGAGTTTGCTAATGTAAAAAGTAGCCTGCTTGGATAACACAAGATAGAGCCCGGGGCATTGTTTACACTGGTGTAAAATATTATTTTAATTCAGGACATTTGGAAGTTCAGGACTGCATTATATTATGCAGTAATTTTAATGTTTTGTGCATTTACTTTAAAAACAATAAACAATAAAATGAATGGTCTAAATAGGCAACTTGCCTTTTAAGGGTTCACTAATGACATTATTTTTGCCTCTGTAATCATGTCCTTCAAGGCTCCCAAATCTGGCAGCTAACTTTATTTACTGAGTATGTGCATGCTCACAGTAGGTCTATCTGTAAAAGCCACCCACTGAGAGTGTAATTGGTGCATGTGCAAAACTAAAACTCTGCAAACAGATGGCCCAGATTACGAGTTTTGCGTTATGGCTCATAACGCTGCTTTTTCGCTACCGCTGCTATTACGAGTCTTGTAGTATAGCAGTACCATACACCTTTTTGGCCGTAACGCAACGTAACTACCGCACCTTTCAAAAAGTCCTTTTTCAATGGGACTTCCATAGCGCCGGTATTACGAGTTTTGCCTGGGAGGCCAAAAAGTGAGCAGTACAGCCCATACCGACAAAATTCGTTCCGCCATCTAAAGTCAGTAGTTATGGGTTTTGCTCTACAAAGCTGTAGCATAAAACTCATAAATAAACTACCTAATAACCCCTAAACTGAGGACCTCCCACATCGCAAATATTATAATTAAATTATTAACCCCTAATCTGCCTCTCTGGACATCGCCGCCACTATAATAAACATATTAACCCCTAAACCAGCGCACTCCCGCATCGCAAACATTAGTTAAATATTATTAACCCCTAATCTGCCATCCCCAAAGTCACCGCCACCACTATACTAAAGTCATTATTAACCCCTAAACCTCTGGCCTCCTACATCACTAACACTAAATAAATATATTAACCCCTAACCCTAACACCCCTAACTTTAATATAATTAAAATACATTTAAATAATAATTACTATTATTACCTAACTAATTCCTATTTAAAACTAAATACTTACCTGTAAAATAAACCCTAAGCTAGCTACAATATAACTAATAGTTATATTATAGCTAGCTTAGGTTTTATTTTTATTTCACAGGTAAGTTTGTATTTATTTTAACTAGGTAGACTAGTTAGTAAATATTAGGGTTAGGGTTAAAACCTAATATTCCAAAAAATAAAAAAATCTACCATTACAAAAAATAAAAAAACTATGATTAAAAATAAAAACGAAATTATCTAAAAAAAATAAGATTAATCCTATTCTAATACCCTTAAAAAAACACCCCAAAATAAAAAACCCTACTCTAGAATAAACTACCAAGGGCCCTTAAAAGGGCCTTTTTGGGGGCCCTTAAAAAGGCCTTTTGTAGGGCATTGCCCTGAGATAAACAGCTCTTTAGCTACAAAAAGAATACAAGCACCCCCTAACACTATACAACCCCCACCCCCCAAACTACCAGGGGCCCTTAATAGGGCCTTTTGGGGCATTCTTAAAAGGGCCTTTGTAAGGCATTGCCCTGAGATAAACAGCTCTTTTAAATAAAAAAGAATACAAAGTCCCCCTAACACTATAAAAAGCCCCACCCCCCAAACTACCAGGGGCCCTTAAAAGGGCATTTTGGAGGGTCCTTAAAAGGGCCTTTTGTAGGGCTTTGCCCTGAGATAAACAGCTCTTTTGCTCCAAAAAGAATACAAACACCCCTAACACTATACAAACCCCCACCCCCCAAACTACCAGGGTCCCTTAAAAGGGCCTTTTGTAGGGCATTGCCCTGAGATAAACAGCTCTTTTGCTAAAAAACACCCCCTAAAAATATACATTACACAAAATAACAAACAAATTATAAAAAATAAAAAAAAATATTCCTATTCTAATACCCATAAAAAACACCCCAAAATAAAAAACCTAATCTAGAATAAAATACCAATGGCCCTTAAAAGGGTCTTTTGTAGGGCATTGCCCTAAAGATATCAGCTCTTTTATTGAAAAAAATTACAAAGACCCACTAACATTACAAACCCCCCACCCCCCAAACTCACAAAATAAAATAAAAAACTATCTAAAAATCCTAAGCTACCCATTGCCCTGAAAAGGGAATTTGTATGGGCATTGCCCTTAAAAGGGCATTTAGCTCTTTTACTGCCCAGACCCTAAACTAAAAAATAAAACCCACACAATAAACCCTTAAAAAAGCCTAACACTAACTCCCTGACGATCTACTTACAGTTTTTGAAGTCCCGCTTGAACGATCTTCATCCCAGCAAAGTCTTCATCCAGGCGGCAAGAAGTCTTTATCGAGATGGCTTCTTCAATCTTCATCCAGGTGGCATCTTCTATCTTGATCCCGGAGGTGCGGAGCGGGTCCATCCTGAAGACATCCAGCGCGGAGCATCCTCTTCATATGGTCACCGCTGTACACTGAATCTTCAATGCAAGGTACGCAATTCAATATGGTGTCCCTTGCATTCCTATTGGCGGAAAAATTTGAATCAGCCAATAGGAATTAGGGCTGCTAAAATCCTATTGGCTGTTCAAATCAGCCAATAGTATTTAATCAGCTCTCATTCTATTGGCTAATTCGAATTGGCCAATAGAATGAGAGCTGCTTAAATCCTATATGGAGAGGATGCTCCGCGTCGGATGTCTTCAGGATGGACCCGCCCCGTGCCGGCTGGATTAAGATTGAAGAGGCCATCTGGATGAAGACTTCTTGCCACCTTGATGAGGACTTCGCCGGCTGGATAATGATAGAAGAGGCCGTCTGGATGATGACTTCGCCGTCTGGATGAAGATCCTTCAAGCGGACTTCAACAACTGTAAGTGGATCGTTGGGGTTAGTTTTAGTTTTTTTTTAGATTAGTTTAGGTTATTTTAGATAGTTTTTTTATTTGGGGGGGTTGGTCGGGTGGTGGGTTTTACTGTTGGGGGGGTGTTTGTATTTTTTTTACAGGTAAAAGAGCTGTGATGCTTATAAGGGCCATTCATAGTTTATTGTAGGCTAGGGGGGGGTTTATTTTGGGGCGGCTTTTTTATTTTGATAGGGCTATTATATTAGGTGTAATTCTTTTTTATTTTTGATAAAAAAAATTAAAAAAATCTGTAATTTAGTGTTTGTTTTTGTAATTTAGTTAGTTTTTATTTTTTGTAGACTTTTTGTAATGTTTAGAGTAGTGTTAGGATTTTTTTATTGGTAGTTTAGTTTTATTTAATTAGTAGTTAGTTTAATTTTAGTTAAATAATTATAATAGTTTAATTGTTAGTTTAAAATTAATTTTTTAAATTTGACAGTTTTAATTTAATTTAAGCTAGGGAAATTTTAATTTTAATATAAAGTTAGGGGGTCATTAAGTTTAAGGGATACTAGTTTAAATTAGTTTATTTCGTTGTGGGGGGCTGTCGGTTTAGGGGTTAAAGGGATGGTAAACTCTCCCCTTTTTAAAATCAGATCTGGAATGTAAGCGCTATTTTAGATGGAGTTTAATTCATTAGCTGTAATGAAGATGCAGTATAACATGCTTTTTAATATAGATATGAAATTCAAATACTGCATGCTCCTCCGCCCACTTCAAAAGTAAAATTTTCTGTGAGCTAACAGATTGAATTGTTGTCCAATCAGCGCTCTCCCCATCTGGCACTTTTGTTGTAGCTAGAATTGAATTTTGAAGTGGGTGGTATAACGTGGGGTATTTGAATTTCATATCTATATTAATAACTAAGTTATAGCGCATCTTCATTACACATAATGAATAAAACTCCATCTAAAATAGCGCTTACATTCCAGATCTGATTTTAAAAAGGGGAGAGTTTACCATCACTTTAATAGTTTATTTTAGTATATTTCGTTTTGGGGGGCTTGCACTTTAGGGGTTAATAGGTTTATTATAGCGGCGGTGTGGGCGAACGGCAGATTAGGGGTTAAAAATATTTAAATAGTGTTTGCAATGCGGAGGAGGGCGGCGGTTTAGGGGTTAATAAGTTTATTATAGTGGGGACAATGTCGGGGAGTGGCAGAATAGGGGTTAATACATTTTTTCAGTGGCGGTGATGTTGGGAGCGTCAGATTAGGGGTTAATAAATGTAATATAGTGTTTGCGATACGGAAGGGCCTCGGTTTAGGGTTTATTAGGTAGTTTATGGGTGTTTAGTGTACTTTGTAACACTTTAGTTATGAGTTTTATGCCACAGCTTTGTAGCGTAACACTCATAACTACTTACTATAGATAGCGGTACAGTTCTTGTCGTTTTAGACTGTAATGCTCATTTTTTTGCCGTACCGCAAAACTCGTAATACTGGCGCTATGGGAATTCCATGAAAAAACATAATTTTTAAGTGTGCGGGACTGACGTTGTGTTACAGGGAAAAAGGTGTGCGGTACACCTATACCGACAACACTTGTAATAGCTGCAAGCCGCAACGCAAAACTTGTAATCTAGGTGAGAGTTTGCTAATGTAAAAAGTAGCCTGCTTGGATAACACAAGATAGAGCCCGGGGCATTGTTTACACTGGTGTAAAATATTATTTTAATTCAGGACATTTGGAAGTTCAGGACTGCATTATATTATGCAGTAATTTTAATGTTTTGTGCATTTACTTTAAAAACAATAAACAATAAAATGAATGGTCTAAATAGGCAACTTGCCTTTTAAGGGTTCACTAATGACATTATTTTGCCTCTGTAATCATGTCCTTCAAGGCTCCCAAATCTGGCAGCTAACTTTATTTACTGAGTATGTGCATGCTCACAGTAGGTCTATCTGTAAAAGCCACCCACTGAGAGTGTAATTGGTGCATGTGCAAAACTAAAACTCTGCAAACAGATGGCCAGATTACGAGTTTTTGCGTTATGGCTCATAACGCTGCTTTTTCGCTACCGCTGCTATTACGAGTCTTGTAGTATAGCAGTACCATACACCTTTTTGGCCGTAACGCAACGTAACTACCGCACCTTTCAAAAAGTCCTTTTTCAATGGGACTTCCATAGCGCCGGTATTACGAGTTTTGCCTGGGAGGCCAAAAAGTGAGCAGTACAGCCCATACCGACAAAATTCGTTCCGCCATCTAAAGTCAGTAGTTATGGGTTTTGCTCTACAAAGCTGTAGCATAAAACTCATAAATAAACTACCTAATAACCCCTAAACTGAGGACCTCCCACATCGCAAATATTATAATTAAATTATTAACCCCTAATCTGCCTCTCTGGACATCGCCGCCACTATAATAAACATATTAACCCCTAAACCAGCGCACTCCCGCATCGCAAACATTAGTTAAATATTATTAACCCCTAATCTGCCATCCCCAAAGTCACCGCCACCACTATACTAAAGTCATTATTAACCCCTAAACCTCTGGCCTCCTACATCACTAACACTAAATAAATATATTAACCCCTAACCCTAACACCCCTAACTTTAATATAATTAAAATACATTTAAATAATAATTACTATTATTACCTAACTAATTCCTATTTAAAACTAAATACTTACCTGTAAAATAAACCCTAAGCTAGCTACAATATAACTAATAGTTATATTATAGCTAGCTTAGGTTTTATTTTTATTTCACAGGTAAGTTTGTATTTATTTTAACTAGGTAGACTAGTTAGTAAATATTAGGGTTAGGGTTAAAACCTAATATTCCAAAAAATAAAAAAATCTACCATTACAAAAAATAAAAAAACTATGATTAAAAATAAAAACGAAGTTATCTAAAAAAAATAAAGATTAATCCTATTCTAATACCCTTAAAAAAACACCCCAAAATAAAAAACCCTACTCTAGAATAAACTACCAAGGGCCCTTAAAAGGGCCTTTTTGGGGGCCCTTAAAAAGGCCTTTTGTAGGGCATTGCCCTGAGATAAACAGCTCTTTAGCTACAAAAAGAATACAAGCACCCCCTAACACTATACAACCCCCACCCCCCAAACTACCAGGGGCCCTTAATAGGGCCTTTTGGGGCATTCTTAAAAGGGCCTTTGTAAGGCATTGCCCTGAGATAAACAGCTCTTTTAAATAAAAAAGAATACAAAGTCCCCCTAACACTATAAAAAGCCCCACCCCCCAAACTACCAGGGGCCCTTAAAAGGGCATTTTGGAGGGTCCTTAAAAGGGCCTTTTGTAGGGCTTTGCCCTGAGATAAACAGCTCTTTTGCTCCAAAAAGAATACAAACACCCCTAACACTATACAAACCCCCACCCCCCAAACTACCAGGGTCCCTTAAAAGGGCCTTTTGTAGGGCATTGCCCTGAGATAAACAGCTCTTTTGCTAAAAAACACCCCCTAAAAATATACATTACACAAAATAACAAACAAATTATAAAAAATAAAAAAAAATATTCCTATTCTAATACCCATAAAAAACACCCCAAAATAAAAAACCTAATCTAGAATAAAATACCAATGGCCCTTAAAAGGGTCTTTTGTAGGGCATTGCCCTAAAGATATCAGCTCTTTTATTGAAAAAAATTACAAAGACCCACTAACATTACAAACCCCCACCCCCCAAACTCACAAAATAAAATAAAAAACTATCTAAAAATCCTAAGCTACCCATTGCCCTGAAAAGGGAATTTGTATGGGCATTGCCCTTAAAAGGGCATTTAGCTCTTTTACTGCCCAGACCCTAAACTAAAAAATAAAACCCACACAATAAACCCTTAAAAAAGCTAACACTAACTCCCTGACGATCTACTTACAGTTTTTGAAGTCCCGCTTGAACGATCTTCATCCCAGCAAAGTCTTCATCCAGGCGGCAAGAAGTCTTTATCGAGATGGCTTCTTCAATCTTCATCCAGGTGGCATCTTCTATCTTGATCCCGGAGGTGCGGAGCGGGTCCATCCTGAAGACATCCAGCGCGGAGCATCCTCTTCATATGGTCACCGCTGTACACTGAATCTTCAATGCAAGGTACGCAATTCAATATGGTGTCCCTTGCATTCCTATTGGCGGAAAAATTTGAATCAGCCAATAGGAATTAGGGCTGCTAAAATCCTATTGGCTGTTCAAATCAGCCAATAGTATTTAATCAGCTCTCATTCTATTGGCTAATTCGAATTGGCCAATAGAATGAGAGCTGCTTAAATCCTATATGGAGAGGATGCTCCGCGTCGGATGTCTTCAGGATGGACCCGCCCCGTGCCGGCTGGATTAAGATTGAAGAGGCCATCTGGATGAAGACTTCTTGCCACCTTGATGAGGACTTCGTCGGCTGGATAATGATAGAAGAGGCCGTCTGGATGATGACTTCGCCGTCTGGATGAAGATCCTTCAAGCGGACTTCAACAACTGTAAGTGGATCGTTGGGGTTAGTTTTAGGTTTTTTTTAGACTAGTTTAGGTTATTTTAGATAGTTTTTTTATTTGGGGGGGTTGGTCGGGTGGTGGGTTTTACTGTTGGGGGGGGTGTTTGTATTTTTTTTACAGGTAAAAGAGCTGTGATGCTTATAAGGGCCATTCATAGTTTATTGTAGGCTAGGGGGGGGTTTATTTTGGGGCGGCTTTTTTATTTTGATAGGGCTATTATATTAGGTGTAATTCTTTTTTATTTTTGATAAAAAAAATTAAAAAAATCTGTAATTTAGTGTTTGTTTTTGTAATTTAGTTAGTTTTTATTTTTTGTAGACTTTTTGTAATGTTTAGAGTAGTGTTAGGATTTTTTATTGGTAGTTTAGTTTTATTTAATTAGTAGTTAGTTTAATTTTAGTTAAATAATTATAATAGTTTAATTGTTAGTTTAAAATTAATTTTTTAAATTTGACAGTTTTAATTTAATTTAAGCTAGGGAAATTTTAATTTTAATATAAAGTTAGGGGGTCATTAAGTTTAAGGGATACTAGTTTAAATTAGTTTATTTCGTTGTGGGGGGCTGTCGGTTTAGGGGTTAAAGGGATGGTAAACTCTCCCCTTTTTAAAATCAGATCTGGAATGTAAGCGCTATTTTAGATGGAGTTTAATTCATTAGCTGTAATGAAGATGCAGTATAACATGCTTTTTAATATAGATATGAAATTCAAATACTGCATGCTCCTCCGCCCACTTCAAAAGTAAAATTTTCTGTGAGCTAACAGATTGAATTGTTGTCCAATCAGCGCTCTCCCCATCTGGCACTTTTGTTGTAGCTAGAATTGAATTTTGAAGTGGGTGGTATAACGTGGGGTATTTGAATTTCATATCTATATTAATAACTAAGTTATAGCGCATCTTCATTACACATAATGAATAAAACTCCATCTAAAATAGCGCTTACATTCCAGATCTGATTTTAAAAAGGGGAGAGTTTACCATCACTTTAATAGTTTATCCTATATTATAAAAGACAAGAGTTTGTCTGAAGCCGTCATGCGCAGTTCAGACAAACTCTTGCCGCTGATCGCACGCGCACCCTTGGCCAGCTGTTGATCGCACGCGCAACCCACTTAGCATGTTTGTTAGCACTTTGACCCCCCTTGCTGCGCACGCACACTCACAAAACTGATTTGAGCCAACGCGCACGCGCACGCGAACCCTAGCCGCCTATCACACCCTTGCACTAGCCGTTGACAACCCACTTAGCCTACTAGCCTATCACACAATGCGCACGCGCACACGCACGCGAACCCACGCGCACGCAACTAGCCTAGCCGCCTATCACACCCTCGCACTAGCCGTTGACAACCCACTTAGCAAATAGCCGTTGAAAGCAGCTGATCAGAGACAGGGGAGAGGGAGAGAGGGAGAGAGGGAGACAGGGGAGAGGGAGACAGGGGAGAGGGAGACAGGGGAGAGGGAGAGAGAGACAGGGGAGAGGGAGACAGGGGAGAGGGTGAGAGAGACAGGGGAGAGGGAGACAGGGGAGAGGGAGACAGGGGAGAGGGAGACAGGGGAGAGGGAGAGAGGGAGAGAGGGGAGAGGGAGAGAGGGGAGAGGGGGAGAGGGAGACAGGGGAGAGGGAGACAGGGGAGAGGGAGACAGGGGAGAGGGAGACAGGGGAGATGGAGAGAGGGAGACAGGGGAGAGGGAGACAGGGGAGAGGGAGACAGGGGAGAGGGAGACAGGGGAGAGGGTGAAAGGGGAGAGGGAGACAGGGGAGAGGGAGACAGGGGAGAGGGAGACAGGGGGAGAGGGAGACAGGGGAGAGGGAGAGAGAGACAGGGGAGAGGGAGACAGGGGAGAGGGAGACAGGGGAGAGGGAGACAGGGGAGAGGGAGACAGGGGAGAGGGAGACAGGGGAGAGGGAGACAGGGAGACAGGGGGAGAGGGAGAGAGGGGAGAGGGAGAGAGGGGAGAGGGAGAGAGGGGAGAGGGAGAGAGGGGAGAGGGAGACAGGGGAGAGGGAGACAGGGGAGAGGGAGAGAGGGGAGAGGGAGAGAGGGGAGAGGGGGAGAGGGAGACAGGGGAGAGGGAGAGAGGGGAGAGGGAGAGAGGGGAGAGGGAGAGAGGGGAGAGGGAGAGAGGGGAGAGGGAGACAGGGGAGAGGGAGACAGGGGAGAGGGAGAGAGGGGAGAGGGAGAGAGGGGAGAGGGAGACAGGGGAGAGGGAGACAGGGGAGAGGGAGACAGGGGGACAAGGGAGAGGGAGAGAGAGACAGGGGAGAGGGAGAGAGAGACAGGGGAGAGGGAGACAGGGGAGAGGGAGACAGGGGAGAGGGAGACAGGGGAGAGGGAGACAGGGGAGAGGGTGAGAGAGACAGGGGAGAGGGAGACAGGGGAGAGGGAGAGAGAGACAGGGGAGAAGGAGACAGGGGAGAGGGTGAGAGAGACAGGGGAGAGGGAGACAGGGGAGAGGGTGAGAGAGACAGGGGAGAGGGAGACAGGGGAGAGGGTGAGAGAGACAGGGGGGGAGAGAGAGAGACAGGGGGGGGAGAGAGAGAGACAGGGGGGGAGAGAGAGAGAGGGGAGAGAGAGACAGACAGGGGAGAGAGAGAGACAGGGGGGAGGAGAGAGAGGCAGGGGAGTGAGAGAGAGACAGGGGAGTGAGAGTGAGAGTGAGACAGGGGAGTGAGAGTGAGAGAGACAGGGGGGATAGAGTGAGAGAGACAGGGGGGAGAGAGTGAGAGAGACAGGGGGGAGAAAGAGGGGAGAGAGAGAGATAGGGCACAGAGAGAGAGAGAATATAAAAATAAAAATAAACCACACGGCCCGTGTGAACGGGCTTTAGGACTAGTTTTAGTATATTTCGTTTTGGGGGGCTTGCACTTTAGGGGTTAATAGGTTTATTATAGCGGCGGTGTGGGCGAACGGCAGATTAGGGGTTAAAAATATTTAAATAGTGTTTGCAATGCGGGAGGGCGGCGGTTTAGGGGTTAATACGTTTATTATAGTGGGGACAATGTCGGGGAGTGGCAGAATAGGGGTTAATACATTTTTTCAGTGGCGGTGATGTTGGGAGCGTCAGATTAGGGGTTAATAAATGTAATATAGTGTTTGCGATACGGAAGGGCCTCGGTTTAGGGTTTATTAGGTAGTTTATGGGTGTTTAGTGTACTTTGTAACACTTTAGTTATGAGTTTTATGCCACAGCTTTGTAGCGTAACACTCATAACTACTTACTATAGATAGCGGTACAGTTCTTGTCGTTTTAGACTGTAACGCTCATTTTTTTGCCGTACCGCAAAACTCGTAATACTGGCGCTATGGGAATTCCATGAAAAAACATAATTTTTAAGTGTGCGGGACTGACGTTGTGTTACAGGGAAAAAGGTGTGAGGTACACCTATACCGACAACACTTGTAATAGCTGCAAGCCGCAACGCAAAACTTGTAATCTAGGTGAGAGTTTGCTAATGTAAAAAGTAGCCTGCTTGGATAACACAAGATAGAGCCCGGGGCATTGTTTACATTGGTGTAAAATATTATTTTAATTCAGGACATTTGGAAGTTCAGGACTGCATTATATTATGCAGTAATTTTAATGTTTTGTGCATTTACTTTAAAAACAATAAACAATAAAATGAATGGTCTAAATAGGCAACTTGCCTTTTAAGGGTTCACTAATGACATTATTTTGCCTCTGTAATCATGTCCTTCAAGGCTCCCAAATCTGGCAGCTAACTTTATTTACTGAGTATGTGCATGCTCACAGTAGGTCTATCTGTAAAAGCCACCCACTGAGAGTGTAATTGGTGCATGTGCAAAACTAAAACTCTGCAAACAGATGGCCAGATTACGAGTTTTGCGTTATGGCTCATAACGCCGCTTTTTCGCTACCGCTGCTATTACGAGTCTTGTAGGTATAGCAGTACCATACACCTTTTTGGCCGTAACGCAACGTAACTACCGCACCTTTCAAAAAGTCCTTTTTCAATGGGACTTCCATAGCGCCGGTATTACGAGTTTTGCCTGGGAGGCCAAAAAGTGAGCAGTACAGCCCATACCGACAAAATTCGTTCCGCCATCTAAAGTCAGTAGTTATGGGTTTTGCTCTACAAAGCTGTAGCATAAAACTCATAAATAAACTACCTAATAACCCCTAAACTGAGGACCTCCCACATCGCAAATATTATAATTAAATTATTAACCCCTAATCTGCCTCTCTGGACATCGCCGCCACTATAATAAACATATTAACCCCTAAACCAGCGCAGTCCCGCATCGCAAACATTAGTTAAATATTATTAACCCCTAATCTGCCATCCCCAACGTCACCGCCACCACTATACTAAAGTCATTATTAACCCCTAAACCTCTGGCCTCCTACATCACTAACACTAAATAAATATATTAACCCCTAACCCTAACACCCCTAACTTTAATATAATTAAAATACATTTAAATAATAATTACTATTATTACCTAACTAATTCCTATTTAAAACTAAATACTTACCTGTAAAATAAACCCTAAGCTAGCTACAATATAACTAATAGTTACATTGTAGCTATCATAGGTTTTATTTTTATTTCACAGCTAAGTTTGTATTTATTTTAGCTAGGTAGACTAGTTAGTAAATAGTTATTAACTATTTACTAACTATCTAGTTAAAATAAATACAAATTTACCTGTAAAATAAAACCTAACTTTCTTATACTAACACTTAACATTATACTAATATTAAATAAATTACATTAATTAAATACAATTAACTAAATTACAAAAAAAATAAACACTAAATTACAAAAAAGAAAAAGAAATGATCAAATATTTAAACTAATTACACCAAATCTAATAGCCCTATCAAAATAAAAAAGCCTCCCCAAAATAAAAAAAAACCCTAGTCTACACTAAACTGCCAATAGCCCTTAAAAGGGCCTTTTGCGGGGCATTGCCCCAAAGAAATCAGCTCTTTTACCTGTAAAAAAAAATACAAACAACCCCCCAACAGTAAAACCCACCACCCACACAACCAACCCCCTCAAAAAAACCTACCTAAAAAACCTAAGCTCCCCATTGCCCTGAAAAGGGCATTTGGATGGGCATTGCCCTTAGAAGGGCATTTAGCTCTTTTTCGGTGCCCAAAGTCCCTAAGCTAAAAATAAAACCCACCCAAGAAACCCTTAAAAAAAACCTAACACTAACCCGTGAAGATCCACTTACAGTTTTTGAAGACTCATCAAGCCGGGAGAAGTCTTCATCCAAGCGGGCAGAAGTCCTCAACAAAGCTGGGAGAAGTCTTCATCCAAGCGGGCAGAAGTCCTCAACGAAGCCGGGAGAAGTCTTCATCCAAGCGACAAGAAGTCGTCCTCCAGGCAGGTAGAAGTCTTCATCCAGACGGCATATTCTATCTTCAGCCTTCCTGAATTTTAGTGTAATGTTAGGTGTTAGTGTAAAACAGGTTAGGTTTTATTTTACAGGTAAATTTGTATTTATTTTAACTAGATAGTTAGTAAATAGTTAATAACTATTTACTAAATAGTGTACCTAATTAAAATAAATACAAACTTAGCTGTGAAATAAAAATAAAACCTAAGATAGCTACAATGTAACTATTAGTTATATTGTAGCTAGCTTAGGGTTTATTTTACAGGTAAGTATTTAGTTTTAAATAGGAATTAGTTAGGTAATAATAGTAATGTTTATTTAGATTTATTTTAATTATATTAAAGTTTGGGGTGTTAGGGTTAGACTTAGGGTTAGGGGTTAATATATTTATTTAGTGTTAGTGATGTGGGAGGCCAGAGGTTTAGGGGTTAATAACTTTAGTATAGTGGCGGCAGTGACGTTGGGGGCAGCAGGTTAGGGGTTAATAAGTATAATGTAGGTGGCGGCGGCATTGGGGATGGCAGATTAGGGGTTAATAAGTGTAGTTAGGTGGCGGCGACATTAGGGGTGGCAGATTAGGGGTTAATAACTGTAATGGTGTTTAGACTCGGGGTTTATGTTAGGGTGTTAGGTGTAAACATAAATTTTCTTTCCCCATAAGAATCAATGGGGCTGCGTTACGGAGCTTTACGCTTCTTTATTGCAGGTGTTAGACTTTTTTTTAGCCGGCTCTCCCCATTGATGTCTATGGGGAAATCGTGCACGAGCACGTAAAACCAGCTCAAAGCAGCACTGGTATTTGTGTGTGGTATGGTGCTCAACGCAACCATATTGCACGCTAACGCAGGTTTTTGGAAAACCTATAATAGCAGCGCTATTAAAGGTGAGCATTGGAAATAACTTGCAATTTATTACCGAGCCGCTCATAACGCAAAACTCGTAATCTGGCAGAGAGTAGGCAGTATGCTTCTTGTTGTCTGTATCTTCCGCTGAAGCAATTCAGAAAAAGAAGCTGTCCACTTGGAGGCGGCTGGGGAGGAAGTCTTCCTGCTCTACATACCATTCCTAGGATCAGGGACACAAACACACACACGTACACACACACATATTGCTTATTTAAAAAGCTGTTTTTTTAACTGTCCCTTTGAGTACAAATTGAAGATTCTTTGCATATCAAGCTTATTAGTTAAAGGGACTTTTCTTTACAGGACACTTTAACATTTTTCTGTCACTTTTACTGCTATTGCATAATTTATCTGTTATGTTACAGTAAGATGTTAACAGTTTAAATGAGTTACAACATCTAATAAAACTCAATAGTAATAGACATGCACAGATAAAAATAGTTTCTGATCTATCATTTGTCACAGAAAAAAAAAAATATTTAGTTTTGTCCAAGATAAGTTCATGGGACCATTTGGTTGAACTGCATTTTACAACAATATTTGTTCATTAACAGACTTATATTAACCCTTTATTTCCTACTGAGAACCTCTTAAAGGGATACGATACCCAAATGTTAAAGCACTTTCAAGTATTCACACCCCACTGTAAAGAGCCAATCAGAATGCTAGTCCCGGGACTTGCAAGGGAGTGTGTATCTAGCATGTGCAGGCACAGCATGTTATTTTCCTATCAAGTTGAAGGAAGTTTATTTTGAAATCTTTATGAGATTTTAGTGCAATCTCATAAGATCACAGCAAAGCAAAGCATGACCTCTGCACTGCTGATGCTGATTGGCTATGGTTTTTTTTTTTTGTATTTGTTTTTTCCAACTTGCAGCTGGACAGCAGCTGAAGTATTTCTGTTCACAAAGCACTTACTATGGAGAACTGAATAAACGTGGTAAAATATATTTTTACATAGAGATGTTCAGGTGATATTTTCATGTCAGCTTTTTTACGGTTATACTGCATCAGTTTCAAGTGATTTAGCTTATGAGTATTATGTCTCTTTAAGGGCAGCAGAGGAGCTTCTAGACAGCAACTTAAACTTAAAGTCTGCTTTAAAATTATTATTGTTTAAAAAGATAGATAATCCTTTTATTACCTATTCCCCAATTTTATATAACCAACACTGTTATATTAATATACGTTTACCTCTGTGATTGCATTGTATACAAGCCTCTGCAGACTGCCTCCTTATCTCAGTTCCACTTTGACGTGTCACAATCTCGTAGCATTACCTTTGCCGGCTTTAGGGACACAAGGTGGAAGTCACTGTGTAAACTTTGAAAACTGAACAGTATATCAGGAACCAAGTGGAGCTGGGAGACGGTACACTATTGGAGGTAGGGGTCTCCAGTAATAATAACTGTTGATACTATCGAAAATATCTAGGATAAGCTCAGAGACATACAGTGGAATACTTTCATGTGTGATATACATACCTCATATGCTTTGAATTTTTTTTAAATGTGAGTGTTTTTCTTTTTGCATTAGATTTGTGTCCTTGCTGATTTACACTAATAGTGGGGCTGCGCTCTGTTTTTGTGTTTTATCTGTTTCTTAGCCGTGTTCCAGCACCTGCATTCATTGAAACAGCATTTTCCCCTTCTACAGTGAATTGAGCCTTTCTCAGTGGATATATTAAGAGTGTCATCTCCCCCTATTATTCTTTTTGGTATATCTATATCCTTTTATAACAAACACTTTTTTGTTGCTAATATTTGCCTAATTTATTAGTTGCATTTTTTATTTTATATCTGCTTAAGTGGCGCTCTATTTGTTGTGTGAGTGTGTTTTCCAAGTTCTCTTCTGTAGCTCTGGATCTAGGTGTAAATTGACTTTAAAATTTAACGTACTGTTGAATGTACACAGGTATTAACTCTCTCAGTGCACAGTTTTCTAGAACGTTCTGTACATAATTGCTTATCCAGGATCCTTTGAATTAGGTTTAAAATTTGGTACAAAGAAAAGCATATAATTTTGTGTACAAGAGGTTGTTTAACTTGTACTGAAGACTATAGCACAGCACTGCTTGAGAACCATCTATTATGGAGCAACCAATCGGCCAGATTACGAGTTTTGTTTTATGAGGGGTGCGGTGTTAACTTGCACGTTATTGTCACCGCTCACTTACCTACAGCTCTGGTATTACAGGTTTTTCTAAACCCGGCGTTAAAAGGAAAGAAGTGAGCTTAGAGCAAAATTGTGCTCCATACCGCACTCCAATACAAGCGCTGCTTAAATCAGCGGTGAGCTAGTTGTACGTGCTCGTGCACGATTTCCCCATAGACATCAATGGGGAGAGCCGGCTGAAAAAAAGGCTAACACCTGCCAAAAAGCAGCATAAAGCTCAGTAACGCAGCCCCATTGATTCCTATGAGGAAACACATTTTATGTTTACACCTAACACCCTAACATGAACCCTGAGTCTAAACACCCCTAATCTTACACTTATTAACCCCTAATCTGCCGCCCCCGACATCGCCAACACCTACATAATACTTATTAACCCCTAATCTGTCGCAACCAATGTCGCCGCAACCTACCAACATTTATTAACCCCTAATCTGCCGTCCCCAACGTCGCTCCCCCTATAATAAACATATTAACCCCTAATCTGCCGCCCCCAACATTGCCACCACTATAATAAACATATTAACCCCTAATCTGCCATCCCTAACATCGCCGCCACCTACCTAGATTTATTAACCCCTAATCTGCCGCCCCGTCACCGCTACTATACTAAATTTATTAACCCCTAAACCTAAGTCTAACCCTAACCCTAACACCCCCTGATTTAAATATAATTAAAATAAATATAAATAAAAATTCCTATCATTAACTAAATAATTCCTATTTAAAACTAAATACTTACCTATAAAATAAACCCTAAGGCCTAGATTTGGAGTTTTGTCGGTAACGACCCGAAAAACTAACGCCGGCTTTTTCATGGCCGCACCATAAAAATAACTCTGGTATCGAGAGTCCACATAAAGGCTGCGTTAGGCTCCAAAAAAGGAGCGTAGAGCACTTTTAAAGCAGCTTCAACTCTCGATACCAGAGTTGCTTACGGACGCGGCCAGCCTCAAAAACGTGCTCGTGCACGATTCCCCCATAGGAAACAATGGGGCTGTTTGAGCTGAAAAAAAAACAAACACCTGCAAAAAAGCCGCGTTCAGCTCCTAACGCAGCCCCATTGTTTGCTATGCGGTAACCCTTCCTACGTCTGCACTTAACACTCTAACATGTACCCCGAGTCTAAACACCCCTAACCTTACACTTATTAACCCCTAATCTGCCGCCCCCGCTATCGCTGACCCCTGCATATTATTATTAACCCCTAATCTGCCACTCCGTAAACCGCCGCTACTTACATTATCCCTATGTACCCCTAATCTGCTGCCCTAACATTGCCGACCCCTATATTATATTTATTAACCCCTAATCTGCCCCCCACAACGTCGCCTCCACCTGCCTACACTTATTAACCCCTAATCTGCCGACCGGACCTGAGCGCTACTATAATAAAGTTATTAACCCCTAATCCGCCTCACTAACCCTATAATAAATAGTATTAACCCCTAATCTGCCCTCACCTAACTTCAATTATTAACCCCTAATCTGCTGACCGAATCTCGCCGCTATTCTAATAAATGTATTAACCCCTAAAGCTAAGTCTAACCCTAACCCTAACACCCCCCTAAATTAAATATAATTTTAATCTAACGAAATTAATTAACTCTTATTAAATAAATTATTCCTATTTAAAGCTAAATACTTACCTGTAAAATAAATCCTAATATAGCTACAATAAAAATTATAATTATATTAGAGCTATTTTAGGATTTATATTTATTTTACAGGTAACTTTGTATTTATTTTAACCAGGTACAATAGCTATTAAATAGTTAAGAACTATTTAATAGCTAAAATAGTTAAAATAATTACAAATTTACCTGTAAAAGAAATCCTAACCTAAGTTACAAATAAACCTAACACTAGACTATCAATAAATTAATTAAATAAACTACCTACAATTACCTACAATTAACCTAACACTACACTATCAATAAATTAATTAAATACAATTGCTACAAATAAATACAATTAAATAAACTACCTAAAGTACAAAAAATAAAAAAGAACTAAGTTACAAAAAATAAAAAAATATTTACAAACATAAGAAAAATATTACAACAATTTTAAACTAATTACACCTACTCTAAGCCCCCTAATAAAATAACAAAGCCCCCAAAATAAAAAAATGCCCTACCCTATTCTAAATTACTAAAGTTCAAAGCTCTTTTACCTTACCAGCCCTGAACAGGGCCCTTTGCAGGGCATGCCCCAAGAAATTCAGCTCTTTTGCCTGTAAAAAAAAACATACAATACCCCCCCCAACATTACAACCCACCACCCACATACCCCTAATCTAACCCAAACCCCCCTTAAATAAACCTAACACTAAGCCCCTGAAGATCATCCTACCTTGTCTTCACCATACCAGGTTCACCAATCGGTCCAGAAGAGCTCCTCCGATGTCCTGATCCAAGCACAAGCGGGGGGCTGAAGAGGTCCATGATCCGGCTGAAGTCTTCATCCAAGCGGGCCAGAAGAGGTCTTCCATCCGATTGAAGTCTTCATCCAAGCGGCATCCATCCGGAGAGAAGCGGCAGCATCCTGAAGACCTCCACCGCGGAACATCCATCCTGGCCGACGACTGAATGACGAATGACGGTTCCTTTAAATGACGTCATCCAAGATGGCGTCCCTCGAATTCCGATTGGCTGATAGGATTCTAACAGCCAATCGGAATTAAGGTAGGAATATTCTGATTGGCTGATGGAATCAGCCAATCAGAATCAAGTTCAATCCGATTGGCTGATCCAATCAGCCAATCAGATTGAGCTTGCATTCTATTGGCTGATCGGAACATCAGCCAATCAGAATATTCCTACCTTAATTCCGATTGGCTGTTAGAATCCTATCAGCCAATCGGAATTCGAGGGACGCCATCTTGGATGACGTCATTTAAAGGAACCGTCATTCGTCGTTCAGTCGTCGGCCAGGATGGATGTTCCGTGGTGGAGGTCTTCAGGATGCTGCCGCTTCGCTCCGGATGGATGCCGCTTGGATGAAGACTTCAATCGGATGGAAGACCTCTTCAGGCCCGCTTGGATGAAGACTTCAGCCGGATCATGGACCTCTTCAGCCCCCCGCTTGGGCTTGGATCAGGACATCGGAGGAGCTCTTCTGGACCGATCGGTGAACCTGGTATGGTGAAGACAAGGTAGGATGATCTTCAGGGGCTTAGTGTTAGGTTTATTTAAGGGGGGTTTGGGTTAGATTAGGGGTATGTGGGTGGTGGGTTGTAATGTTGGGGGGGTATTGTATGTTTTTTTTACAGGCAAAAGAGCTGAATTTCTTGGGGCATGCCCCGCAAAGGGCCCTGTTCAGGGCTGGTAAGGTAAAAGAGCTTTGAACTATAGTAATTTAGAATAGGATAGGGCATTTTTTTATTTTGGGGGGCTTTGTTATTTTATTAGGGGGCTTAGAGTAGGTGTAATTAGTTTAAAATTGTTGTAATATTTTTCTTATGTTTGTAAATATTTTTTTTATTTTTTGTAACTTAGTTCTTTTTTATTTTTTGTACTTTAGGTAGTTTATTTAATTGTATTTATTTGTAGCAATTGTATTTAATTAATTTATTGATAGTGTAGTGTTAGGTTAATTGTAGGTAATTGTAGGTAGTTTATTTAATTAATTTATTGATAGTCTAGTGTTAGGTTTATTTGTAACTTAGGTTAGGATTTCTTTTACAGGTAAATTTGTAATTATTTTAACTATTTTAGCTATTAAATAGTTCTTAACTATTTAATAGCTATTGTACCTGGTTAAAATAAATACAAAGTTACCTGTAAAATAAATATAAATCCTAAAATAGCTCTAATATAATTATAATTTATATTGTAGCTATATTAGGATTTATTTTACAGGTAAGTATTTAGCTTTAAATAGGAATAATTTATTTAATAAGAGTTCATTAATTTCGTTAGATTAAAATTATATTTAACTTAGGGGGGTGTTAGTGTTAGGGTTAGACTTAGCTTTAGGGGTTTATACATTTATTAGAATAGCGGCGAGATTCGGTCGGCAGATTAGGGGTTAATAATTGAAGTTAGGTGTCGGCGATGTTAGGGAGGGAAGATTAGGGGTTAATACTATTTATTATAGGGTTAGTGAGGCGGATTAGGGGTTAATAACTTTATTATAGTAGCGCTCAGGTCCGGTCGGCAGATTAGGGGTCAATAAGTGTAGGCAGGTGGAGGCGACGTTGTGGGGGGCAGATTAGGGGTTAATAAATATAATATAGAGGTCGGCGGTGTTAGGGGCAGCAGATTAGGGGTACATAAGGATAACGTAGGTGGCGGCGCTTTGCGGTTGGCAGATTAGGGGTTAATAAGTGTAGGCAGGTGGAGGCGACGTTGAGGGGGGCAGATTAGGGGTTAATAAATATAATACAGGGGTCGGCGGTGTTAGGGGCAGCAGATTAGGGGTACATAAGGATAACGTAGGTGGCGGTCGGCAGATTAGGGGTTAAAACATTTTTTTCGAGTGTCGGCGATGTGGGGGGACCTCGGTTTAGGGGTACATAGGTAGTTTATGGGTGTTAGTGTACTTTAGGGCACAGTAGTTAAGAGCTTTAGAAACCGGCGTTAACCCAGAAAGCTCTTAACTACTGACTTTTTTCCTGCGGCTGGAGTTTTGTCATTAGATGTCTAACGCTCACTTCAGAAACGACTCTAAATACCGGAGTTAGAGAAATCCCATTGAAAAGATAGGATACGCAATTAACGTAAGGGGATCTGCGGTATGGAAAAGTCGCGGCTGAAAAGTGAGCGTTAGACCCTATTTTGAGTGACTCCAAATACCGACGGTAGCCTAAAACCAGCGTTAGGAGCCTCTAACGCTGGTTTTCACGGCTAACGCCAAACTCTAAATCTAGGCCTATGTTAGCTACAATATAACTAATAGTTACATTGTAGCTAGCTTAGGGTTTATTTTTATTTTACAGGCAAGTTTGTATTTATTTTAACTAGGTAGAATAGTTACTAAATAGTTATTAACTATTTACTAACTACCTAGCTAAAATAAATACAGATTTACCTGTAAAATAAAACCTAACCTAAGTTACAATAACACCTAACACTACACTACAATTAAATAAATTCCCTAAATAAAATACATTTAACTAAATTCAAAACAATTAGCTAAATTACAAAAAAAAAAAAAACACTCAATTACACAAAATAAAAAAAGACATGATCAAATATTTAAACTAATTACACCTAATCTAATAGTCCTATCAAAATAAAAAAGCCCATCCAAAATAAAAAAAGCCCTAGCCTAAACTAAACTACCAATAACCCTTAAAAGGGCCTTTTGCTGGACATTGCCCCAAAGAAATCAGCTCTTTTACCTGTAAAAAAAATACAAACAACCCCTAACAGTAAAACCCACCACCCACACAGATTAGTGGTTAATAAATGTAGATAGGTGGCGGCGATGTTAGTGACAGCAGATTAGGGGGTTAAAATATTTAACTAATGTTTGCGAGGTGGGAGTGCGGCGGTTTAGGGGTTAATATGTTTATTATAGTGGCGGCGATGTCGGGAGCGGCAGATTAGGGGTCAATAATTTTAATTTAGTGTTTGCAATGTGGGAGGGCCTCGGTTTAGGGGTTAATATCTAGTTTATGAGTGTAAGTGTACTTTTTAGCACTTTAGTTATGAGTTTTATGCTACAGCATTGTAACAACTGACTTTAGAATGCGTTACAAATCTTGATGGGGTAGGCTGTACCGCTCACTTTTTGGCTTCCCAGGACAAGCTTGTAATTCCGGCGCTATGGAAGTCCCATAGAAAAAAGACTATACGCAATTTGCGTAAGTTGATTTGCGGTAAGGCCAAAAAAGTGTGCGGGACAGCTGTACCTACAAGACTCGTAATACCAGCGGTCAGGGCCGCCACTAGAAATTTTGGGGCACCTGACTTAACCATTGATCAGGGCCCCCCTTGGCATGTGCAATTTTTGACCAATTGACTAAAACGTATATGCACTTTATTATTAAGTGTAGTCAAACTTGGAAATGTTGTAAAGTAGGTAGTAACACAAACACACAGACACGCTCATACACTGAAACACACATACTCACACATAAGGATTCACATATAGACACTCTAGCAGACATGCAAAGAAGCACACAAACACACTCAGACACAGACACTCAGCACTTGTTTACATTGACCTGACAAGTAATGAGATAGACTACAGTTTTGTCAAAAAAGGAGATTTACAAAACAAAATATGGAGTTCTGATTATCTTTTTGTCAAAGAAGATGCCAACTAAATGATGCCAACAGCATGCAGTGGCTGAAAGGAAGGGCCCTGAACTGCCTAAACAATAATTTAAAGGTTAAATGTTGTATTGGTGACTTCCAGAAAGGTCTCATTAGTCTCAAAGTCTGTAGAGAGATGTGAATAATCAGTAGTAAGGTCAAAATGTCCAAAAAAGGAACAATGGACACACACACACACACAAACTCAAACATAAACTTGCACATACACCCAAGGAAACACCGACAGAGACAGCCTCAGAAAACACACAAAGACACACACACACACCCACAGAAAACACACAAAAACATACACACACACAGAGAGACAACCACATAAAACACAGAAAGACATACATACACACCCTCAGTGAGACATCCACAGAAAACACACAAAGACACACACACACACTCTCAAAGAGACACTCACATAAAATGCACAGACATACATACACCCTCACAGAGACACCCACAGAAAACACAGACCCTCACAGAGACATCTACAGAAAACACAGGCAAACATACATACACCCACCCACCATCGCAGAGACATCCACAGAAAACAGACATACACACCCACCCTCACAGAGACATCCAGAGAAAATACACAAATACATACATACACACACCCTCAAAGAGACAACCATAGAAAAGGCACAAAGACATACGCACACACCCTCACAGACATCCACAGAAAATGCACAAATACATACACACCCACCCTCACAGCGAGACCCACAGAAAAAAAAATACATACACACTCACAGAGACACAAGCAAAAGCACAAAGACATAAACACAGACACCCACAGAAACACTCACAGGAAGTAACATGTCTGCACATTGCATCCCCTAAATCAACAGTGTGTGACATGCATGATAAAAAAAATTCAGAAATGAAGAGATCACTTTTTAAAGAATCATATTTGTAAATGTGCAAACAAAAATAATTCTGTGAATTCAAAATTGTACATTAATGATCTGGGTAGATGGCTAGATGAAGAAAAGTACTTTTAAAAGGTTGATATATGTTTGTTTTTTCCCCCCATTTTCCCCAACCAAGAGCACCACTTCAAATATAGTGTACAAATGTTCCCATCTGTCAGCTGTACTTATGGATTTTGAAAATGCTGTACTCTATATGGTCTTGGTGGAACCATAAGCTGTGGTACTCAGGGCCGCCATCAGGGGGGGGCAGGGGTGACTCCTGTCAGGGGCCCAATGGGCCAGGGGGGCCCCATGAGACAAGATTTTTTTTTTTTAAATTTTGGCAGCCACCAGTGGGTACTACAGCAGAGTTCTAATTGCAGAAATTGGAAATGCTATTACAAGGAGTAAAGTATTAACATTTGAGAGGATTTCTGAGTGTGCACTAAACCACTATGCACAGTGTGAGACAGATGTGGCACTTTGTACAGAGGCACTTTCATTTGCAGAGGAGGTAGGACTTACTGTAGGACTTACTTAGCAAATGTTTTTTATTTCTTTGTGCAATTTCAGATTGTAACTTCAGTGTGGTAGTAGTTGTATGGTGGGGCCAGGGGTCCATAAAACACATTTTTTAGCAACAGTGCATTTATGATTATTTAACAATGCTGTAGAAATTCTTACATTTTTTTTTACATTCCAGTTTACTGCCCCTTTATGCAAGGACTTGCCAGATGCAAGGAGGCATTTTATTTAAGATTTTTACATCTGCATAACATGTTATACTCTCAGACTAAGATTGCTCAGTGTTTGAAATGAGACAGGTTAACTTAAAACCGTTCAGTTTACACTACAGCTGACTTAATTTTGAATAACATACCAACAAGCCTAAATCCTGCATTTAACCAGATCTAATGGTATGAGTACCACAGCTTATGGTTCCACCAAGACCATATAGAGTACAGCATTTTCAAAATCCATAAGTACAGCTGACAGATGGGATCATTTGTATACTATATTTGAAGTGGTGCTCTTGGTTGGGGAAAATGGGGAAAAGCAAACAAACATATGTCAACCTTTTAAAAGTACTTTTCTTCATCTAGCCATCTACCTAGATCATTAATGTACAATTTTGAATTCACAAAATTATTTTTGTTTGCACATTTACAAATATGGTTCTTTAAAAAGTGATCTCTTAATTTCTGCATTTTTTTTTTTAAACTTTTTTTATTATTTTTTTATTTTTTATTTTATTCGGCATCAGGTACATAAAAATATAATCCAACTTACGAAGTCACGGTAAATCAGTTACATAGTTGTACAATTACAGGAAACATACACAGTAAGTTAAGTGTTCCAGAAGGTGTGTCCCATACATGGGGCAGACAGTAGTCATAATACCTGTTAAGCCATTTTTTAAATTATTATACAAAACCTTTGAAAAATAAAGTACCCTAGGCCAAACATGAATCCTAGGGTAGGACTCTTTGCTATTTTCTTCGAGATAACAGACTCAAACAAAACATCAAAACAAACTTTATCATGTGTCACAATAAACATCAAATCCAGCCTTAAGAACATTGAGTGAGCTCAAAATGAGAAAAAAAAAACTAGACCAGTTTTATTAGCGTCTAACAAGTTAAAAGAAAAAAACAAAAGACTCCCCATTCTCCCTCCGCCTCACCTCTCTTCCTACCAGACATTCCATTCGCCCCTAAGGTTCGCTTCAAGCATATAGATATTATTTTTGAATGGGTATAGTATCTGTTTTTGGGTTGGAGGGTCTAAAGACTCTAGAAAGAGCCTACTCTTCATACTCTAGAAAGAGCCTCCTCTTCATAATAAAGTTAGCTACTCTTACCTTAACATCATATAGAGTGTCATATTATTCAAATAACAGCGTTTTCAGTAGCAGTTGTTTCACAAAGCTAACGGACGGAGCTTCACTATGAAGCCACTTTCGGAAAATACATTTCCTTGCCAACAGTATAACATTTATAAGGAATTTCCTATCCTGTTTTGGAGCTGGTAACTGATTTAAAAATAACACCTGCAGAGGTGTAAGTGCAATAGGGGTATTTGCGACTTTGGAAAGCCAGAATGAGACTTGATTCCAAAATTTGCGAACCTTGGGGCAGTACCAGATATAGTGCAGAAAGTCAGGGTTTGGATAGGAGCATTTACCACACACATTTGAAAAGTGTGTTCTCCACTTACTCAACCTCCTAGGTGTAATGTAGTCTTGATATATAACCCGTATCTGTGATTCTCTAAGGTCATCTGCTAAAGTCGCAGTCCAGGTGAGAGTAAGGCTGTCAAGTATGGTTTTCCCTGAGGGTAGGTTAGGTAGTTTCCTATGCCAAGTATTGAGAAGGTGTGTCAGCATGATAGAGGCCCTGACATTTATTAATTCCTGGTAAATTGGTGAAATTGCAAAATTATGTATCTGAAAATGTGCAATGGTGCGAGTTAAAGAAGATGATGCCCAGAATGTCTTACAGTTCTGTAAAATGTGGTTTATGTAGTGTCATGCTTGAAATAGGCAAATCTATTAGTATAAGGGATTAAAAATTTCCTACATAAAGCATCATAAGGTAGAACAGATTTAGTAGTGTGGTCTAATAATGTATCAATATTGTCTATACCCTGATCTCTCCAAGTATGAAAGATGGTATAACATGCCAGGTTGGAATCTCGGGTTTCCTATGATGGGGAGGTACTTCGTATGGGTAGGATCCCATGCCAACGCTTTAGTCATAGCCTTCCACCCCAGAAGCACATCCCGAAACATAGGATAGTGCTGTACAGTCATTGGTAATTCAGATAGAGCAGCGTGTGGCAGAAAGGCGGGAGACACCTGAGGCAACAAAGCCTCTAACAATTGAGCACTAGAGAAGTGCTGCATATTTCCAATCCAGTGCCAGTTTTGCTAAAGAGGCCCAATTATAGTATAAGAAATTTGGTAAGCCCAGTCCCCCTTTTAAATAGGGGAGATAAAATTTATGTACCCCTATACGCGGTTTACTGCCTTTCCAAAAGAAAATTTCGAACTATAGTATTTAAATAGGCCAGATATTTCCACCTAAGTAGCAAGGGGAGCATCTGTAAAGGATACAGGAGTTTGGGGAGAGTCATCATCTTAATGGCGTGGACTCTACCCATTAAAGATAACGGCAAATTTTGGTTTAGCTCTTGTTTGATTTGCTGAATCAAGGGGGAAAAGTTATGAGAGTACCATTGCTGCGGGTTTGCTGAGATGTGAATACCCAGGTAAGTTAAGTGTGAGTCTACCAAATTAAAGGGATATAGGTCTGCGTGGGCATTAGATTTACAGTGTAGCCATAAGATTTTCGACTTTGAGATATTAATTTTATATCCCGAGAATTGTCCAAATAGTCCAATCGTGTCTAAAATAATTGGGACATGAGCTTGGGGATTCGATATAAAGTGCAGCATGTCATCCACATATAAGCCTATCTGGAGTCTATGGGAGTTGACGCAAATACCAGGGAAAAGATCTCTAAGATGAGCCGCCAACGGCTCCAGTGCTAAGTTAAAAAGGAGGGGGGAGAGAGGGCAGCCTTGGCGAGTCCCTCTATGCAGAGGGATCGGGGGAGAATAAAGGTTGTTAATCACTAAGTACGCCACAGGACTAGAGTAGATTTTTTAAGGAAGGCGGTGAAGCGGCCCGAAATACCAAAGGTTTCCATGGAACGGAAAAGATGAGTCCACTCTATCGAAGGCCTTCTCTGCATCCAAAGATAGCAGGAAGGCCTCCGGAAGAGACAAAAGAGTTACCTCTTGCCTAGCCAACCAATGATGTGACACTGCATGGAGAACTTTCCGAATGTTCATGACAGAAGAGCGTTGGGGAGTAAAACCTGTCTGATCTGGGTGCAGGATGTAGGGGAGTATATTTTTTAAACAATTAGCTAAAAGCTTGGTTAGTAACTTGTAATCAACATTTAAAAGGGAAATCAGTCTATATGACGCTGGGTTAGTGGGTTCTTTACCTATCTTATATATAACTGTAATATTTGCTGCCAAAAAACTAGCCAAAGGAGTATACTGGCCTGTAAAGTAATGGGTAAACAGATTGGTAAGCACCGGAACCGTTTGGTCCGAGAGCATCCTGTAAAATTCAGTCGGAAGCCCGTTGTGGCCGGGTGTTTTCCCGAGGGCAAGAGATTTAATAGTATGGGCCACTTCCTCCGGAGTTATTGGGGCATTCAGAATATCTAATTGATTCTCTGTGATTCTAGGAAGAGCAAGCCCCTCCCAAAATTTGTGTTGTGAATCTTCCTGAGGTGGTTGTGACTGATATAGGTTGGTATAATATTTTGTGAATTCTGAGACTATAGCACTCCTATCACTAGTTAGGTGACCTTGGCTTTCGATCACTGGCACTCCTTTGCTTGTCTGTTTAATCTTAATCAGTGAGGCCAAAAATCTACCAGACCTATTTCCATGTCTCAAAAAAAACCCTGGTTTCTGTTATCTCTGCAAATGGCATTTTGTAATAGAAAGGTGTCTCTCTCCTTCTTCGTCGCAAAGTAGGAAGATCTGCCCTGTGCGGTAGGAGCTTGGCAATAATGAGTATATGCATTGGTTAGTTGGGTGTTGTAATGTTCGTCCTTACCAGTCTGAAATCTTTTCTGTTTAGTTAAGTAAGCAATTATGTCACCTCTGAGAACAGCCTTAGCAATTTCCCAGAAAAGAATTGGGGTCTGTAAGTGCGCTCTGTTGTTAGATAAAAAGTCGTCCCACTGTCTCGTTAGGTACATTATGAAGTCAGGAGATTTTATGAGATGAGTTTGAAATCTGAATATTCTCTTGTTCGTAGGATGGGGGGTTGGTGTAAAGGACAGATAAATAGGGGCATGATTGGAGATAGTGATGTTGGCAATTTTAGTTTCCGTAATCAGGAACTCTAATGAGGTGGAGGTAAGGAAGAGATCTATTCGGGAAAGGGAATTGTGTGCACAAGAGACACAGGTATAGTCCCTGCCTGCAGGGTTATGTCGTCTCCATACATCTTGCACCCCTAATGAATTATATAAGGTATTAAATACTTTGGTTGGGTATACCGTCATCTCTCTTTTTTTCTGGGGCAATCGGGAGCTGGTCGGGTCCCAAAATCTGTCTAGAACTGGGTTTGGCGTTAAATTAAAGTCGCCCGCTATAATGAGTTTAGTGTCTAGATGTTGAGCCAACAAGGAAGTCAGTGATCTCCAGAACATGGGTGCTCTATGGTTAGGGCCATATATATTACATAAGGTGTACCAGTCGTCTTGCCACTTTATTTTAGCAATAAGAAACCTACCCTCTGGGTCTGTTATCATGTCTCCCAACTGATAATTTAGACCTTGTCGTATTAGAAGGGCTACTCCTCTACTAGAGCTGTTGTAGGGGGCACTAAGGACCTCTAACTTTGAGTTTATCATGCTCCAAGGTGGTCAGGTGGGTCTCTTGCAGGAGCATGATATGAGCCTGTGACTTTTTAAGATGGGTTAGTAGTTTTTCTCTTAATAGGGGAGTTAATCCCCACCCACATTCCACAAGATTATTTTCATGGTCATTTAAGCATTAACAGGATTAGACACTAATAACCTCCCAGCTCACCTATGTCTGACCCAGAGCAAAACCTAAGGAGAAAGGAAGTCTGACATGTGAGTGTTTTAATTTCCAAACTGTTGAGATATGGGTATACTAACACCTTATAGGTCACCCCTATTAAGACTGCTATAACAGGGAGGGGGGGAGACATATCTGATATTGTTCTACACTCGTGTTAAACATTAGGCATTAGATACATAACATCAACTTATACATCAAAAACAACAAAAACATAACATAAGTACAAATAACAATCAGGACATCAACATTCCTGAACACTGCAATACGATACCTAGCCATCTAGAGATCTTCTTGAGTCCGTCAAATAAGGTCTGAGGTATGAGATCAGTACCCGGACTAAACAGTCTGCAGGATCACTAGCTAAGTCAGCCAGGAGAATCTCTTCGAGTTGGGGAGGGGCAAGCAGGTGTGTCCCTTTCTTGGTCTAAAAAATCTTGAGCCTCTCTAGGTGAGTCGAAGAATTTGAAGCCTTGTGGGGTGCGTTTTTCTTCATATAGGGAACTGCATAACTGAGCAAAATCTTTCCTTTTCTTTGCAACCTCTGAGGAATAATCCTGGAAAATGTAGATTCTCTTTTCATTGTACAGTAGTAGTTCAACTTTCCTATATGCTTTGAGGAGTTGGATCTTAGACTGAAAGTTGAGATACTGAATCATCACCCCACGAGGGGGAGTGTCTTTCCCAGTCATAGGTGGTCTGTCACCTCCGATTCGGTGAGCCCTTTCTGCCTTCATCGGTATATATTCTGCAGGAATACCCAGCAGGTTAGGAAGAGAATGCTCGGCAAAGTACAGCAGCTCTGATGGCCAGACAGACTCCGGGAGTCCTACCAGAGAAACATTGTTCCTGCGCGAGCGATTCTCCAAGTCATCTATTTTTTGGTGTAGGTATTTATTTTGTTGAAGTAATTATTTAACCAGAATCGAGGAAGTGTGGTGACCATCCTCCAGATCAGATATTCTCTGCTCCGCTCCTGCCAACCTGGAGTTAAATTGATTTACTTCTGACGTTAAATTATCCATACCCTTTTGTAGGATATCTAGCTTGGACAATAACAGAGAGTTTAAATGTTGCTCTCCCAACTTGGAACCCTCAGTCTCCTGGGTAGAAGCAGATTTTGTAGGAGAGACATGTTGCTGTGAGTCTGGGGGTTGTCTATGTTTTTTCTCTTGCTGAGATTTATTTCTGTTCGACATTTTAGGAGCAGTCAGAAATTTGTCCATATAGATGGATGAGGCAATCAAAGAGAGGCCAATACGTTTGTAGGTAGCAGTGTATCTCTCCTCAGGGAATATGCCACCACTGGACACCGACGGTAAAAGGAAAGAGGTTATGACCCGATCCAGACCATAGAGCGGGAAAGGAGGAGGAGGCACTACCACTGAGCCTTATGAACTCCTATTTTCTCTTGTCACAGTCCTTAAAGTAAATTAGGCCCGCCAACCAGTGAATAGCAAATGCAGAGCTATAGTTCATGTACAGTATAGATTCCAGGCTGGGCACATAAAGTTACATCCCAGTTCACCACAGGGACAAAAAGCAGAGGCGTAAGATGTAAGCCCTGCCAGGGGTTAAGTTGTGTGATATGTCACCATAGGGCAATAAGTCAAGGCAGGTGAACACCCAAGTGAGGTTATAATGGTCAGAGTGTCAGTGCCCCAATACCAGAGTACCAAGGCAAAGTATAGTCCTCTGCTGTTATATGATCCTCAGAGTGTGTACTGTAGCAGCTTAGGGTCAAACATCAGAGCATGGAAGTCCTTTGTTACTTATTCAGTTAGGATAATTTGACCCCTCTAATATTGGTTGTCTATTTCAAGTATAAAAAAGTAAAAAGTAATAAAAAATAGGAGAGTTGGAATTCTCAGGGTAGATAGCAGAGTCTCTTGCAGCGGTACAAACAGCTATGCACAAATTACAAAGATTTATTGTACAGCAGTACAGTAAGTTCCATCTGAGTTAAAGCTGAAGGCCATATATTTAATGCTGAAACTAAATGCAGTTATGGGTAGATATGAGCAAGCCGCTTAAGATGTTAAAATACTACGCACTCTATGATCTGCAGCTGTTTACCTTCATAGTCTCTGTGAGTCAGGAATAATCCGCTGCTGCAAATGTGGTTATGCCTCCGATGCACAGGTTTCCAGCATACAGCCCGGGCCTCCTGAATACCAACCACAGCCGTGTCACATGTTAATCTGTAGAGGCCAGATCCGGAGCGGAGCCCCGACCCTCCGGAGCACTCTCAGAAGCCCGGTAACCTCTGATTGTGTGGTAAAGTGATTTGTCCTCCAGAGATGACACAGGGTTCAATAGTTAGTGTGTTGTGTCCTTATATAGCAGCACGTGAGGTCTGGTAAGGGCAGGGGTGGTCAGGAAACAAACCGGGGAGGATCACAAGCTCCACAAGGGTAGACAAAATGGCGATCGGCATCTGCAGTTTTTCCAGTGGTGAGGTTAAAAGTTGTTGCGCCTCTCAAACAACAGCATCCGTAGTGTTCGATGCCTCCAGGCTAAACAATAAGATAGCCAAGGAAGAGTTTGGGAGCCAGTGTGGAGCTCAAAATATAAGTTTTGTGTAGAATTATGAGCGGAGCTCTGTCCAGAAACCTCCACACTGTAGCTACGCCCACCTGACATGCCCTCTGCATTTTTTTTATCATGCATGTCACACACTGTTGATTTAAGGGATGCAAGGTGCATAAATGTTTCCTCCTGTGAGTGTTTCTGTGGGTGTCTGTGTTTATGTCTTTGTGCTTTGGTTTGTGTCTCTGATTGTGTATGTATTTTTCTTCTGTGTGTCTCTCTGTGAGGGTGGGTGTGTATGCATTTGTGCATTTTCTGTGGATGTCTGTGAGGGTGTGTGCATATGTCTTTGAGCTTTTTCTATGGGTGTCTCTGTGAAGGTGTGTCTATGTTTGTCTTTGTGTATTTTCTCTGGATGCCTCTGTGAGGGTGTGTGTGTGTATGTATGTATGTATGTCTGTGTTTTCTGTGGATGTCTCTGTGAGGGTGTGTGTTTTCTGTGGGTGTCTCTGTGAGGGTGTGTGTATATCTTTGTGTGTTTTCTGTGGATGTCTCACTGAGGGTGTGTGTATGTATGTCTTTCTGTGTTTTATGTGGTTGTCTCTCTGTGTGTGTATGTCTTTGTGTGTTTTCTGTGGATGTCTCTATGTGTGTGTGTGTATGTCTTTGTGTTTTCTGAGGCTGTCAATGTCAGTGTTTCCTTGGGTGTATGTACAAGTTTGAGTTGTGTGTGTGTGTCCATTGTCTGTTCCTTTTTAGGACATTTTGACCTTACTACTGATTATTCACATCTTTCTACAGACTTTGAGACTAACGAGACCTTTCCGGAAGTCACCAATCCACCATTTAACCTTTAAATGATAGTTTAGGCAGTTTAGGGCCCTTCCTTTCAGCCACTGCATGCTGTTGTCATCATTTAGTTGGTATCTTCCTTTACAAAAAGATAATCAGAACTCCATATTTTGTTTTGTAAATCTCCTTTTATTACAAAACTGTAGTTTACCTCATCAGGTCAATGTAAACAAGTGCTGAGTGTCTGTTTGGTGTCTGTGTCTGAGTGTGTTTCTTTGCGTGTCTGCTAGAGTGTCTATATGTGAATCCTTATGTGTGAGTGTGTTGTGTGAGTGTGTTTCAGTGTATGAGTGTGTCTGTTACTACCTTTACAAAATTTCCAAGTTTAAATAGACACTTAAGAATAAAGTGCATATACGTTTTAGTCACTTGGTCAAAAATTGCACATGTCAAAGGAGGGGAGGGCCCTGATCAATGGTTAAGTCAGGGGCCCCAATATTTCTAGTGGCGGCCCTGGTGATACTCATACCATTAGATCTGGTTAAATGCAGGATATTTTATATATATATATATATATATATATATATATATATATATATATATATATATATATATATATATATATATATAGCAGCAAATGATTCCAAGCACTCTCTGGACTTCTGACAACAAATACAAATTTTATTATAGTCCCTAAACGTTACTATAATAAAATTTGTATTTGTTGTCAGAAGTCCAGAATCATTTGCTGATACATACTACTGAGAGCACCCTGGCAGTTGTGGAGAGGTGGTGAGAGTGCAGATACTGAACTTTGCCTTTATATATATATATATATATATATATATATATATATATATAAACAAAAAAAAAAACGCATATCTGTCAAAAGGGCACTTACCATTTGTGTATTGAGGAGGAAACATTTCTGCATGGCTTTAAATATAGAATTTCTACAGCATTGTCAAATAATCATAAATGCACTGCTGCTAAAAAATGTGTTTTTATGGACCTCTGTCCCCACCATACAACTACTACCACACTGAAGTTGCAATCTGAAATTGCGCACAGAAATAAAAAAACATTTACTAAGTAAGTCCTACCTCCTCTGCAATGCTGTCTGACTCAGGCAAACACTGTACAAACAAAGTGTCAAGTCTGTCTAACACTGTGCATAGTGGTTTAGTGCACACTCAAATGCTAATACTTTACTCCTTGTAATAGCATTTCCCATGCTCAATTAGCACTCTGCTGTAGTTCCCACTGGTGGCTGCCAAAAGTTGTTCTTGCCTCATGGGGCCCCCCTGGCCCATTAGGCCCCTGACAGGAGTCACCCCTGTCACCCCCTGATGGTGGCCCTGCCAGCGGTAGTAAAAAAGCAGCGTTATGAGGCTTAACGCTGCTTTTTTACTCATATCGCAAGACTCGTAATCTAGCCGAATGTGAATATCGGTTTTGGGTGACAAACTGATCATTTGATGAGTAATGTTCACCGCCAGAGAAGTTGCAAAATGCTGCAAACTGCAAACTGAGGTAATTTCTTTGAGTGCATAAACTTACAATTTGCTATGAGTAAGAGGGGGTTGGTAAGTGCAAAGAGGCTGGATTCCTCAATTAGACTTTAACAGTGTTTGGATACATTGGGATATCATTTGGAAAAAAAATTGAGAGATGTTGATGTATTTTGAATTATATAAACAGAGATGAACTTTTAAGACTAGTCTGATATACAAAGTAATCACTAGTATTTTGTATCAAACCACTCCATTATTATTACATAATTATTATATTGTTATACAAAATGTTATTTTATTCACTATCAGGTAGATTACAAGTTGTGCGTTTGTATTTTAACGCTGAAAAAATGGTAATTTCCGCATTAAAACAGCAACGCAGCCATTACAAGTCTTGTCGGTATAGCTGTACCGCAAGTCTTTTAGCCTGTAATGCAACGTCAGTCCCGCATTGTTAAAAAGGCCTTTTTTTTCATGGGACTTTAATAGCGCTGCCATTATGAGTTTTGCAGTGAGGCTAAAAAGCTTGCGTTCCAGTCTATACCAACAAGATCCGTACCACCATCTGAGAGCAGTAGTTATGACTTTTACGCTACAAAACTGTTACATAAAACTCATAACTAAAGTGTTACAAAGTACACTAAACACCCATAAACTACCAATTAACCCCTAAACCGAGGCCATCCCACATTGCAAACACTAAATTAAGCTTATTAACCCCTTATCTGCCGCTCCCGACATCGCCGCCACTATTAAAAATTATTAACCCCTCATTTGCTGATACATACTACTGAGAGCACCCTGGCAGTTGTGGAGAGGTGGTGAGAGTGCAGATACTGAACTTTGCCTTTATATATATATATATATATATATATATATATAAACAAAAAAAAACGCATATCTGTCAAAAGGGCACTTACCATTTGTGTATTGAGGAGGAAACATTTCTGCATGGCTTTAAATATAGAATTTCTACAGCATTGTCAAATAATCATAAATGCACTGCTGCTAAAAAATGTGTTTTTATGGACCTCTGTCCCCACCATACAACTACTACCACACTGAAGTTGCAATCTGAAATTGCGCACAGAAATAAAAAAACATTTACTAAGTAAGTCCTACCTCCTCTGCAATGCTGTCTGACTCAGGCAAACACTGTACAAACAAAGTGTCAAGTCTGTCTAACACTGTGCATAGTGGTTTAGTGCACACTCAAATGCTAATACTTTACTCCTTGTAATAGCATTTCCCATGCTCAATTAGCACTCTGCTGTAGTTCCCACTGGTGGCTGCCAAAAGTTGTTCTTGCCTCATGGGGCCCCCCTGGCCCATTAGGCCCCTGACAGGAGTCACCCCTGTCACCCCCTGATGGTGGCCCTGCCAGCGGTAGTAAAAAAGCAGCGTTATGAGGCTTAACGCTGCTTTTTTACTCATTTAGCAAGACTCGTAATCTAGCCGAATGTGAATATCGGTTTTGGGTGACAAACTGATCATTTGATGAGTAATGTTCACCGCCAGAGAAGTTGCAAAATGCTGCAAACTGCAAACTGAGGTAATTTCTTTGAGTGCATAAACTTACAATTTGCTATGAGTAAGAGGGGGTTGGTAAGTCCAAAGAGGCTGGATTCCTCAATTAGACTTTAACAGTGTTTGGATACATTGGGATATCATTTGGAAAAAAAATTGAGAGATGTTGATGTATTTTGAATTATATAAACAGAGATGAACTTTTAAGACTAGTCTGATATACAAAGTAATCACTAGTATTTTGTATCAAACCACTCCATTATTATTACATAATTATTATATTGTTATACAAAATGTTATTTTATTCACTATCAGGTAGATTACAAGTTGTGCGTTTGTATTTTAACGCTGAAAAAATGGTAATTTCCGCATTAAAACAGCAACGCAGCCATTACAAGTCTTGTCGGTATAGCTGTACCGCAAGTCTTTTAGCCTGTAATGCAACGTCAGTCCCGCATTGTTAAAAAGGCCTTTTTTTTCATGGGACTTTAATAGCGCTGCCATTATGAGTTTTGCAGTGAGGCTAAAAAGCTTGCGTTCCAGTCTATACCAACAAGATCCGTACCACCATCTGAGAGCAGTAGTTATGACTTTTACGCTACAAAACTGTTACATAAAACTCATAACTAAAGTGTTACAAAGTACACTAAACACCCATAAACTACCAATTAACCCCTAAACCGAGGCCATCCCACATTGCAAACACTAAATTAAGCTTATTAACCCCTTATCTGCCGCTCCCGACATCGCCGCCACTATTAAAAATTATTAACCCCTATTCTGCCGCTCCCTGACATTGCCGCCACTATACTAAAGTTATCCCCTAAACTGCCGCCCTCCCACATCGCAAACACTATTTAAATATTATTAACCCCTAATCTGCTGTCCGCCCACATCGCCCCCACTATACTAAAGTTATTAACCCTTAATTCCGCTGCCACTATAATAAACCTATTAACCCCTAAACCAAACCCCCCCACAATGAAATATAATAAATAAACCTAACCCCTAAAACAAAAGCCCCCACATCTCAATAAACTAATTTAAACTAGTAACCCCTAAACCTAACGCCCCCCTAACTTTATATTAAAATTACAATTTCCCTATCTTAAATTAAATTAAAACTTACCTGTCAAATTAAAAAAACTAATTTTAAACTAACAATTACACTAATATAACTATTAAACTAAAATTAAACTAACTACCAAGTAAAAAAAAACTAAAATGCACATTAAAAAAATCCTAACACTATCAAATTATCAAAATTAAAGAATTACTCCTAATCTAATAGCCCTATAAAAATAAAAAAGCCCCCCCCCCAAAATAAAAAAATCCAAGCCTACAAAAAAGGGCCTTTTGTAGGGCATTGCCCTCTGTTAAACAGCTCTTTTACCTGTAAAAAATATATAAAGACCCCCCAACAGTAAAACCCACCACCCATCCAACCCACCAAAATAAAAAAACTAACTCTAACAAAAACCTAAGCTACCCATTGCCCAGAAAATGGTATTTGTATGGGCATTGTCCTTAAAAGGGCATTTAGCTCTTTAACGAATAGCCCAAACCCTAAACTAAAAAAAAAAAAACACCCAAAAAAACTTTAAAAAATCCTAACACTAACCTCCGAAGATCCACTTGCAGTTGCTGAAGTCCTGCTTGAAGGATATTCATCCCTGCAACTCCATCTTCATCCAGACAGCTCCATCTTCATCCAGACGGCTCCATCTTCATACAGACGGCATATTCTATCTTCATCCTGGCGTCGTCTTCTATCTTCATCCCAGCTGAGCGGGTCCATCCTGAAGACATCCAGCGCGGAGCATCCTCTTCATACGGTTGCCGCGGTATACTGAATCTTCAATGCAAGGTACACGATTCAAAATGGCACCCCTTGCATTCCTATTGGCTGATTTGATTTTGGAAATTCAAATCAGCCAATTGCATGAGAGCTACTGAAATCCTATTGGCTGTTCAAATCAACCAATAGGATGAGAGCTACTGAAATTCTATTGGCTGATTTTAAAAGGCCCTTTTAAGGGCTATTGGTAGTTTATTATCATTTATATAATCATTTTTATTATTTTTGATAATTTGTTTTTTATTTTGTGTAATGTGTTTATTTCATTTTGGGGTGGGTTTTTATTTTTAGATAAGGGGTTGGGCATTTCATAAAAGAGCTGAATGCCCTTTTAAGGGCAGGAAAAAGAGCTGAATGCCCTTTTAAGGGCAATGCCCATACAAATGCCCTATTCAGGGCAATGGGTAGGTTAGGTTTTACTTTATTTTTATTTTGTGGGTTTGAGGGATGGGGGTTGTATACTGTTAGGGGGTGTTTGTTTTGTTGTAAAAGAGCTGTTATCTTTAGGGCAGTTCCCTACAAAATGCCCTTTTAAGGGCCCACAATAGGTCCTTTTACGGGCCCTTGGTAGTTTATTATAGATTAGACTTTTTTAATTTGGGGTGGTTTTTTTTTTAAACAGGGTATTAGAATAGGAATCATTTTTATTGTTTTGGATAATTTCATTTGTTATTTTTTGTAATGGTAGTTTTTTCTATTTTTTGTAATTTTAGTGTTTTTTATTTTTTGTAATGTTAGTTTTTAGTGTAAGGCAGCTTAGGTTTTATTTCACAGGTAAGTTTGTATTTATTTTAACTAGGTAGTTAGTAAATAGTTAATAACTATTTACTAACTAGTCTACCTAGTTAAAATAAATACAAACTTACCTGTGAAATAAAAATAAAACCTAAGCTAGCTGCAATATAACTATTAATTATGTTGTACTTAGCTTAGCTTTTATTTTACAGGTAAGTATGTATTTAGTTTTAAATAGGTATTATTTAGTTAATAATTGTAATTTGTAACTTTAATTTAGCTCTATTTTAATTATTTTAAAGTTATGGGTTGTTAGGGTTACATTAGGGTTAGGTTTAGGGGTTAATAGTTTAATTTAGGTTGTTGTGATGTGGGGGGCTAACGGTTAGGGGTTAAAAGGTTTTTTTAGTGGTAGTGATGTGGGAGGCCAGAAGTTTAGGGGTTAATAACTTTATTTAGTAGCGGCGATGTCGAGGAGCGGCGGAATAGGGGTTAATATCTTTATTATAGTGTGGGCGATGTTGGGGTGCAGGAGAATGAGGGTTAATCACTTTAGTATAGTGGCAGCGATATCGGGAGAGGCAGATTAGGGGTTAATAGATTTATTTAGCTGGCGGCGATATCGTGAGCTGCAGATTAGGGGCTAATAACATTATGTAGGTGTCGGCGATGTCGGGGGCAGCAGATTAGGGGTGTTTAGACATGGGGTTTATGTCAGGGTGTTAGGTTTAAACATATATTTTCTTCCCCCATAGACATCAATGGGGATGCATTACGGAGTTTTTCATTCCACGATCGCAGGTGTTAGGTTTTTTTCTGACACTCCCCTTGATGTCTATGGGGAAAGCGTGCACAAGCACGTCAAAACAGTGCTTGTATTTTGTGCGGTATGGAGCTCAACGCAACCATATCGCATGCACAAGCCGGCTGTTTCAGAACTTGTAATGGCTGTGCTATAGGGGGTGAAATAAAGCAACTTTTGTTGCGTTCGTTAAATTCCCTATAGCGTGCATAACTTGTAATCTACCTGATTGTGTTGTATGTATCCACTGGTGGAATTTTATTAATGTATTGATTAAAATAAGTTAAAGGGACATTAAACCCACATTTCCTTTTTCATGATTCAGATAGAGAATACAATTTTAAACAATTTTCCAATTTACTTCTATTATCTAATTTGCTTCACTCTCTTGATATCCTTTGCTGAAAAGCATATCTAGATAGGCTCAGTAGCTGCTGATTGGTGGCTGCACATAGATGCCTCGTATGATTGTCTCACCCATGAGCATTGCTATTTATTCAACAAAGGATATCTAAACAATGAAGCAAATTAGATAATAGAAGTAAAATGGAATGTTGTTTAAAATTGTATTCTCTATCTGCATCATGAAATAATTTTGGGGGGTTTAATGTCCCTTTAAATTGTTTGTGTTTAGATGTTTAATTTATGGAAACTTTTGAAGTGTATTTTGCTGCTCTTTTTATAGTATTGCTTATTTAGGTTCCTGTCTGAATCAGAAACTAGCAAGAAACACAAGGAAACAAGTTAAGCAAAATAACATCTTTATTCGGTAAGATAACTGGGAAACATTGAGCTGGAAAAAAAGAGATCAGGAACTCACCTGCAGCAAGCAGTGACCAATCTTTTCTTTATCCTTTTTCCTACAAAATCCTTAAAATAAACTGATAACCAGAAAAATTTAACTAAAATTCATTAAACAACAATTCACAAACAAATACTTTAGCTACAATAATGTATGAACAAATTGTCAACATGTTTGTCAAAATGACTTTATAATGATTGAAACATGTAAACATTTTCATTTGCGTGGCAACATAAGATTAGAATTTCCAAACGGTTAAATGTATTTATTTATAAAAGTCAATTTACTGGTCTCCTACAGAGAGCAGTCATTTGAGTCATCACTTTAGCGCCTACTTTTAGAATCCCTTCTTCCCCCCTCCCCCAAGATCCTTCACTGCTCTTTGTCACAGCCCAGAAGGTATCTGCATTCTTATTGTTTCCAAGGGGAAAATATAGCTTTGGTTTCTGACCACTGACCATGTCTTTTTCTCACACTCAGTTTAATCAGTTTTTTTTAACATTATTCTACAGTATATTTCTTAAGGATGCCCTGGTGTGGATTAGAAACACTTGATATCTGTTTGCAATTTATCCTATCCATCCATTGTCATAGGCTTATGGCACTCTGGATTTATAGGCATCATTACTATTTGAAATCGTTATCTGTATAAAGGAACATCAAAGTGTATATTTTCTGTGTTCTTTAATAGCAGAGATATTTTTTTCCTGAACATAATAGCTATACATCCTTATGTTTTTTGCCAGAGGAGTTTTTTGAAAAGAGAATGGTTTTGAAAAGGGTGGTTCAGTGGTGTATGTTGACCATTTAGCATCCACTATTGTCATTTTGCAAACAAAGACACTCAACAGTATATTAAGTTATATATCAGCTAATACGCAGATTAGGTTAAGGTAATATGCCCCTTGTACATGTGTTTGATTAAAAATGCCTTTTGTCCCACCATGCAATGATTCATCTTCTTTAAGAATGGTGAAAAAAAGGAACTCAGGTCCCCTTTCCAAAATGCCAGAAATCTAACTGAAAAATATTGTGTTGGGATGTTTTTATTTTTTATTTTATTTATGTATTAATTTTATCTGCTTTAATGCTATTCCATTCAATGCATCCCATCAATTATACCGCGGGCATCCATTGTTCTAGCCAGGGAATCTGTCCATCCAAAATGTGGGGGAAGAAGGCAGCATCCATTGCTGGAATGTAATATTGCACAAAAGCACAACCAAATGCAAAAAAAGCAGCTTGTCTGCCATTCTGGATAGATCAGTCCAAGATTTTTTAAAAAAGGATAGGAATCAGAATGAGCAAGCTCACATTCACAACTTTATAAATGAAGCCCAATAAATAAATAAAATCTGACATGAGTAACATTCAGCAAGAAAATGTAATCCCCCTTTTTTTACTTTTTATATATGTATATTTATATTGGAATGTATACACAGAGTCTATTTTCTCACTTGTTCTCTCTCATTTCTCCATGTTTGATTTACATCTATCAGGTGTTTTGTCAATTTAACTCCTCGCCTCTTTATTTAATCTAATTCATTTCTTAGAATTACATGTGTAATACGTGTGCCATTATGTTACTCTTTTAAAGAATAGATACTAGTTTCTTAATGACATATTTCATATTATTGGTCAGAAAAACTAGGGCGTTGTTTTGTTTTTACCAATCACATTTACCCTTTGGCTTTTTAAATGGGACGTGGGGGTTTAGCACTTAGGCTGTGACTACGGAATTCACTTCCGAAACGCGTATGCCTGCGTGCTGCGCCTTGGTTCACCTGACCGTTTGTTTGCTGTGTTCCTGTTTTTAACGAATATGAATAAAGACTGAATACTTTTATATAAATGATGGATGTCGGAATCTCTTTTCATGTGTGACTTATTCCAGTGTCATCCGACACATCAGCTGTGTTACTGTTTTGGAGCGGACCCGAGCGGCAGTTTCTTTCCTGGTAAAGAATCCATATGATTGGTGGATTGCCGAGCACGTCATCACCCACACCTTCCAACAAGCCACTCAGCGTAAACCCTGTGAGCCGCGTAATTTGAAGCTGGCGTCTTCGTGTGCGGCACAGGAGTAGCCGAAGGATATTGGCAGCGCTAGTGGCGGAACTTATGTGTCGATCTCATGAAGTGGTGTGGTGAGTTTTTCTTTACCTATATGCTTTCTGCTCCAATATCAAAGGAGTGATACTGAGGATTGACTTTGTGCAACTTGGGTCTATATCGAATTGTGAGCCAAACATAGCTCACGGCCGTACTGTTTGGGTTTCTTTGCGTTTGTATTATGAGTAACATTCATACATATTTCCAAGTTTACAAGGGATTTTTTATTCTTAGTTGCAAAGTGTACAAAAAGTAATAAAAATGTATATATATATATATATACACATACATATATAGCAGAGTGCATGCTTTTCATGTAGATTTTGACACCGATTTCAGAGACTAGTATGGAAGCAAAAGATATACAGACAAAAGGAAACTAGAACATGACAGATAATTAATTCAATGCTGACAATAACTGCCTAATATGTCTAAATTCTGGATTTTCCATTTAGCCATTACTATTAATCCAGGATATGTGCAACTTCATATAATTTTGCTTAATGTCACAATTAACATTGTTAAACCTTCAAACACTTAATTGCAAACATAAATTAAGATTTAGATGACCATATTTAATCTATGTACATATTATTAGCGTTAAAGTATGCTTTGAACTTTATTTTTAACTTTTAATTAAACATAATAATGTCTGGTTTATTAGCACACCAAATAAACATGTCTTAGGCAAAAAGTTGTGTACATAACCCAAAAAAGTACCCATCAAAATTAGTTTGCAATGGGTAGGGTTAAATAAAAAAAAGGCTTTGAGAAACTAGCAGAAATCTGTTTTCTGATTGTTTGGAATACTTTGTTAAAATATCTCCATGGAGGATATAGGAGGTGGCACTGTTTACATGACCAAATGCATGTAAAAAGCATTAGATAATTAATATTTATAAATGGATTTGTATTTAAAAACATCCCCACAATTTAGAATGAAGACCTATGTGAGTTATTATTATTATTAGTATTAATAATAATATTATTATTATTAGCAGCATTTATTTATAAAGTGCCATCTTATTCTACAGAGCAGTGAGATTAGGTGCACAATGACAGGATAATGTTCACTAATGAATAAAATATGAGGAAAAGGGCCCTGTGTCTGTTTATACAAGGGAGGGGGGGGGGGGGTTGACATAAGCTTTATAACTTTGCGTTTGTTTTCTTGATTTAGTCACTAAGGGCACCTATTCTAAAAATATTGCTGGGTTAACATGGTTTTCCGCGTTAACACCCACAGGGGCTTCCACAGGGAATTCTATAAAAAAGGGTGTTGTCCATGCAAGTTGGGAGATGTCTCCTATAGAAAGTATTGAAGTTTGCTGAAAATGTAAACTTTGCAAAGAGAAGCTAGCTGGGGGAGCAGTTTAAGAATTAAAGGAACATTAAACACTTAATACATTTCATGCACCTTTTTCTAAACATGGGTGTTGCCATTATGGAACCCAAGTTAAACTGCAGGTATCTAAAGGAGAGTTGCTGGGCATATGCAAACAGGTCAGCACTGGAATGTAGGGAAAGATAGATTAAAGCAGCACTGACTAGAGGGAGGTGGTAAATAGCCTAAAAATATGCTTATTAAGTATATTTAGCTTTTAATGTCCCTTTAAATCCTACAGACAATACAAATCAGATTACTCTGCTTCTAGTGTATAATATTTTACAATCACTTCTATTTTCGTATGCATGTGTTTTCTATATGGGATATAAGTGCTTTGCACATTTTGACGCACCTGAAAGGGACAATAAACCTAACATTTTTCTTTCATTATTACGATAGAGAATACAATTGTAAACAACATTTCAATTGACTTCTATTATCTAATTTGCTTCTTTATTTAGATATCCTTTTTTGAAGAAATAGCAATGCACATGGGTGAGCCAATTACACAAGTTATCTATATGCAGCCACCAATCAGCAGCTACTGAGCCTATTTAGATATGATTTTCAACATAGGATATCAAAGGAATTAAGCAATTTGGATAATAAAAATAAATGGCAAAGTTCTTTCTAAATCACAAAAGAAAATATTTGGGTTTCATGTCCCTTTAACAGTGAGATTTGCAGGGGAGGGAAATGTTTACAAAACATGCCAAACCTGGAGGAACTCTCCTGTTTAATATGATTTTTAAATTACTTTTTTGGGGGGAGTCACTTGTAATGTATGCATCTGCCTTCGGATACTTAAAAGGAGGGAACACCTCTTTGCAAGACTCACTGTTCCCAAGATAAAAAAACTGTCTTTATAGAGTTATGATAGGGGTAAGATTTCTTATAGAATCTCTCAAGCCCTCACTAGGTTCCCAGTACTGTTAAACAGAGTTTTTTAAAAAAACAACCAAAAACATGGACATTAATACTGTTTTATTACATCTAAGTTAGATTTTTCAAGGCTTATAGTTTTGTATCTAGGACTTTATTTTTTTACATATATGGCATTTTGAGAAATAATGAGCACTAACCTACCTTATCAGAATATTGCAATTACCTATCCTGCTGAGTAAATCTGAGAAAATGAGATCCCATTAAACAAACAAGGTTGAAACTTTCCTTTTCTCTTGCAAATAATTTTTGTGGAAACACATAGATGGAAACCTAAAAATATTTTTAAATCTGTTTTTGCTTATTGTGTGCTTTTTGACATGTAGTACTGTAATTCAAGATAAATTACAACCAATATGTTTCTGTTTTAAATTAAGCTATGCAATAAGGTCGGCAATCTTGAGATGCAATAACACATCTGCTTTAAATAAAAATGTACAAATGTTTATTATATAAAATATATATTCAGTTGAAGCAGTGAACTTAATATGCACATAAGACATGCCAAGGCAAACAAGTACATTTCAGAAAATCATATATTATCCCACTGATAAGAAATTCCTGAGTGTGCTTCCTTGTCTTATTATCGGTCCATCAATCACACAATGATTAAACTAGAGAGGGGTATACTGGGTAATAATATATGCACATTAATTGCATGAAAATAAGGGAGAGCTAAGTCTTACCGTGACTTTGCAATCACTACATACGGCATTAATAAAATACAGAGGCAATATATTATCATTTAAATAATATTAAATTGAATGTTAATACAAATACAAACATTACACACATTTGGCACTGATCAGTTAGACGAAAATGTTCATGCACCTTCAGTAAAATGCAAAGTCATTTTCGCTCATCAATATTGAATGATTTACTTCAAACTTTTGGCAATAGGGTTACCTGCAGTCTTCTACAAAAAAACTAAACATCTAGTGGATGAATGGTGCAATGTGCTCAGATTCCAGATAAATCCTGTTGCTCCTATTACCCATATACCCACATTAGAATTAATGCCTGGAGAGAAATTATAATGCAGACTTTCCAGGGGCTGAACTCATCGAATTCTCTAAGAAAAAAACATGAACCTGGAAGTCCCATGGCCTGTTGATAAAAGATTCTTCTGCATGGATAGAAATTGTAGTGCAGACTTTACAGGGGCAAAACTTACAGAATGCTAAAAGAAAAAGGGGGGAACCCTCCAGCACTGCTATATATATTACAAGATTCTAGACAAGGAAATTTTGCTATACTTGTCTAAGGGGCACTCTATGATTACTGTATGTGAAGGAGACACAAGCTCAGTGCAATTTAGCACTGAATGAGATTAGAGTTTTGTTACACTTACACTTTGTGCTTTGTATTGTATATTACTTTACACCAGAGGCGTAACTAGAAACCACAGGGCCCAGGTGCAAGAATTTAAGAAGACCCCCCCACCCTCCCAAAAAAAAGTGAATTTGATACATATCTTTTTTTTTTTTTTTTTTTACATTTAACACAGAAAAAAAATGTGAATCAGATTACATGTCTGCAAAAGGAGGTACCCTGTGTCCACAGTCTGTGAGATGGTCTGACCCCCTATTACTGTATATAGTTACACTGTTTAACCCACCAGTACTGTATATAGTGAGTCAGTGACACAGTCTGTAATCTGTCGGTGAGATGGCTGGCCTGACCCTACCCGTCCTAGTACTTTATAAAGTGACCACAGTAGTCTGTGACATGGTCCAGCACCCCCGTACTGTATATAGTGGTACTGTATAGACTGACACTGTTTACCCCCCCCCCCCCGGCTGTAGTAACAAGGTCTGTAAATTGCTGGTTCCACAAACCTATACACACACACATACATGCATAAATACACACACAGTCACATACATACATACACACATACATACATACACACACACACACATAAACACCAATGGGTACAACAGAAACACTAACCCCTGTAGTCAGAGACACTAGTGAAGCATCATGTCACACTCACATAATATCAGTGCAGGTCAACATTTTTCTTTTTAAGCTGGGCCCCCACCCTCTGTACCCCCTGTAGTTTCGCCCATGCTTTACACCTCAGATTGGGTAATTTCAGTATTATTACAATAAGGCTTTACACTATGGGGTTCATTTAACAATATGCGAGTGGACATGATCCACTGTAGCGGATCATGTCCGCCGCACATTGATAAATGCCGACAGCATACGCTGTTGGCATTTATCATTGCAATGTCAATCAACCTTATTGTATCCGAACGGGCTGATTGCTGTTAGCGGCACAGATGATGCAAATTCTGTCTGATATGCAGATGCAGATGGACAATAGATGGAGAGAACAAAATAAACTTTTGGGTTTGTTGGTTGAGCACTTTACACACCAGCAGGACACTGCCTCTAGACTATCATCTGTCACCAGTACACCAGCAGAAACACCAGAATCTGCTAGAACAAGGCAATCCACTACAGGCACCTCAGCTCCATCATCCAAAAAGCCAAAGAAAAAATAAATATTATTATAGTTCACAATAAACATTGTCCTTTGTTATTTACCATGTAATTGTCATACACATCCATGTGAGGTGTGTTTTGTTACACTAATATTGTTAAAAGATGATAATATGAACTGTGTTGAAATACAGGTAAGATTATCATGTTTATGAAATATTCATGTACTATAACTGACATCACATAGTTGTGTATGAAGGGTACATATAGTAATATTCCTTATACGATGTAAATCAATGTTTCTCACAACCAATATAAATTGACACATGGGTATATTTATATCATAATTATGTATTTACAGAAGGTGTGAACATGGGGTAGAAACATCAATTTCCATTCTTCTCCAGATTGATATTCCAAAAATAATTGTGACCTAAACATGAATTAAACAATGAGATATTTTCAGTAATTAGGGTGGTTAAGGGAAGGGGGGTAGGATGTAGTAGTTTCACTTACATGCAATAGAAATCCGCAGTATGTAATTCTGCAAGACATGATATATACACATGCAATGGTTGATGAGGTACAGTCAAACATAATACATATGAATGTTACGGTTTACTGTACTTATGAACAAGTAACTTACAGGTACAGAAATTCACGGATTACAAAGTCCCTCACTTCATTCCCCCTCAGTGTCCCCCTGTCCACACCCTCAGGTATAGGAACCACCTGCTGATCTTGCTCTGGTTCAATGTCCCCCAATATACGTGTGTCCACAGCAATGTTATGTAGAATACAACATGCATTGACAATGGAATACACTTTGTTGGGGTTATACTGTAAAGCTCCACCCATCAATTTGAGACACCTGAATCTGGATTTGAGTAGGCCAAAGTTCCTTTCTATTACTTTTTTTGTCCTAATGTGGGCTTCCTGGTACCTGAGTTGTGGCTCTGTAAGGGGGTGTGCCAAGGGGGTCAACAGCCATGGTCCGCAGCCGTACCCTGCATCACCTGTCATGTAACATGTATTCTGATTGATACAGGTTCATCATGTGCTTAAAGGGACATAACAGTAATTTAATTTAAAAGATGAAAAAAATGTTACTTTAAATTAATAAGAACTTAAAGGGACAGTAGCTGCTGATTGGGGGCTGCACATAGGTGCCTCATGTAATTTTCTTCATTCTCTTGATATAATTTGCTAAAAAGCATATCTAGATAGGCTCAGTAGCTGCTGATTGGTGGCTGCACATAGATGCCTCAAAAAATTACTTTTGAAGTGGGCGGCAGTGCGCAGGGAATCTTCATTACATCTGATGAATTAAACTCCATCTCAGTTTAAAATCACTTTAAGTATAGGCTATAGAAAAGATGTGTAAATCATCTATGTGTATTGCTATTTCTTCAACAAAGGATATCTAAAGAATGAAGCAAATTAGATAATAGAAGTAAATTTGAATTTTGTTTAAAATTGTATTCTCTATCAACATACTTATTTTGGGTTTAGTGTCCCTTTAATAGAAAAACACAGACAGATGGAAGGTAGTGCATACTCACCAAGCAGCCAACCTCCCGAGAGTGTTCCAGATTAAAAAAGCTGGAATAAGGAGGTCTGGCACAGGATGTAGGAATCATGGGCACTCACTGGAAAGCCTGCATACACATGTGTGAATTTCAGAGTGGTATCACAGACCATCTTGCAATTCAAGGAGTAAAACCCTTTCCAGTTGATATAGAGGAATGGCTCCTTATGTGGGGCCACAATACGCACATGTGTGCAATCAATTGCCCCCATGACATTGGGAATACCCCCCAGTCGACAGAAGCCTTGTTTAAGACTGTTCCATTCCTGTGTCTGGTTATCTAGAGCAGTCAAAACTTCCCCTAGGAGCCTGGAGAAGGTGGACTATGCTAGGCCAGACACATAGCCCTCTGTTGACTGGAATGAGCTGGATACCAGGAAGTGCACAACACACAACAGCTTCTGCATACCAGTCAGAGCTCGGTTAATATTCTCTTGAGGGTCAATATCATCCTTCAAGACCTCATATAGGTCAATGAGGCTTGTAGAAGTCAAGCAATACTTTTCCCTGACCTCCTCATCTATCATTCCGAACAGGGTGACCCTAACCCTGTGGTTCCTTGGTGCCCTTGCTCTTCCCCTCTGCTGATGCTGATGTCTTATAGGCCCTATAGCAACAACAGCAGCAGGGGCAGCACCAAGAACAGGGACAGCAGGAGCCGGGACAGCTGCAGCACCATGACCAGGGACATCAACAGCAAGTAGATCAGCTGCAGCAAGTCTTTCAGCAGCAGGGAGAGCATTCCCAGCAGGTCTATCCTCCACAGCAGGTAGTGCAGCAGCAGGGGCTTGTATGCCTTCCAGCACCCCTTGTGCCCCACGATGCTGTCTGTTTAGATATTGCAGGTAAAGCAGGGGAAACATGGTGGCTATTGAGGGTGTGCATTGTCAGGTGTTTTAAGGCTGCAGGTGAGAGGTTATGCTGTTTGTGATTGGTTTGACACACTTGCAGAGGGAGGATACTATTTGGCTAATAAGGATGTGCATTGTCAGGTGTTTTAAGGCTGCAGGTGAGAGGTTGTGCTGTTTGTGATTGGTTTGACACACTTGCAGAGGGAGGATACTGTTTGTAATAATAAAGTGCTTAGAAAAGGTTAACTGTTTGAGATTTGCGGCTGATATGTATGTGATTGCGCATGCGTTATGTGTTTGTTAGGTCTTCCATGGAGTTACAGTGCTTTTTAACGCTGCACAATGGTTGCTGCATGCCTATGTGTGGCGAAATTAATATGGAGTAGTGTGTATCCATTCTGCACTGCGTAAGTCCTTGCGCTGAATATGTGATACCGATTTGCGGCGCAGTTCTATGTTAGCTTATGGGAGTACAAATTGCGGGCGACAGGTGAAATATACGCACCGCATTTATATGCAGCGCCGTATATGTGATACCAAAACTGCATAAAAACCGGCGTCACCAGCTTTTGCGGGCAACGCCACATATGTATCCTTGTCCTGAGTTTGCAGCAAAATATATTTTAAATTGAAATGTTTTCAATACAATTGAACTTGTATTTGCTTCTAGATTAGGACACATTACTTTTCTGACTGTTAAATAATTGTATAATAAATTAAATGTATTGTGAATTTTGAGCAAACTTCTAATGCACACAGCTGGTGAGATAACTTAGATAAATCTGCAAGTGTAAAATGCCTAGAGAATATCATGAGATTTGTGAGAAAGATGGGGAATCCCCCTGTGCAGCCCAGAGAACTCCCATGTCCCTCCCACTTTCTAAAACGGTTTTATGTTACATAGAATAAACACAAAATAGAATGTAATTTGTAAAAGATATACAGAAATATATCAAGCATGATTCTAATTTGTTAAAGTTATTCAGAAACTTTCAAAGCATATTCAGAACTTGTCAAATCCTAATCCTAAATGCAGTGCTTTATACAAAATCTAAATATATGAAAATACAAAAATGAAAGTGCAACGCTTAAATAGGATAAGACTAAAAGAACAAAATCTGAAGTATAAACTAATATAAAATACAAAGCACAAAGTGTAAGTGTTAAAATCTCTCTGCAGGGAATGCCTCTTAGAGAAGTAGTCAAAATTTGCTTTCGAGAATCTTCTGAGGAATCTCACAATATTGAAAGATCACTTTGGATCATCTCATCAGTGGATAGCTTTAGATCATTGGGTCCAATGTCACCACCTATTACCTGCATCCCCTGTCAATTATATGTTTATATCAAACCTCAGATCCTAATAACAGCCATGAATCCTTTTAATTTATATGCCCCACTCAGATCAGATCACACCAATGGTCCTCTATCCTCAGCCATATGGTAGCATATGACGTTAGGTCATACCTAATAAGGTAAGTGTCACATTTTTTATTAATTTGGTTTTTTTTTTTTACATTTATATTAATATACAGATTGTTGAAACACATTATGTGGCAATTTTATATGTAATGAACTTTACCCAGAATTAAAATAAAGTGTTTTTTGTTTTGAGCACACATATGTAGGTGAAGAATCACAGTCAAAACTCTCTCTTTATACTACTAAATCTATCAGTTTATTAGTAAGAAAAAGACTTGATGGTAGGAATTAAATTTGTGATCATGTTTAGACATAAAATGTAAACATCTGTCTTTTATTTATTGAAGCAAATGATTGATCTGTGAATTTAAAAATAGAAAGGTATATCATTTTGGCTTCTAAGCGTGTCTTCATTTGTTACATCCATCTCCCATAAACCCTGACAGTTCAACAAAAAGAACTTCTAGCAGACTTGGGACTAATGAAGAAAAACTTATAAAAGAACTTTAAAAATATGCTTAATCCCTAGGTTTTATGAATTCTGAATATCAAGCTTACCTCAGGAGGAAGGAAGTATTTCAGAATGTAGTCAAAAGTCATGAAAATTAAATAGGCTTCATTCTATAAACAAATTATGAAAATGTAGTTGTGTGAAATAATTATATTATGTGCATACTCAATGATGCAATGCATTGTTGCTATGGAAAATGTATCAGTTGCCAAATAGGTAGATCAAAACCTGATTTCTGATAGTTGTCTCAAGCCAAGAGGTAAATTAATAACCTCAGCATACAACCCACACACCTAAGCCAGGTACATGCATAGTAATTGTGCAATATAGATAAGGCTTGTAGTATGCACCAGTCCCTAACTTGTGTCAAGCAGATGTCTTATCAATGCCTTCCAGAATTTGGTCATTATCCTATAAACATTACCAAAAGTGGAGTTGACGCTAGAGTTGTAATTGAATGTATGTAACCTGAATTCATTTTCTTACTGATGTTTGCATGAATTTATTCATTCTAACTAACATTATTTTATTATTATTGTCAGGACGTAGCAATCACTAGTCCAGAAAAAGACCCAGAAGCTGGGTAGTGATAATGATATTCCCATGTACTCTGCACACTGGATAAGGCCCAGGAAATGACTTCACAGTAAAATCATTGTAGTTTATCTAACCAGATTATCAATGGGTTAGTGGCCAAACGGGATCAGGGATCAAGCAAAAGAGAAGTCCAAGTAAAGGAAAAGATTCTGCAATTCATGGTCATCAACAGGACAAAAACGGCAGGCAAACTAGAAGTCAAGAACAAATCAAGGGTTAGTAAATCAAAGAATCAGTCCCAGAACAAAATCACAGAGTCTACAAAACAGCATTCACAATTAGAAAAAGATGGCCAAGGACAAAACAATGATGCGGTGAGATGCAATGACAAACGCAACCTTTGCAAACAATTACACAGTAACGCAAATTACAATTTTTCCTTTACATTATAATAGACCAATGTATTTAAACATGAAAAGCTAATAGACTATAGAACATGGTGTTGAGATGAGTGGTGTTAGCCAAGGTTGTAATTTTAATGTAGTATTAAACAAAAAAACAATGTTTTAACTACAACTGGTTTGGCACAGATTTACTAGAAATCTTACACAGCTTATTTGCCCAGTAAAAGGATTGCATATTGAAGACTATTCAAGATTGTTTTTTTTCAAGATATTTCCACAGACCTTCATGAAACCAAAAGTTATGACGCCAAAATGAAAGTGAAACATGATTATAAATTAATTCAGTTTTGCTAATAATGAATGACCCATTGTGTTTGACAGGGTTTTTTTTTGTAATTCACTAATCCAATAATATCAATTCATGACATAAGAGCAGGGTTAATATAACTTTAAGTAATTTTCTATTTAACATGTTTTAATGTAAAAACATCTAACTCAAGTCATTAGCTGTTAATTAATTCCAAAGTGTGAGCAATGTTTTCAACATTTTATTAAAATAAAAACATGATCTATTTTTGAATTGTGGCCAACCACAATTCAAAATCAGATGTACAATTGTAGTTACAAGCGTACCTGGGGACCATTGGCAGCTTTTCCCAGGTGGAAACAATAACAGTAGCTTTTCAGCACTTTCCTGGCTTGCTATTCAAAAAGGAGACAGAGTTGTTTCCTCCAAACAAATTATTATTATTATTCTTTATTTATAAAGCACCAACAGATTCCGCAGCGCTGTCCATGGGTACAAAGATAAAAGTACAGTATAATACAATATAAAAGACATGGGACAAAATTTAACAAACAAATACAGAGGGAATTGAGGGCCCTGTTCCCATGGGAACTTACAATCTAGATGGGTAGGAGGCTGAGAAGCAAGAGGTGGGGACTGCAAAGGTTAGAATGATGTTAGTGTGGAGTTAGATGAGGGCAACTATTAGGCAAGTGGAATTAATTTGCTACTGATTTGGAAAAAGGCTTCCCTGAACAAAAAGGTCTTTAGGGAGCATTTAAAGGAGGAGAGTTTAGGGGAAAGTCTGACAGCTTGTTCCAGATGGTTGGTGCCTCACGAGAGAAGTCCTGTTGTCTAGCATGGGAGAAGGTGATGGTAGAAGATGCAAATCTGAGGCAAAACATGCTACAAATGTTCTGTAGCTTGTTGCGTGAGGTCTCTGTTTTAGGCAATTAGAAGAGATTATAAAGTAAGTGAAGCAGCGCTGAGGGCATTATTGTTGAAAAGAGGTATATGTGGAAGCAGTGACAAAGTGCGGTCTCACTATATATTTGTGTCTGCTACCTATCACAGTAGCTCTTTACTCATGCCTCAAAGGGAGGCAAGGAGACCCCCACAGAATAAAGATGGAGAAAGAGTTTTCCCCTTGTCACCTGCAAGAAACCATTTACTTCCACTTCCATCTACTCACTATTGGAGTGAAACTTTATTGTACAGCAATACAGGTCTATTTGGGCCCCTTATTTTTATTTCATTACTATTTAAATATGAGGCATATGTTCTAATTTTACATGTAATTTTTCTTGTATGTTGTTCATTTCATTTTGTCAACAATTTAACTACGGTGTTGCACATGTTTTTTTTAACACTAAATGCAGACACCTATTTTCAGTGCTTAGGAGTGTGACATAGGCTTGCATAAATGTTTTGCCCATGCCATCCATCATATTTTTGTGTGTGCCATGACACACAACTGTTTAATATTTTGCCTCTTAATTTAATGATCTTTTCTTTAGAGTAATGGCAAAATCATCTTTTCACAAGATTAGTATGTCTTCATCTGAGAATAGACCACGCTTTCCTATTTCTATTTCTAGCCTTATCCCAGAGTGGAACGTGATAAACCCTCCTAAGACTGATACCATGGTTAAATAATTAATAATATAACATAATTTAGTACGCTTAATGATACCATGGATATGAAAATGAAGAACCTTTAACTTTCAGGGTGTATACTCGGCAAAGGCTTTATCATCTTTTATCAAAGTCTGAGAGTGTTACTCCTCTAGAGAGAGGGTTTCTACCAGGCATTCAATCTCAAGCCCTGCTGGGTATAATGGCAGACATCCATATTATTATTATTTTTTGATAGCAAAGTTCATATTTATCTAATGAGACTTAATACTAAAGGTTTGGTGACAGCTAATAGTACCAGGAGAGTGCTTTGGTTGTTTTACTTGGTGGTACATATTGACTCTAATATTTAAGGTTTGGCTTTCATATGGTAAAATTTAAGGTTTGCCTTCATTTGTAGTTAATTTAATTTGTAGTTTAATGTAATTTTAGTATAATAGGGTAGATTAATAATTAGTTTAATATAGTTTAATGTAATTTTAGTATAATAGTTAGAGTAGGTTAATTAATAGTTTAATATAGTTTAATGTAATTTTAGGATAATAGTTAGGTTAGGTTAATTAATAGTTTAATATAGTTTAATTTAATTCTAAAGGTAAGTTTAAATTTAGTATAAGATAGGGATGAGTTAATATTTAATATAAAGTTAGCGGGTTGTTAGGTTTAGGGGTTAATCGTTTAATTTAATTTAGTTTATGGCGATGTGGTGGCATGATGATTGGTAGTGATGTGGGAGGCCAGAGGTTTAGGAGTTAATAACTTTATTAGAGTTGCGGTGGGCTCTGGGAGCGGAGGGATAGGGGTTAATACATTTAGTTAGTTGCGGTGGTGTCGGGAAGTGGAGGAATAGGGGTTAATACGTTTATTAGAGTTGCGGTGGGCTCCAGGAGCGGAGGGATAGGGGTTAATAACTTTATTTAGTTGCAGCAGGGTCCGGGAGCGGCTAGAAAGGGGTAAAACATTTTAGTATAGTGGCTGTGTTTAGTGACAGTATACAAATAAAGCTGTGAAAAAAGCCGAAGAGCAGCAAGGTCGATGACGGTCAGTAAAGAAAAGTCCGCTGCTTATTTCCCCCTACTTGGTGCGCGGCTTTTTGACAGCTTTTTATATAAATATGGAGAGCGTATTAAGGTCTGCAGTTGCGATGTTAGGCGATGTCAGGCAAGCATATTGGTGCAGTCGAATGCAAGTAAGTTGACGGCTTGATAAGTAGGTCTCCATGTGTGTGTTTTGCAATTAGATAGAGTGGTGCTTATAATTGTTAAATAATCTAAATGCTTTTTTGCAATTGGGATATACTGAGCATGTTTGATTAATTATGTTTTTACACTTTTAGGGCTGGATTAAAAGTGGAGCTCTAATTTATTGTTCGCCTGCACATGGGCAAATTCGCCCAATAAATAAATGGGCACACAATAAATAACCAGCCATTACAAGTGGCTGTTTTTTGATACCGCAAGCTTGCAGGAGCTATTAGCGCTTCAAAACTTAACCAAATGTCAGAATCTCATTAGTTTTTAAAATATCCCCCAATTGCCCCCAAAATAAAGTGTGTAGTGCCTTCGTTATGAATATTAACTTTATCTATAAAAGTATATTATGTGAAATGGTGCAATTTTTAATGACAAATTTTTTATTATAACTTGTTAAAGATAATATACAAATCTGAATCCTTTTAGTTGCTATCAGTCTATTAATTATACCGACACCAGATGAATAACAAAAATTAGCTTTATTAAAGCATTTCGATTGGAAAAATATTTAGCATTTAATAGTAACTTATCAATCAAAATAATACAGAGAAATAAACTACAGTCCTATAATAATCAATTAAAACAATAATAATGCAGAGATAAAACTATAAAGGTGATTAAATTAGATTTTCAAAACAACACAAAAATTTGTAAGATGATAGGAACCAAGCATTTGATTATAAACCCTCTAAGGAAAGAAATTGCAGAGAATCAGGTAAATTAATAATTATGACAAACCGTCAGATAATAATTATTAACAATTCCTGTTTCACCCGATGTTATCGTCGACAAATAAGACCAGGTGGTAGGAATTTTTAAAAGGAAAACACCAGGCTATAAAACAATTAATTAATTTACCTGATCAAATAGACAAAAGTATTTTACATAAATGTAAAGTGTAAATCTTAATGACATTAACATTTATAGTGACTCAATTTCATACATCACCAAAGTAAATAAATTCCCCCTTTGCAGACAGGAATCAAACTGTCAGATCATAGGTCTGTCCGAGTGGGCTAAACTAGCCTCAGCAGTTATAATTCAATAATCTCGGACCTCTGTGGTTGATTAGCAAATTACCAACTCCATATCTTATGTGACCAGTTCCCAAGCACAAGAAAACGACCCCCTCCCATTGGGCTAGACCCTATATATTCCCATTCTCTCATCTAGGATGAGTCATTAATTATAATATTTTAATCATTAACATAAAATTAATTAGATGAAATATTATTGTTCTAACAGTAGATGGCTCCCTCATATAGGGTAGAAATTCAAGTTTATCAATAATGACATACGGCCCTTTCCATGATGGGAGAAACTTCTTCTCTCTAACTTGATTTCTAAGAAAATTGTAAAGTTAAAACTTGATCATTTACCTCATATTCTTTCTTTGTGGTTTTCATGTCATAATATGTTTTAGCACATATTGTGGCTTTCTCAAGATTTTTCTGAGCAAAGGCAAATGCTTGTTGTAAATGCTTTCTTAAATTCTCAACATATTGATAGGTTGTTGTTGCATTGATCAGACTCTGATCCTGAGTACGATACAACAAATGCTGTGGAAGTACCATCCTTCTACCTGTCATTAGTTCAAAAGGAGACATTTTTGTCGCAGTACTGGGAGTGGATCTAATAGCCATCAATACCAAAGGCAACTTAATATCCCAATCTTTCCCTGATTCCTTCACAAACTTTTTCAGAATATTTACAACTGACTGATTATACCGTTCAACTCTACCACTCGAGGCAGCACGGTAGGAAATATGTAATTTCCTTTTCACACCCAGGATAGACCACATTCTTCTCATCACTTCACTTGTGAAATGAGTACCTCTATCAGACTCAATTCTCTGAGGAAGTCCAACCCTAGAGAAAACATGAATGATTAATAAAGCAGCAGCTGTTTCAGACCTACAATTAGGGGATGGAAGGCATTCCACCCATTTGGTAAACATACATGTAACAGTTAACATGTATTGATTGCCCCGTGATGTCTTGGTAAGTGGTCCTACAAAGTCAATTTGTAGATCGGACCATGGAAGAGACATACCTCTTTTTTGTAAAGGTGCTCTGTGGGTTGGAGAATTTGGTTGAAACTGTGAACAAACCAAACACCCCTGACAATAAGTCTGAACATCTTTCATCATATGTGGCCAATATGCATAATCACGCAATACTTCATAAGTAATTCTCTCCCCATGATGACCTGATGTTGGTGCATCATGGGCATGCTGCAGCATAAGACCTCTAAAAGAAGTAGGAACAACCCACTGTATAGATCCATTATTAGTTGTCCAAACTAACAAACCATCTTTAAGACTAAATTTAGACTTATACTTAAATAAAATCCTAAGGTCCTCATTTCCAGTGCAATCTTTCTCCTGGATTGGATACATTGTAGGATTCTCCTTAAAAAGGTAAAATTTACCCACAACAGGATCCTCCTTTTGACTGGTAATCAAATCTTTGTTAGGTGCATCCTGACTCCATTGCACTGCAGATAGTTCTTGATCCTTCTTTATTTGCCAACGTGTTACCACTGCAATTCGACATGCACCAAGAAGGTGTTCAATGTCAAGAATTTCCCCCTCTAGGACACCTTGTTTAGCCATTGTATCAGCTAAATCATTTCCTTCCTTATCAATACCATGCATCTTTGAATAACCCTTTGTCTTCTTCCAAAACACAATCAGGTCATTAGAGATAACAATGTCATCAATTGCAAGTATCATCTTTCCATGTTTAACTGGCTTGTTATGGGCTCTCATCATCTGATTATGCTTCCACACAGGAAGGTATTCAACAAAACTGTTACTGATATAATCTGAATCTGTAATGATGACAAATTCTTTAAATCCCTGATTTACTGCCATCTGAATGGCCTTATACACAGCACTTAATTCAGCCATTTGGCTACTTTTTGGGCCCAAACAATAACCAACAGGTTGTATGTGATAATCACTACCCCACATGACAGCTGCTCCAGCTACAAGTTTCTTTTCACCATTTTCAGTGGTATGAAAAGCACAACCATCAACATATACCTTAGGAAGTGGTTGACAATACATATCCTCATAAGCCTTTATGTTGTGAGAATATGTAATCATCCATATAATCATCCTCCCAAATTTCCTCGTTTATATCCTGTTCAGAGCAATCATGAAGTTCAGCTAGCCCTTGTGCAACATAATCTTTCTTATTCTGTGCATAATGAACCTCCAAAGGCCAACCCTGCAGAGACAAGGTCCAGGATGTAATGCAACTGTTAGATAAATTTCCTGCCTAGTTTTTATTACTCTGTAAATATTGTAAAGATTGATGAGCAGTTTCCACAATAATTTTTTTCTCCTTGGATATAACTCCAAAAATAATGTAAGGCCCAAACTGTTGCAAACAATTCTTTTTCACAATCATTAAATTTGATCTCCACTGGAGATAAGGCCTTGCTCGCATAAGCAATGATCTTATTCTGTTTATCATGTTGCTGATAAAGAACCGCGCTCAAGGTAAGATCCGTATATCCTGTCTCCAAGTAAAATGGATCTCCCTTTATTGGATAGGCTAAACAAGGGGCTTGAGTAAGCCTTAGCTTTAACTCTTGAACTGCCTGGTCTTGTTCTACAGTCCAAGTCCAAGGCTCCCCTTTCTTTAATAGCTTAATCAGAGGTTTAGTAATTTCGGCATAGTTGTCAATAAATTTCCGTGAGTAATTTGTTATACCTAGGAAGGATCTTAGTTCTTTAATACTTGTTGGACTCTTTGTTTTCAATAAAGCTTCAACTTTCTTTTTCTGGGGATTCAAACCATCAGCAGTTATTTCATGACCAAGGAAATTCACCTTAGTTCTACACCATTGAGCTTTTTGAATTGAGAGTTTTACACCTGCCCTTTTCAATTGATTAATTACATGCCTGACTTCTTCCAAGTGTTTATCAAAAGTAGAGCTTTTGATTAATACATCATCCACATAGCATAATGTCCCCCTCTCAGCAGCATCAGGCATAGCCTTATACATAAAAATACCAAACTCCTGTCCCGAATTAATATATCCAAAAGGCATCCTGACCCAGGTAAACTGTTCTCCACCAAATGAAAATACAAGTTTAGGTTGGTCCTCCTCACACACCTTGACAGTCCAGTAACCTTGTGCACAGTCTAAGGTTGTAAACATTTTAGAACCTTGTATCTGTACAAGACATTGATTTATGTATGGGACTGGCCATCCTGACATAGGCACATGCTTATTAAGCTGTCTCAAGTCAGCACACAACCTCCATTGCCCATTTGGTTTCAACACTCCCAGAATAGGAGTATTAAAGGGACTATGTATTGGTTTAATAATACCTCTTGATTCCAAGTTCTTAATAATATCTGCTAAAGATTCATAGGAAGCCAATGGCAAACGATATTGTCTCACATATACTGGAGGTGCTTTAGGATCAGTTGGAATCCTAAGAATATGTAGATCTGTTGAACCACAGTCATAAGAATCTTTGGCAAATATCTCCTGAAATTCCATTAAGATTTCTCTTAATTGTTGGCATTCCTTTTCATTAGAACACCCATCCGCCAAAGAAATCTGTTCTTCCACCATCTCATTAAATCCAGGAAAAATTTCAGGTTTACCTATCTCATATGTCTCTTTGAGCTGTACAGATAGGTCCTTTGTAATCATATTTACCCTCTTCCTCTCTTCCTTTGCATACCCTTCTGATTCATCATCATTCATCATCAAGAGTTTTTGATCAAAGATAATCTCAGATTCCGTAATCTTACATATGCCTTCCTTTTCCTTGAAAGGGTATACAGATTGCACTGTGAACAATCCATCAGGTTGGGAATGGAAACATTGCTCCACTATCTGCTCTTCTGTTAAATATCCCTCAGGGATAAGACCTATAACAGAATTAGTGGGATCAGAGGTGAAATACTCAGAATCTATTGCAAACCCAACTATAGTACTCCTCTCCAAGCATATACTATGGGGCATCACATTATTTACCAAAATGGTAAATGGCATCTGGTGAATATTGACCAATGGCATATGAGTAACAGTTATGCCCAATTATTGGATCTTCTCACATATATTTATCAGAGCATCAGAGCCTTGAATTTCTTGCCCCCTTTTAACCTCTAGAGAAAGGGGAAATTGATTTCCACCCCCTTGAATAGTTACATTATTTTGAACTTGTACAATCATTGCATATGGCAATTGTTGAGCAGATCTCAAAACCTTTATGTCATCCATATAGTTTAGAGGGTTACTCTTTAATCTTGACCATAAAATATGATTGGTAAAATCAATTTGAACAGCAAAGTAATGTAACAAATCATTTCCAATATACATTTGATATTTTGGGTCATCCAAAACCAAAAATAAATGTCTAGCAGTCTTATTTCCAAGAGAGACAGACAACAAGCATTTAGCTACAACAGCTCCGTCTGTAACATAACCATCACTATCATGCACCCACTGATCATAAGGTGGAAGATTCCTAATTATCATTGAATTTTCTAATTGTCTTAATAAGCAACTACTAATGTAGCTATGCTCCCTATTAAGGGCAAGTTTTGCATGTTTTATCCTTCCAATATCATTAATTTGAAGAGGAATAAACAATTAATGATCTATTTCTGTTAAATCAGTTAAAAACTGAGTATGATTCTTTAAATCAGACGACTTACCATTCTTCTGAAGAAAAGAAATAGTTAGTATATCACCTTCCACCAAAGTACCTGCAATCTCTTTTGGATTAACTTGAATAACATTGTCACACATATATAACTGCATGCCAACATACTTATTTTGTAGGATTGTCATCTCAGGTACTTAACTGTTCCGAAAATGAATTTCAACAGAATCCTGTCTATGCTCAATTATATGACAACACTTTGGGTTAGTATAATATTTAACCTGTTGATAATTGATTGGTGTATTCACCTGTGACAATACAACACCATTTATGCAATCAATTATAGGATTAAGACGTCTAAGAAAATCATTCCCAATAAGAAATTGTTCTTCAGCTGCTTTAACCACAACAACTGGATGTTGCAGGGACATTTTCCCAATTTTGATTTTAAGCCATAGATTACCTATAAATTCAATAGGTTTTCCATCAAAATTTTGCAAGATACCAGTGTAGGTTGTTAACTTTAACTACTCTGGAGCTATGTCCATGATTTGCCTAAAAATATTTTCTGGCATGACAGTAACTTGAGAACCAGTATCAATCAGGCTCATGACCTGTCCCATAATGTTCTGGATGTTGAGGGGTATATAATACCTCTGATTTCTCTCTTGCATTTCACAGATAAAATGAGAATGCTCCAACATGTTAGCATTCTTCCATTGTTTACATTTGGTAATATTGTCCCCCTCTAGGCATGAATCACCTAACCATTGTATTTTGAAAATTTTAGGTGAATTATCAGTATTAATGGTATGGGTATCCAATATCAACCCATTACCACTACCTTCAGGTAAAGTATGCAAGACTGCTGTAGTCTCATGGGATTTAATAACATCCTGCATATGACTACAGTTTTCAAGTAACATGTTATCTCTTAACCCCATATGAACAGGATTAGGAATGACACATGACACACTCTCAGTCTGTCCTGTTAAAGGGAGAGAAGCATTTTTGCATTAATTAGAGCTTACATAATCACTTAAAATAATATTTTGATTAGATTGAAGCTTTACCACATTTTCACCTGAGGAAACATTAGTACCATGAACAATAACATTCTCTAAATTACTATTTACATCAGATAACACGTGTACAGTAGATCCATTAATCACATCAAATCCTGGAGTTTGCTTTGGGGTATCAATTAGTCAATTTACTTGACTAGTACTAGGCTGGCAGGCAGAAAAAGGGTTCTTTCCTGATTTTACATTTCACTGGGACCACATTGACATCAACTGACTCATCTGCAAGCTTAACTCCTTAACCTGTTTTCCAGCCTACCATAGTGTTCAGACTTTTGAGGAGCTTTCTTAGAAGTTCCCTCCTTTGGACTGGAAGGGGCAGGTTGTGTTACAGCTGTTGCTGTAGGATTAGTATTTGCAGATTCTCTGCTAGGAAACCTAATATTATAATAGCTCCTGTTAAACCAGTTTATTTTCCCTCGACCAAAATAATCAGTATTAGCATTTGCAGGACCCCCTGTATTCTGTCTAGGCCCCCCCAACTCCTGAACATTTCTCTGTCTGAGAATTCTGACTGGGCTGTAATGGATGCTCAGAAGCAACACTAATTTCTGCTACTTGGTCTGAATAACTCTTTGTTTTAGAAACACCCTTTAACTCAAGTTGGTGAATTTTATAACCTTTGGTACATTCTTTAACAAGCCAATTTAATGACACTGTCGGGTTAAAATCTCTAACCAGATTTTGGCCTATGTATGCAAGTAATGCATAAAAATAAAATTGTTTAAATTCTGGGCAATTATAATCTGCCGCGGCTTCACACTCACAATAAGAGCGTTTGAGACAAGCCAGAAAATCACAAGGGCTCTGATCATCTGCACATTGCATACTATACAAACCTTTTTCTTTGCAAGGACAGATTTAAGAGGGGAAAAGGCTGTATACAGTTCATCCTTTATATCATCCCATTGTTTAACCCCCTCTTCCTCAAGACATTTGAAAAATCCAAAATGCTTAGCAACAAATGTCCAAGGTAAATAACATATCTTAGAACTGTTATATGTCACCTCCAGCAATTCCAAAGTACATTCAAATAAATCTATATGATCAACAATTGATGTTTTACTACATTCATCAAATGGTTGAATAGTTTCCTTAAGAAACTTTATGATTTTCTCATCATTATGTCCTACATTCAAATGTTTTGCTTGTTTCCTTTTATTTGGCAATGTTTTATAATCAATACTTTCAGCACCATCAGAAAATTCCTCTGCCTCTCCCGAATCCAACACCTCATCCCAATCAGAACAAGTTAAAGTTTTAATTCTGTGATCCAAATCTTTTTTTTCCTTTGAGGAAAAATCAACATGAGCGGGAGTTGAAAATTTAACCTCAGGATGAGCTGGTAACTCAGATTGACTATCCTTGACTTCTCCAGCTTATTTTCAGCATACATTACGCGTTTATCAAGAATGCCATTAACATGTATTAAAGCATTTTTTTTTACGATTAGAGGATGTCAATCTGTCTTTAAGAGCACTAACTCTGTATTCTAAATCATTTATTTTAAGCTGCAACTCCTGTTCTGTCTTTTCCTGGCAGTGAACCTTATTTTCACTTTCAGACAATTTTTTACTCAACATATCCACCTCAGCTCAGCTGATACAATAGTAAATTCAGCATTCTGCTGAACATATTTGTCAGCCCAAAATTCTTGCAAAAGAAACAATATTGGCCATATATTATATATCAATTTATTTATCTCATTAGTGCCCTTAGCATTTGCCAATTGTAACAATTTTGCCATATAACCATCAGGGTTATCACACAAAATATATTTTGGGTCACGGATTATTGCCTTTAAACCCAAATACCAATTATCAAAATAATCCTTTGATTTAACTATATGAAAGAGTTGATGTAAAACTCTATTTCGCACAACTTCCGCTGTATCAGCATCAGATATAGAATGAGAATTACCTAAAAGGGACCTACTATCATGACCAGAAACATCCCCAGACACAGACATTTTAATCAAATACTCAAACTACTGTAGCTTTAACTGCAAAATACAAATTTTTCCTATTCGGGACAACAGCCAAAATTGTATCTCTTCTCAAAACAGCACAAGGACAGCAAAACAAACTCAAGTCTGCTTTTCACTTAAAGGAGAAATACAATTGCAAGAAAATACATAATCAATACTAATTATTTCCAAGAAAACAGCAAAATCGGCAATCAATAAACTATTTCAAATCTCAGCAGTGCCTCCAAGATGTTATGAATATTACCTTTATCTATAAAAGTATATTATGTGAAATGGTGCAATTTTTAATGACACATTTTTTATTATAACTTATTAAAGATAATAAACAAATCTGAATCCTTTTAGTTGCTATCAGTCTATTAATTATACCGACACCAGATGAATAACAAAAATTAGCTTTATTAAAGCATTTCGATTGGAAAACAATTTAGCATTTAATAGTAACTTAAGCAAACAAAATAATACAGAGAAATAAACTATATTCCATCAGCCAATCAGAATTTTCCTACCTTAATTCCGATTGGCTGATAGAATCCTATCAGCCAATTGGAATTCGAGGGACGCCATCTTGGATGACGTCCCTTAAAGGAACCGTCATTCTTCAGTTGGACGTCATCGAAAGAAGATGGGTCCGCGCTGGAGGTCTTCACGATGGAGCCGGTCCTCATCTGATGAAGATAGAAGATGCCGCTTGGAAGAAGATGGTTGCCGGTACGGATCTACTCTTCTTCCCGGATAGGATGAAGACTTTGGACCCTCTTCTGGACTTCTTCAGCCATCGGATGATGGATGTCTAGCCCCCGCTTGGGCTTGGATGAGGATTTTGGAGCCAGGACGCATCGGTGATACCCGGTGAGGTGAAGATAAGGTAGGAAGATCTTCAGGGGCTTAGTGTTAGGTTTATTTAAGGGGGGTTTGGGTTAGATTAGGGGTATGTGGGTGGTGGGTTGTAATGTTGGGGGGGGGTATTGTATGTGATTTTTTACAGGCAAAAGAGCTGAATTTCTTGGGGCATGCCCCGCAAAGGGCCCTGTTCAGGGCTGGTAAGGTAAAAGAGCTTTGAACTTTTGTAATTTAGAATAGGGTAGGGCATTTTTTTATTTTGGGGGGCTTTGTTATTTTATTAGGGGGCTTAGAGTAGGTGTAATTAGTTTAAAATTGTTGTAATATTTTTCTAATTTTTGTAAATTTTTTTTATTTTTTGTAACTTAGTTCTTTTTTATTTTTTGTACTTTAGTTAGTTTATTTAATTGTATTTATTTGTAGATATTGTATTTAATTCATTTATTGATAGTGTAGTGTTAGGTTTAATTGTAGATAATTGTAGGTATTGTATTTAATTAATTTATTGATAGTCTAGTGTTAGGTTTAATTGTAACTTAGGTTAGGATTTATTTTACAGGTAATTTTGTAATTATTTTAACTATTTTAGCTATTAAATAGTTCTTAACTATAAATTAACAATAGTAACTGGTCTATTGTATAGAAATACAAACCACATCCAAAGAATTCCCCTTCGGTTTGAAATATATATTGTCAGATATGGGATATTATGTAGAGTTTATCTATGTACTAATAAAGCACGGACATGTGCAATAGAAAAGTCACAGCATGGAGTTCCATAATATTGAGGCTAACACAGGATTTATTGCAGCTTACCTCACCATGTTGTGAAGCTTCTGGAGGGTAGAGCGGTAATTAGCGGACTCACTCGAGGGCCGAAACACGTCAGCTGTGTCTAGCTGACTTCCTACTAGTTTGTATTATATACCTTTGGTATTCTGTTATTAATAGATACTGGATACATTTGGATTTTACTTTTTTTTTTTTTTAAAACTTTATTGAATGAACATATGCAGTATTACATCAGTGATATTGAACAGCAACACAGTTGCTTCCCATGATGCAATTACATGTCAAAACTGATAATTCACTTTCAAAACTAACAGGTTATAAGGAAGTTACAATGTGTTTGTTCATCGTTATGAAACAGACTATTTGCTTTATACAATTTACATTCATATTCATCTGTAGCTGAAATTTTTTAAAGCAAAAACATGTATTTAAAGCAGAGCTTATCAAGATATGAGTATGTAGACTTCTGCTCTGTAGGACAATAAACAGGTGAGTTTCAAATGATCAGCTCATGTTGGTCACTGAAGACCTCAGAAGAGAGAGAGGAGATAAGGGAGAGAATGGAAAGGGTAAGCAAGGGAAGAGGGAGGAAGTTAGGAGAGAAAACAAAAAACAAAAAAAACAAACCACACTTCATGTATGAAAAAGGGACCAGTGATCCACTATGGCGGGCAAATCCTTATACGTCCCTGCCCTCCCAAATCAGAGTCATGTATTCATGCGTTTCCAATTTCCCAGTCCTAAGGTAGTGGAACCTCTCCAGACCTAGCAAATCCCAGACCCCAGCCTTCCACTCCACTAGACTTGGCACTTGAAGTGATTTCCAGTATCTCAGTATGAGTCCCTTAGAACAATTCAGCATCAGGAGGAACAACTGGCGTTTTGCCTCCTCGGTTATTTTTGGCATTTCATGGTATATAAGATATTTAGAATTAGGGGATAGAATGATTTTCAGAAGTTTGCCGCTCTCGTGAAACACACCCTCCCAAAAGAGCTGTATGAGAGGGCATTGCCACCATATATGCAATAATGATCCCCCCTCTCCGCAACCTCTCCAACGCTCCCCACTCACATGTGGATATATTTTTTTCAGTCTCTGTGGGGTAAGATACCACCTACTTAAGAATTTATAATGCATTTCCTGGAGTCTAGCTGAGACTGAAGCCTGTTTTGCTTTGCCAAAGATTGACAACCAGGTTTTTGTCTTAATTTCAGAGTCCAATTCTCTTTACCAAGCAGCCACATAGGAAGGCACTACCACCCCACTACCCTCCAATAGCATTTTGTATAGCGTTGAGATTAGATGATGCAGTATAATCGGAGAGGTATAGAGCGCCTCAAAAGGTGTTTTTTGTCTGGTTAAATAATCCCTGTCTCGAGACTTGCTGAAGTAGTGGTTCAACTGCGCTACTCTGAACCACGAGGAAAACAGATTGCGATTCCATTCAGCCAATTCCTCTTGTGATTTGAGCCTCCCCTGGGCAATAGCATTTGATATAGCTACCTCTGACAATGGGTAGGAAGAGCCAGGATAGTGTGCTTTGTTTGCTATTACATTTTCATAATTTTCGCGTACCGATATTACTGGCGAGACAAGTAGATATGTAGCTTTCTACTTTGATTAGGTTTTCCCAATAATGTAATACATCCTCTATCAGGGGATATTGAGATATGCAGCTGGGACGATGCCCAGAGCTTATCCATGCAAGTGATCTGACATTGCCCCTTTGAAGTATTTCCCTATCCAGTCCTATCCAAGCTTTATCAGCGGATCCGTGACACCATTCCACTATTCGCTGAAGTGTCATCGCTTTGCGATACTCGCTTAACCGAGGGACACCCACCCCACCCCTGCTTCTGGGAAGGTACATTGTATTTTTACTTATCCTCGGCTTAATGATTTCTGTAACTGAAAAAGCCAGAGTGATGCCCAAGTATTTCAAGTGCTTCGTAGCAATTTTCAGGGGGCAGCAACGGTTCTGATTTGCAAAGGTGTCCTGAGGCATTGAGATATTCAAGATCTCAGACTTTGAGGTATTGAGTAGAAAATCCGACACTCGGCCATATGCCTCAAACTCTTCCAACGATGCCCGCAGAGATGAAGCGTTGTCAGCAAGAGTTAACAGAACATCGTCAGCATACATTGCTAACTTATGCTCCACTCCCCCCACCCCAATACCACGAATGGCAGGGTTAGCTCTTATCCTACTCGCCAATACCTCCATAACAAGAGCAAAGAGCACCCCTGCCTTGTTCCGTTGGAGATTAAAAAGGGCGTGGAGAATATTCTATTTAGAATACAGTGAAAATATACAGTTTATAAAGTGTGATCCAAAGCCCATTTTCTTCAGAGTGTGGCACATAAAAGTCCAATTAACCCGGTCAAATGCCTTCTCCGCATCCGTCGACAATCGACATGAGTATCAGCAGAGCGGAGTTGGCCTGTGCAAAGGAGATCAGCTGGATGACTCTGAGAGTATTGTCTCATGTCTCTCAAGCTGGAATAAAACCTGCCTGATCTGTAGATACTAATTGAGGTAAAAACATTTTTTAGGTGATTTGCTATAACCTTTGCCAGAATCTTAAAATCAGAGTTAAGTAAGGAGATTGGTCTGTAGCTGCCGGGCTGATTCTCTTGCTTATCCCGCTTTGGGATAACCAATATAAGGGCTTCCAACATCGAGCGCAGCAGGACGGGAGCCTCAGAGAGCCGATTAAACAAGTGGAGCATGCAAGGTATCAGGATATCCGCAAACTTTTTATAATAAACCCATCGGGGCCTGGACTTTTGCTGACCGGAAGGCTTCTAATGGCAACAAGGATCTCATCAGAGGTAAAAGGAGCTGGTCTGCTTCCTCTGCAGACAATCGTGGCATGCCTACCTTTGCTATATAATCTATTATCTCTTGTTCGGGAATATGTCTGTTTTGAGGTTCTCCTTGCATTCCGTCTGTGGAATGTATATTGTAAAGAGTTTCGTAAAAACTCCCGAAAGTGTTTGCAATGGACTAACCGTCCTTATGTATCTCCTCATGCTTATCAACTATCTCATAGACATAGGAGCGCAGTCTCTTGTGCGCCAGGGCCCAAGCTAAAAGCCTTCCCACTTTATTGCTGTGCTCAAAGAACGGTTGTCGTAAAATAAGCGCTTTTTTATGTTGTTCTTCTTGCAGGTGATGCAGCAGGGCTGATCTGGCAAGAGCCAGTTCCTCCTGCAACACTCCATCATTGGGATGATCTTTGTGTGCTAGTTCTTTTTGGGTTACTCGTGCTAAGAGCGTTTTATATACGTCTCTTCTGGTTCTGCGCAAGGCTGCGCTGTGTCTAATCAGTATTGCCTCTAAGCACATATTTGTGAGCCTCCCAGACAGTAGAATTGTCCAGAACATCATCCATGTTCAAACAGAAATATTCCTCAATGTTTTTGTGCAATTCTTGTGTTAGAGGTTGGTCATCCAGTAGGAATTCATCTAGTCTCCGGACTAGGAATTACCGGAGTGTTGGTCCAGTCGATAGTACATTTGACTGGTGCATGGTCTGACCAAGTGATTGTATTAATGCTACTGCCCGTCATAACAGCGAGACCCACAGAGTCAGTGAGAAGATAGTAAATCCTTGTGTACTTCCTATGAGGGTGCAAATAAAAGGTGTAATTTTTGGCTGAGGGGTGGAAAGTACACCAGATATCATGCAAACAAGGTCCTTAAAGGATCTAATGAGATGCTTGACCACCTTGTGGGGAGTGCTGGAAAGGCCATCCAAGTATCTAAAGTGGGGTTCAAAGATACATTAAAATCCCCTCCCAGGTATTCCCTTTTGTATTTCTAAAATTTTGTGCATGACTTTTTTAAAAAGCAGATCCTGTGCCTTATTTGGAAAGTAGTGGTTAGCCAGGGTCATGATTTTACCATATAACGTGCCCGTCAATATCAAGTACCTACAATTGGGGTCTCTCAATGTCTGTTCCAATTGAAAAGGTACTGTGGGGTGGAACAGTATACCTACTCCATTCTTTGTGGAAGGCCCTGAAGCAAAATATGCTGCTGGATAGTGCTTGTTAAACCACTTAGGTTCCCTAAGCTTGGAGAAATGTGTTTCCTGAATAAATATAATATCACCACCCAGCCTGTGTAGGTCTCGAGTGATTATTGATCGCTTCCCTGGGCCATTAAGGCCCTTAACATTTACAGTGAAGAGATCAATGGTATGACCTCTGGTTTGTAAGTGTGAATTTGCCATTTAAGAACTGGTAGCCTAACGTGTGTGAAAAAAAAAAGGGGGGGGGGAGAGTATTAGAGAGAGTAAAAAAGAGTCCGATACGGAGGTATCAGGTGGTACAATAGTTAGAGGAGAAGGGTTCTCAGGATAATGGGGGGTTAGTAGGTTGAAGGGTGGGAAGAAAATAAAGAGATCCTTAAAAGATCTAAATACAAGGTGTCAAATCACCTTCCTAGTATCGCAGTCGTTTCTAGGGGTAAAAAAGTTAAAGCAGCAATCTATGATAATAAATTAAATTATACAACAGGAGGTAGTAACCCCATTACTTATATATATTATATAAGTAAAATTAATCTTTGTAGGTAAAAGTAACCCAAAAACATTTTTAAAACAACCATTGTTAGAACCTCAGTATGAACCAAAGTTAAACAGCAAAACCAATCGCCATCACATCGCTTACCCGAAGTGTATTATAGAAAAGAGGACTCCCATCCCAGAGACCAGCAGTATGCCTAAATTGTATTTGCCCATATATTCATTTTTTTTTTCTTTTTACCTTATCCCCCCTTCCTTTTCCTTTTTTTCTTCCTTTTCCTTTTTTTCTTCCTTTTATTTTCCCATTTCTCTTCCCCCTTTTCCTTCCCTTTCCTCTCTGTCCTCCCCTTCTTTCCTTTCTCTTTTCCTTCCTCTTTTCTCCCCCCTTTTTTCCCCTTCTGTTCCTTCTTTCCCCCCTTCTTCCCTTCCCCCCTTCCTTTTCCCCATAAGAATCTATTTAATTACCTTCAAACCTTCAAAGCTGTGGGATAGATTGGGGTATGAAGTAAGTTATTGGACACTCATTGTGCACCTACAGTCCTTAAGTGATCATAGTTGAAAGATAAATCTCCTCTCCTCCCTACCTTATTCACTCTCTCCAGGGAGGGGAGAGCAGGCCTCGAGTGCACTACTAGGTGTCCGTGTACTACCAACCCATCCACCCAAGTGTACAGAAAAAAACCACAGGCAAATAATACAAGCAAAATCAGAAGTGGCATTCCTATAATCCCTAAGATGTCCCTAGGTAAGAATCCCACCTGCCGGAAAGAGCCAGAGGAGCCAAAAATAAAGAGCAAAAAGCATGTCAATACACAGCAACTCGCACATAGCATTCCTATAATTTCTAAATTGTCCCTGATTATGAACCTCCCCCACCCCCACAGGCAAAAGTGTTCTTAGACATGAAATATGCATCGTAAAGTTATAAATGGGGTGTGTGAGTATGAATTCTGTAACAAATTTCCAAACAACATTTGCTAAACAGTTCACTTCTAAGGCATTACCAATATAGAGATGACAGACCAGTCCGTCTTGCTTAAAACAGTCTCTCCTCGATAGGACTGATTGGTATAAATACCAAGAGCAAGTTAGACCGGCCCGTAAGCTAGAGACCTGGAAAGAAAAACTATTAATACAGTACTTATGATAATAGTAGAAAAGGCAAGCTTTGATTTATCTGTCCAGGAACACTGCTGGGATAAAAGTCTCGGGTGGGAGGATCCATAGTAGTTCTGAGTACACCGGGCAGAATAACATGATCCTTTTAGTCAAACTGACATGTTGATTTGTGGCCTAGGCAGGTCGCAGCCCATCCTCACCTCAGCCTGCCTCAGGCCCTGGCTGTACTGGAGCTACTGCTAAATTAGGTGGCCTTATCTGCAGACCAAAGGCTTGGTTTAAAGTAGGAAGAACCACAGGTGTCTTGAAGATAGCTGTTGTGCCATCTTTGGATGCAATTATGCAGGTGGGGAACCCCCATCTATATTGAATGTGCTGCTCCTTGAGCTTAGAGGTAATATAGCACAACAGGATAAGCCTACTTGGCTTCCCTTTATTATCTGTGTATTCTACAGTACTGCAGTACAAAGCCTATACTACACTTATCTACTCAATGTTCTTTATAAAAATTTGCCAGTCCCCATTAACCAGCCACAGAGATTGTTTTAAAACCTCTTCTTTTTTGTATTGGTTTCCCTTTTAAGATTTTTAACAAACTAAAGGAGGCCGCAACAGTATTGCAAGGTCCGTATGCCTCAAGCGCTGTATGGCTAACCCTCTTCTCCGGCGCTTATGAGTCCCACTGTCCGTATGCAGAAAGCTGCTTTGGGGCTGGTAAGAAGTCAGCTCGGGCACTTGCTGCGTCCTAAGTTGATCACGGCCCAATGTAGCGGTCCACTACAAAGCCGCCATCTGAACTGCTTCTCTGATGGTGCTATATAATCCTGGCCAACTGACCCTTCAGCAAGTAGTCGGGCTTGATGTCCATTATAAAAGAACTTCAGTCCCAGTGATTATATTGCTGCTGTTTTCTCAAGCATGGCTCACCTTGTTCCGGTACAGGCCTCACTGCGCAGTATAGCTATAAAGCACCCGGTTCAGTCTGGCAAGTCCAAACGGCGAGGTTAGATGCCCAATTCATTCAGAAGTGCCATAGAAAGTTTTATACTGGTCCCAACAAGCTGTAGGTTACTTAATCCCTGTCATAAGAGTTTTGAGGCTTCAGAGCTCAATCAGTGTGCGGCCATCAGCTAGCGTGGCCAGGCTCCGCCCATCTCATAAATTTGGATTTTTAAAACCATTATCCTGAGACCAGTTAACTGCACATTTCTCTATAACTATAGTGTCTGCATCCACAGTATTGGCCAGTAGTGATTTGTATAAAAACAAAACATTAAATAGGCACATTTTGCAGGCCTTCCCTGAGCCGTCCCAAAAGAAAATATTTTAAAAATTAGTATGTGGGTCTAGGAAGCAAACATTTAGAAAACTGTGCATATAATCCAATAACATTTTTAGTTATATAGTTACTAGTGTAGCAAATTAATATATACAAAAGGAACAATAAACTAGAGTCCCAATAGGTATTACAAATATTAATAAAGGGTAATGAATCAAACCTGGAGGTGCTAAACCAAGGAAGTTTGGTAGAAGTCCTTATAGGAGGACTTCCATAGCACCGGTATTACGAGTTTGTCCTGGGAGGCCAAAAAGTGAGCAGTACACCCTCTACCGCTAAGATTCCTAACGCATTTTAAAGCCAGTAGTTATGAGTTTTACGCTACAAAGCTGTAGCATAAAACTCATAACTAAAGTGCTAAAAAGTACTTACATTTATTAACCCTTAATCTGTCGTCCCCAATGTCGCCGCCACTATTCTAAATTTATTAACCCTTTAAACCTAAGTCTAACCCTAACCCTAACACCCCCAAACTTAAATATAATTTCAATAAATCTAAATACAATTTACTATCATTACCTAAATTATTCCTATTTAAAACTAAATACTTACCTATAAAATAAACTCTAAGCTAGCTACAATATAACTAATAGTTACATTGTATCTAGCATAGGGTTTATTTCTATTTTACAGGCAAGTTTGTATTTATTTTAACTAGATAGAATAGTTACTAAATAGTTATTAACTATTTAATAACTACAGGTAGCCCTCAGTTTACGCCGTGGTTAGGTTCCAGGAGGAATGGTTGTAAATCGAAACCATTGTAAATTGAAACCCAGTTTATGATGTAAGTCAATGGGAAGTGAGGGAGTTAGGTTCCAGGCCCCTCTCAAAATTGTCATAAGTAACACCTAATACATTATTTTTAAAGGTTTGAAATGAAGACTTTAAATGCTAAACAGCATTATAAACCTAATAATATAGATTGTATCATCATCAAACTAAGTTTAATGAACAAAAAAAAAATTTTACTTGCATTTTTCTGCAAGCAGTTCTCTGCATTGTTAGCATGTTAGATAATATTGGGTCTGAACCTATTCTATGCATTTCAATCTGCAGTGATTAATAGGCAGTTAGGCACCCTCACCTCAAGCTGCTGGATAGGAAGATAATAGGGAAGGGGCTGCTCGATAGCTAATGTCTGCTCTGTGTACACAGAACAATTTCAGACCTGTTACGTTGCATAACTTTGCTGCAAAACAAGCGGACAGCTCCACCTACTTACTTACAATAACATCTAACACTACACTACAATTAAATAAATTCCCTACATTAAATACAATTAAATAAATTAAATAAAATTAGCTAAATTACAAAAATCCACCACCTAAATTACAGAAAATAAAAAACAAATTACAAGTAAACTAATTACACCTAATCTAATAGCCCTATCAAAATAAAAAAGCCCACCCAAAATAAAAAAAATCCCTAGCCTAAACTAAACTACCAATAGCCCTTAAAAGGGCCTTTTGCGGGGCATTGCCCCAAAGAAATCAGCAATTTTCCTGTAAAAAAAATACAAACAACCCCTAACAGTAAAACCCACCACCCACACAACCAACCCCCCAAATAAAAGCCTAACTAAAAAAACCTAAGCTCCCCATTGCCCTGAAAAGAGTATTTGGATGGGCATTGCCCTTAAAAGGGCATTTAGCTCTATTGCTGCCCAAAGCCCTAACCTAAAAAATAAACCCACCCAATACACCCTTAAAAAATCCTAACACTAAGCCCCGAAGATTCACTTACCGGGAGATGTCTTCATCCAAGCGGCAAGATGTCCTCAACGAAGCCGGCATAAGTGGTCCTCCAAACGGGCAGAAATCTTCATCCAGACGGCATCTTCTATCTTCATCCTTCCAACGTGGAGCAGCTCCATCTTGAAGACATCCGGGGTGGAGCATCCTCTTCTTTCGATGGCTAACGATGAATGAAGGTTACTTTAAATGACATCATCCAAGATGGCGTTGCTTAGATTCCGATTGGCTGATGCAGGCCGTCGATTGAAGAGGATGCTCCGCGCCGGATGTCTTGAAGATGGAGCCGCTCCGCGTCAGAAGTATGAAGATAGAAGATGCCATCTGGATGAAGACTTCTGCCCGTCTGGAGGACCACTTCTGCCAGCTTCATTGAGGACATCTTGCCGCTTGGATGAAGACTTCTCCCGGTATGTGAATCTTCAGGGTTAGTGTCCGGTCTTCAGAACAGTAAGTCAATCTTCAGGGGGTTAGTGTTAGGTTTTTTTAAGGGTGTATTGGGTGAGTTTATTTTTTAGGTTAGGGCTTTGGGCTGCAATAGAGCTAAATGCCCTTTTAAAGGCAATGCCCATCCAAATGCCCTTTTCAGAGCAATGGGGAACTTAGGTTTTTTTAGTTAGGCTTTTATTTGGGGGGTTGGTTGTGTGGGTGGTGGGTTTTACTGTTGGGGGGGGTGTTTGTATTTTTTTCCAGGTTAAAGAGCTGATTTCTTTGGGGAAATGCCCCGCAAAAGGTGCTTTTAAGGGCTATTGGTAGTTTAGTTTAGGCTAGGTTTTTTTTTATTTTGGGTGGGCTTTTTTTATTTTGATAGGGCTATTAGATTAGGTGTAATTAGTTTAAAGATCTTGTAATTTGTTTTTTATTTTCTGTAATTTAGTGTTTGTTTGTTTTTTGTAATTTAGCTAATTTTATTCAATTTATTTAATTGTATTTAATGTAGGGAATTTATTTAATTGCAGTGTAGTGTTAGGTGTTATTGTAACTTAGGTTAGTTTTTATTTTTCAGGTAAATTTGTATTTATTTTAGCTAGGTAGTTATTAAATAGTTAACTATTTAGTAACTATTCTACCTAGTTAAAATAAACACAAACTTGCCTGTAAAATAAAAATAAACCCTAAGCTAAATATAATGTAACTATTAGTTATATTGTAACTAGCTTAGGGTTTATTTTATAGGTAAATGTTTAGTTTTAAATAGGAATAATTTAGTTAATGATCTTAATTTTATTTAGATTTAAATTATATTTAAGTTAGTGGGTGTTAGGGTTAGACTTAGGTTTAGGGGTTAATACATTTATAATAGTGGCATCGACGTTGGGGGCAGCAGATTAGGAGTTAATAAATGTAGGTAGGTTGCGGCGACATTGGGGGCGGGAGATTATTATTATTATTATTATCAGTTATTTGTAGAGCGCCAACAGATTCCGCAGCGCTAAATATAATGTAGGTGTCGGCGATGTTGGGGGCAGCAGTTTAGGGGTTAATAAGTATAATGTAGGTGTCAGCAATATCCGGAGCGGCAGATTAGGGGTTAATAAATATAATGTAGGTGTCGGCGATGTCCGGGGCGGCAGAGTGTAAGATTAGGGGTGTTTAGACTCGGGGTTCATGTGGGTGTTAGGTGTAAACATAAAATGTGTTTCCCCATAGGAATCAATGGGGCTGCGTTACTGAGCTTTACGCTGCTTTTTGCAGGTGTTAGACTTTTTCTCAACCGGCTCTCGCCATTGATGTCTAAGGGGAAATCATGCACGAGCACGTATAACCAGTTCACTGCTCACTTAAGCAGCGCTGGTATTGGAGTGCAGTGTGGAGCGCAATTTTGCTCTACGCTCACTTCTTTCTGTTAACGCCGGGTTTATAAAAACCCGTAATACCAGCGCTGCAGGTAAGTGAGCAGTGAGAATAAACTGCAAGTTAGCAACGCACAACTCTTACCGCACAACTCGTAATCTAGGCGTATGTGTTTTGTGCCACTTCTTTGTCTTGCATAACAGTTAACAAGAGCTCTGAAGTTGTGCTATCCTGACGCACTTTAAACAAAATTATGCTCAAGCAAACACGTTTACTTTCTACTCTTAAAACTGCAATACTTCTGATGCACGTAAAGAGCCGCGATAAACCCCTTTTTGCTCACGCCCAAAAAATAGTGCCAATTGTCTGCAGATCTTGTTAGCTTACGGGATATCACATATATGTCTTTTAAATACATATACATGTGTAAATGTATGTCCCATCCACTACCAAGGGACTACACAATAGTTTTGAATATAGGTTTAAAAATTTTAGACAAAATTTTGATATACATATCTAAAATAGTGCCTGTGGCCATTTTAGAGTGTAATGCACTTGTGCAAAAAAAATAGAATTATTCCATATCATCTTTGAAAACTGGCAACTAGGGATGGGCGAATGCGGCTAATTCAAAACTGAAATAGTAGAACAAATATTCCTTTGGATATTCATTTTACACAATTACATATTGATTACATATTGATAAGATACAAATTTTATTGTTATTTTCAAATTCAAATGCTATTTTTGAATTTCAATGTTGCTTTTGAATTTGAATGTTCATAATAGTTTAAATATACACATTGGAATTTCGAATGTGTATATTCAATATATTATGAACATTCAAAATCAATATGGATTTGCATTATTTTGAATTAGCTTTTTAAAATTAGATTTTATATTCGAAAAATAAACATAAAATTTGAATACCAATAATCAAAATTAGAATTTTAGAATGTTTGAGAAACATGCGAAATACGATTTGAACGGATGAATGTATAAAAATTAATTTTAAATTTAGAATGTTTCAAAATATTCGCCTCTCGCTACTGGCAACCATATTGAAAAGGCCAGTTTTACAGTTTTGTACTTCATCAAGTTCCTTTTTCTGTGTTGAATTCAATGTGTTCATTTTGTTATATATGTTTATATAAACTGCAAAACCCATAGTCGGAGGATTTTGATCTCCAAAAACATTGTTGTCCATGGATTGTATGGGTAATTTTCCTATTATCTACTCAGATCCAATCCAAACATTTCCCAATACGCAAATAGTGTTATTGATTGGATTAAGATCACTCAGAACTTAAAAAACACAGATCAGGAGCTGTAAAACAAGATCAGAAAGATTACAATCGTTCCCTATATGCTTGGCTTCTCGGCCACAAAATCATTATCACAGTTAAATCAACCACATGAAGCCACTATTATTCAAATAATAATTTATATAATAGTAAAAAGCAGAATTGTGATCAAGCTCAATTTGGATCTACTAGTCGTCTTCTGGTTTCTTCACATATATTTCAATGTTTTATGCATCCCTGCATCCAAGTTCCACCACATTATACCATGTGATTTCATTTAATGACATATAATTATTAGCTACCTATAGGTATAAATAGTAGTTGCATATACAAATGAAATGCTGCTTGAAATTACAGGAACAGTTTCACAATATAAATAAATAGGTGTAACAATGCATCTAATTATCAAAAAAATAAATACACTAAATACATACATAATTGTGGTGCCTAATTTAGCAGAAGGCCCCTTTAATTATTGTATGATTATATCATTACCATACTAATGAATAGTTGCCATAGCACTGTATCATCAAACATATTGGGGCAGTGCATATCAGAAAATGCTGCTTACATTTTACATCCACTTAATATTTTGTTCACATAAGCATTTGTATTTCAAACAAAGAACAGTGAGTTGTCCCCGTGCTTGTGAGATATTTTAAATTTGATTAGAGCAAATAAATATGGTAATTTTCTTTGTTTGAAATGAACGTGAAGAAACAATCCCAATCCTTAGCTGAGATTCTGGGTAAGTGATGCCCTCAAGCGCTCATGGCTACCAAGCAGAGTTGGCATCTGTAAAATGTACCAGGTTATTATGCTTCTATAAGTAAACAAACTCACATTGGGTTGCAATAAAAGGCAGCTTGCGCAGAGACAGACTTGTTTTTATCAAGGAAGTTGTTCAATGATATCTTTAAAGAGTCATTCTAGTGTGAAATAAAATTCTCAATGTTGTAAAAGAAAACATTTTGTTTTTAAAAGCAAATTCTATTCTTTCAATTGGGGATCAGTACAGTAATTGGAGCAAATGCATGTATTGCACCCTTGATTTGGGGATGGGGGAGTAGCAACAACTAGTTGTATTAGTTGTTTTCAATATATTAATAACATATTCAGATGGGCCTTATCCCCAAAAACTTTGTCACAGATCATAAATGTGTTATATATATATATATATATATATATATATATATATATATATATATACTGTATATATATATATATATATATATATATATATAAATATCCGTAAAGGCTTGTATGTGGTTCAAACCTATGCTTGGCATTGTAGGCTTGTGCCAATGGAGGCAGACTTTTTTGGGAGGAGCAAATTCAGATCACACTCATTCCACCTTGCAAGTGCATCTCTGTGCATTATGCACTGGACAGATGAAGACAATATGTTATCCATAATGCTTACATTTTTATAGCATTAAACCCAATGTAAGCATTATGGATAACATATTGTCTTCATCTGTCCAGTGCATAATGATTGTATGGTAACTTCTTATGGGGCCCATTAAAAGACATCTATGCCACTCTAAACTGCTAATAAGAGCAGGTGGCCTGGATAAATATTGGTTTTGACAGCAAAAAAGGTACCATTTTTCTATCCATAAAGGTCCAATGAGTTGGTTCGTACTTCACAAGACATGGGAGGACTCACTAATGGCTGCATGAGTGAACGCAGTCCATTGGTTTAAGTGTCAAACTATTATGTAACAGTTGTATACTATTGCATTATTAAAAGATTGGTCACAGCCTATTCTAAAATATTGAATTTAAATTACAAATTTGAACTTACCTTAATGAGATGGATAATTGCTTTAGTCAGTTACACCATTTAAATTCTGACTGATAAAGGATTGTTTACAATAATCAGATTGGATAATCCTTGTAACATGTAACTTATAAAACTGAAAAATATTGAAGGATGGTTCCTAAATCAAATCTTTTGTATTGAAAACCTTCTGAGGTATCCATGTTCATTGCTGAGCCTTTACGTTGGTTTTACTGCTCATATTTGATAAGCAGGTAGTGAAACTTCATGATTTGTTATTTAATGAAGGGTATATATATATACAAATATTAAACTCCGCACTAAATATGAATAAATAATGAAATGGAAAAATGTGCAAAAATAAGGAAATATTTTAATGTTCACAAAGGAAAAAATTGACAAAATGTTGTAACATACACCAAATCACAATGCCAAAAACATCCATACAACCATACATACAAACTGGGCGTCCCCAGTTATCAAGCAAATATGGAGTGGAGGAGGTCAGATGGAGAGCAAACAAGCAAGCCCAGGTTATATATGCAAAACCATGGGAAAATCTGAACAGGATACAACCACTTTAAGGCAGTTCATGCAATATAAGTAGTTCATGAAAATGGCAAAGAAAGCAATGGTTAGGTAGCTGGTAGTAGCGGAGATAAAAGATGCAGCAATGAATCACAGATGAAGCAGTTCATACAATTTAGAAAGTTCATACATCCCACAGATGGTAAACGTTATCAGGATAACACGTGATCTCAAGTATCAGCAAGATGTAATAAAGTATTTCATTTTCTATATAAACTTTGTTGCCATATGTAAGTTAACTTTTGCAGATATGTAATATTGCCACTCCGGCACTCAAGGACAAAGGTCCGCCGTGAGGATAAGGAACTGTGTTAATGTGTCTGGTATGTAACAGAGAGCGTCCGTGTCACAGGTAACAGAAGTAACAGTGGTGATTCAAACTGTACTCCACATCAATAAAAGTGTCAGTGACCCAATGCAGCATGTGAGTATCCAACTGTCTTGGCGTCTGACGTCACATCCACCAGTCAGGCAACGCGCGTTTCGGGCTCCGCCCTTCGACTTGGCCTGTCATCATCCGGAAAGCCACCTCCTTTTCAAGCTTGCAACTTGTTACTACAGAATACGCCCACTCGGCGTCATTGTTCCACAGACCATTCATAAAGAAAACAGCCATATTACAGACATGCGCAAATGTAATCAATGAATTCTACAAGCTATTACGAAACTTATGCATGATATATGTTAATGTTAACAGGCTATAACAATATTTATGAGGCTCAGATGTTAAGTTGCAATTATGCAAGGGGGTCCAAATGCTATAAAGTAATCAACACCCAAAGTGAGAAAAACAAATTTGAAAAAAAAGAAATAAAAAAATTCCTTAAATTTTCTTTTTTTTTAAATTTATAATAAAAAAGAGAAAAAGAAAGGAATGCAATGAACAATAAGAATGTCCATATACATCCCTTACTGAAGAGAACAGATGAGGCCACAGTCCCTATACAAAAGTGCCCCATGTAATTTCCCTATTAAGACCATAGGGAGTCAAAGAATCCATTTTTTGGATCCAGAGTGCTTCTTTTTCAAAAAGTAACTTTTGCCTATTTCCACACCTCCTTAAAGGGCCAAACCCATCTACCACCTGAAATTTAAGTTGACTTTTATTATGCCCTAAAAGTGTAAAATGATGGGCAACTGGGGCAGAGGGGTCAAGTTTACCAATAGCTACTTTGTGCTGTTTAATCCTTTCATGGATAGATTTAGTAGTTTCACCAACGTAGGCTAGCCCACATAGGCATTTGATGACATAGACTACATAATTCGAGTCACAAGTAAAGTGTCCTCTAATTGGCAGGTGTTTGCCTGATCTAGAGGGTGTGTGATTGTGTCCCCCGATTGTATGGAGTTACATTGTGCACAATTATTACAAGGGAATGTGCCTTGTGGAACAAAATTATCAGCTATTCGCATTGACCCAATGTTGGTATCTGCTTTGACCAGGGCGTCTCTCAAATTACGATTTCTCTTATATGAAAATAAGGGAAAATCCTTAAATGTGACAGCAAGTAATCTATCTTCTGATAATAGACCCCAGTGTTTTCTAAAAATCCTTTTTAGAGGAGCAATGTGGTAACCATAAGGTACCACAAATGGAATCCTGTCATTAGGAGTTCTCCTTTTAGATTTTTTCTGAATAAGATCAAAACGGGGGATAAGGTCTACCTTCGATTTATGCATATTCAACAGGTCAATGGGATATCCCCTGCTCTCAAAGTGATCGAAGAAGTTGTTAAATTGTTCATTCAGACGTGATGTATCATTAACTATGCATTTAGCCCTTAACAGTTGGCTGAAAGGAAGGCTCCTGATGGTCTGTGGGGGATGAAAGCTGGAAAACACCAGCAAATTGTTTCTATCTGTGTCCTTTCTAAACACATCTGTTAACAAGGAACCATTACTCAATGAGATAGTTATATCAAGAAAATTCTGTGTCTTAGAGTCATAATTGATGGTAAATTGAAGGTTTGGATCAAAAGTATTCAATTCCTGAAAAAAGACATCAGGGAATTATTGTCACCTGTCCAAACCATAAAGTCATCATCAATATATATTTTCCAAAAACTGCAATATGTCTTAAAGCTCTGGTTGTTATAGAGAAATTTGTGTTCAAACTCATGTGCATATAGGGCCCCCATTGCCGTGCCCTTAGTTTGCAAGTAAAAGGAATCTCCAAAGAGAAATAGTTCCTTGTTAATACTATTTCAAGCAAATCCATAAAGAACATCCGTTCCCTGGGTGAATAGAGAGCCATTCTGTTTAATTGTTCACCAATGCATTTCATACCCTCACGATGTGGTATGGATGTATATAATGATTTAATATCCAAAGTTACAAGGATAGAATTCCTATTGAATTACAAATTTTCAATCTGTCTCAAAAAATCTGAGGAATCTTCCAAGTGTGAAGGAACATCCTCAAGCAAAGGTTGCAGTAGCTTATCAAGAAATATTGAGATTGGTTGAAAAATTGAATTTGTGCTAGTCACAATGGGCCTCCCTGGGGGATTATTTAAACACATGTATTTTTGGCAAACAGTATATTACTGGTATGACAGGGTCTTTTTGAATCAAGAAATCTGCTTGTTTCTTAGTGATGATGCACTGATCAAGTGCCATATCTACTGTAGATTGTATAAAAGATTGAAATTTACTCGTAGGATTAAAGGTCAGCTTTGAGTAATTATCAGTCACATCCAATTGACTTTGGACCTCTATCATATATTGGTCTCTATTCATGATAACAAGGGCCCCGCCCTTATTGGCTGGCTTGATTATCAAGTCTTTCCTAGACCTCAGATCCTCAAGAGCCTTCCTTTCAGCCAATGTCAAATTAGAAACACCCATTTTTATGCCCTTTGTCTTTAATTTGTCAAAGTCTTTTTTAATTAGTGTGATGAAAGATTCAACTATGCTATTTGTGGTTGGTGCATGTGCTGAACTTTTAGTTCTAAGGCCTTGGACCTGTGTATGGAATTGGCTAAAAGTATCCACAAATGTTTTGTGTCTGTTTTCCTGAGGGTGGGTAGCAAAAAAAGCTTTGAATCGAAGATTTCTAAAGAAGCGTTGTAAATCAGCGTCAATTTTAAAGAAATTGGGGCCTGTCGTTGGAATAAAAGATAAGCCTTTTTGTAGAACAGAGGTGGTAAGAGGATCAAGTGTAATAGAGGAAATATTGATTACCAAATCTTCAGTTATCTTTTGCTGTGTCTCGTTTGCATGCGATTTCCTGTTCCTCTTCCCCCCTCTGTGTGTTCTCTTTTTTCTTTGGGTTTGTGTTTGTAAGTACCTTGGCCTAAAGGGGAAGGGCTTCTGGAATCTTGGTCAGATGATGAATCATCTGAATTATCTGTGGTGTATCTGGGTACCCTTCTACGTTCCCTTCTAAAGGGTATAAAGTTAGGATTTCTCCACTTGTAAACTTTGTTAGAGGAATAATCAGTAGAGTCTCTTTGGAATTTTTGTGCTTTTTTAATTTCAACTTCTTTTTTGAATTTGTTAATTAATTCCAAAATGTCAGTCTTAAGCTTTTTATAATCTGCTTCTAGTTTGAAAGATTTTAAGCTGATTCTCAATTCTGTCTATATCAATCTGTACTTTAGGTATCTCTTTTTGAATATACTCAATGGTTAAAATGATTAGATCGCTTGAACATTTGTTCAGAATACCTTCCCATTTATCACAAAATTCTGCATCGTCTTTAAACAATGTAGGATGTAAATTACAGCGTAATCCTCTAGGGATATTTTTGAGGCGATGGTACTCAGCTAAAGTAATGGCATGTAATTCAAGACTTGTTTTCTTACGGTACAATTTTTCAAGGGACTGTGGTTCATCTGAATCTTCAGATTGTTTAAGAAAATCATGATTACCCAAACAGAGTGTTGCAATCCTAGAGGCATCTAATTCAGAATATGCAAACAACTTGGGTGCTTCTTGAAGTTTCAGATGAACCACAGTCCTTGTTAACAGATGTGTTTAGAAAGGACACAGATAGAAACAATTTGCTGGTGTTTTCCAGCTTTCATCCCCCACAGACCATCAGGAGCCTTCCTTTCAGCCAACTGTTAAGGGCTAAACGCATAGTTAATGATACATCACATCTGAATGAAACATTTAACAACTTCTTCGATCGCTTTGAGAGCAGGGGATATCCCATTGACCTGTTGAATATGCATAAATCGAAGGTAGACCTTATCCCCCGTTTTGATCTTATTCAGAAAAAATCTAATAGGAGAACTACTAATGACAGGATTCCATTTGTGGTACCTTATGGTTACCACATTGCTCCTCTAAAAAGGATTTTTAGAAAACACTGGGGTCTATTATCAGAAGATAGATTACTTTCTGGCACGTTTAAAGATTTTTAACTTATTTTCAAATAAGAGAAATCATAATTTGAGAGACGTCCTGGTCAAAGCAGATACTAACATTGGGTCAATGCAAATAGCTGATAATTCTGTTCCACAAGGCACATTCCCTTGTAATAATTGTGCACAATGTAACTCCATACAATTGGGGGACACAATCACACACCCTAGATCAGGAAAACACCTGCCAATTAGAGGACACTTTACTTGTGACTCGAATTATGTAGTCTATGTCATCAAATGCCCACGTAGGCTAGCCTATGTTAGTGAAACTACTAAATCTATCCGTGAAAGGATTAAACAGCACAAAGTAGCTATTGGTAAACTTGACACCTCTGCCCCAATTGCCCATCATTTTACACTTTTAGGGCATAATAAAAGTCAACTTAAATTTCAGGTGGTAGATGGGGTTGGCCCTTTAAGGAGGGGTGGAAATAGGCAAAAGTTACTTTTTGAAAATATTTTACAGTAAAAAATTGATAGTAATGAAAATAAAGCTTCCTACTTTATTGCAGTGTATGTCTCTTTAAATGTTCGTGTGGCAATGTCCAAAAGTGGAAGCAGAAGCAGTTCTCTTTTTTCCCTTTATGCAGCTCCTTTTAAATCACTGGTGTGATAGCGATGAGATAGAAACTAGAAAGAGAAAGATATGGAGCGCAAGGAAGAAAGCAGAAAAAAGATCATTGTGCAGTATATCAATATTAAAATAACAATTTATTAATAGCAAAAAACAGACTCACAAACAAACCCTCAAACAATATGAGGTATGTGGCAGCGTGTTGTACAGGAGACCCAAAAGAGGGTTAGGAAACGGAGACGAGGATGTAGAGGAGGAGTGGCACATAGAGCCAAGGAACAAAAAAGGCAGAGGAAGGCAATATTGAAAGGATATGAACAGGAAATTTATAATATATCATCTAGGATCCTAACAGATGATGAGATAACACTCTTAAAAAGAGGTCTCTCGTTTGTTCCAGATAATATCCCAAAAGAATTTGATTTATTTATCGACACTAAAAAATTGGTTAGAAAACTCACCTTGATTAGACATTTTAATCTAACATCCGGACAAGTAGAATCTAATTTTGGGAATTAAACAGAAATTCTGGATGAATCTATAAATAATAGTGAAACATCAAATAGAGATAATGAAGATGGGGAGCAACCAGATAGTGAAGATCTGATTAATATACTACAAGAGTTAGAAAATGAAGCTAGGGATATACCTATTTGCCACGCCACATTGAAAAATAAATCTACATTTTTTCCTATTAAATCACAAGGAAATTTTATACCGGTATTTGAGGCACTCCTAGAAAAAGAGATCAAAGCAATCTGTGAGAAAGATAGAACAGTGAAGAAGAATCCAAAGAACCTTTCTATGAGAGAACAGAAAGCACTAAAGGTTCTTGAAGAGGATAAATCTATAATAATATACAGTGCAGATAAGGGAGGAGGAATAGTTGTACAGGGTAGGCAAGCCTATGTAGCTGAAGCCCTTAGACTATTAGGTGATAGTACCACTTATGAGGTTTTAGGTAAGAACCCGACAAACACCTTCTTGGAAGAATACAAGAAACTGATCATAGAAGGAAGAGAGAGAAGGGTACTGGATAATATTGAGTATACATTCTTGGAAGTGGTTAATCCAGTATTACCGATTTTCTATCACCTCCCAAAAGTACACAAAGGGTTGGTTAACCCACCGGGGAGGCCCATTGTATCGGGAATAGGTGGATTAACTACAAAATTATCCGAATATGTGGATCACATTCTAAAACCACTGGTTCCAGTCTTGCGATCATATGTACGAGATACCCCACATATTTTGAATCTAGTGGAAGGCACTATATGGAAGGATGATTATTTATGGGTTACAATGGATGTTAGTTCATTGTATACCTCTATCCCTCATGATTTAGGCATTACAGCGGTTATATATTTCTTAAATAAATGTGGTTTCCTTAATGATACACAAAAATGGTTTCTAGAAGAGTCTATTAGGTTCATTTTAACAAGAAATTATTTTATTTTTGATAGTAGATACTATATTCAGAAAAGGGGTACCGCAATGGGTACAAAATTCGCCCCAAATTATGCAAATCTTTATATGGGGTGGTGGGAGGACCTGTATGTTTATAATGAAGAGAACCCCTATAAAGAAAACATCATAAAATGGTATCGCTATATTGATGATGTGCTAATTATCTGGCAAGGAAGCTATGAGAGCCTAAACAACTTTTTAGTGTATGTTCACAGGAACATGATGAACCTTAAATTCACCATGGAAGCTAATAAAGATCTAATTATTTTTTGGATCTGGAGATTGCCCAAGAGAATGGGGGAGTGTACACTAAACCCACAGATACAAATGGATATCTACATGCCCAGAGTGGACATCATGGGAAGTGGATACGAAACATTCCTCTTGGGCAGTTTCAAAGAGCCAAACGAAATTGCTCTAAAATACAAGATTTTATACAGGAGTCAGAAACAATTAATAATAGATTTTTAGTGAAAGGTTACTCTGAAGGTATGGTTACAACAGCATTTGAAAAAGTAGAAAAGATGGATAGGAACACTCTCCTCAATAAGACAGAAAGAACTACACATGATGAGAAAGGTCAGAAACGAGAAGTACAGCTTGTGACAAAGTATAATAGAGTATCTAAGAAAATTGAAGGAGCAGTTAAGAAATGTTGGCCTATTCTTATACAAGATCCCATCCTTAAAGATACAGTAACTGATAGAGGACAGGTAGTCTTTAAAAGAAATATGAATCTAAGGAATTGCATCAGTCCCAGTATGTTAAAAGTAGAAACAGAATTGAATTGGCTAAATAAAGCATCATGTGTTTTTTTTAGATGCGGAAGAGCAGGTTGCACTTGCTGTGAACATATAGATAAAAATAATAAGAACTTTGGGAAGGAAATGAATTTGAATTTAAAATCAAAGATCTGATGAATTGTAAAACCAAATACGTAGTGTATATGTTGAAATGTCCCTGTAATAGGTTTTACATAGGACGTACTAAACGCCCCGTGAAGACAAGATTCAGTGAACATTTGAGGAACATAGAAAATGGGCTGACGACACATGGTTTGTCGGCTCATTTCTCTGAAATACATAATAAAGATGGGACAGGGCTTAGCATTAGGGCTATTGAATGTGTAAAGAACGAGATTAGGGGGGGAAATAAGTTGCTCAGACTCAGGCAACGTAAGACCTACTGGATCCATAAGTTGGGAACTATGGAACCAGTGGGTCTCAATAGGGATAGTGATTTAGCAGCATTTATAGAAGAATAGCAGATATGCACAGTAATTAACTATGAGGAATTGTGTATCTGAACCTTTTTTGCATTTATGGAATGATTTTTTGCATTTATGAAATGATTTTTTGGTTTGAACAATGAATTTTTATACAAAGTAATGGAATTTTTTTAATGATGGTAATGTATTAGGTTCTAACATCTAAAGCAGTGAACACATTTTTAAAAAAATTAAAAAATTAAAAAATTAAAAAAGGAAAGTTCTTAGATTGTATTTTAACATATATTTTCATATATTATTTATTTATTTATTCATATATTTATTACCGTTCAAATAGCACAACTTTTGAGGATATATTAAATTTATCAACACATACATCTATGAACTGACATTACATATCCTTTGGTGAGTTTATCATTGTAGCATTTTAAAGTGTTTATATGCATGTAAGCTAATCTATGTTTAGATATGAGCAATGAAATATTTTTAAGGACTAACTAAACTTTCAAGTATGATGGACTAAGTCAATTTACCGCATATATGGAACAAGGATATTTATCACATTCCCCTGCATAAACTGATATGACAAGCGATGGGATTACAGAACCGCCCCATAGAATATAGGAGACACAGCATAAAAGGGGAATACAAGGAGGAGTGGGCATAAGCCTCTGACGAAGCGGGAGGAGTCCCGTGAAACGCGTAAGGCCACGCCCACACGCACATGCACACGTTGCAGCTACGTTGTAAACCCTCTAGGCTAGGAGAATCTGTTGCCGGCTACACAGGTTCACTACCGCAGGAGGGAAGCTTTTTGTTCTGAAGGACTACAAACAATATATCCTGACTTCCCACTAATAACTCTGAGTCTGGACGGATATAGCCAGGTTAACCAGGAGGGAGAAACTGGATATTGGGAATACGTATAGTAACATCTATACAACACGCTGCCACATACCTCATATTGTTTGAGGGTTTGTTTGTGAGTCTGTTTTTTGCTATTAATAAATTGTTATTTTAATATTGATATACTGCACAATGATCTTTTTTCTGCTTTCTTCCTTGCGCTCCATATCTTTCTCTTTCTAATATATATATATATATATATATATATATATATATATATATATATATATATATATATATATATTATTTTTTTAATTTCTATTTTTAATTTATTTAAATGACTCTGGTTCATTCTCCTGAGTGCCTTATGAAGCATTTTGCCTCCACAATTTTTTATTATAATAGCTGTAATATGAGCCTGGGTTGGGAAGGGTCTATTACAGTTTCATAAAACAAAAAACATAGGAGGCGCCTCAAAGTGTATTATATAAGATAAATAGATGAAGACAAACATGAAGAAAAAAGCTCACTCATGTGTAGGATGCACTAATTATAAATGGTTTATTTTATTTTTTTATTCACACTCCTGTGCTATATGCTGATGTGCTACTATACATTGTTTTAGCACCCCCACAGATGCTAAGGTGGAAATTGGGTTGTTCTACTATATGCCCTATCTGGGAGCTGGACACCACAGTGAGGAGAGATTCCTTTAGCCTGAGGGGAGCTAACTGAGCAGCTCTGAGGACCTGGCATGCCTGTATTGCACTTATATTTTATGCATTCTTTTTTATGTCTGTTTATCTTAATCTATTTTTCAAATATACTACACCATAAGGTGCCTCCTATGTTTTGTTTGTTTTCTAAGACTTGGATGTGACACATCTGCTCTTTAGGAGTTTAAGCACTGGAAGTAATTTGCTGAGGATTAGACTCCAGTGAGTCTGTATATCATTACACATACAAGGGGACTTTTGTATAATTATATATCAAGGACATTTAATACATATTTATTTATCTCACATTGGCCCCCTAGTTGGTATTACAAAAGATTAATTTCTTTTTTTCATTTCATATTTTATTTTAAGATTTCAGTTTCTAAAATATTTTGGGGGAGGAACAATCATAGCTCTGTAGCAATGCATGATTCCCTCCGCAGGTGTTAATATATATATATATATATATATATATATACTGATCAGCTGATTACTTCACCTGTGCACTGATTCGGCTATAAAGAAAACCTGGCCTGTTGGGGGTACTTGAGGACCATTGTTGAGAAACACTGCACTAAAGCACCAGCTCATCGGAAATATATTGATTACCTGGAAAATAAAGCACACATACTCTGCTCACTAACACCCACACACACTCTGCTCACATACACACTCACACAATTCTGTGGCACAGTGCCAGTTACTAAGCAATTAGAATGACACACAATCTCTTCTCTACTCACTACTACAAAGGACAAGTTATCAATACTGCCAACATAGCTGCTGCAATATGGTGTTCAAGACCAAAGGATACCAAAAGAATGAAGTACATAATAAAAGTAAAATAGAAAGTTTATTTATTTTTTGTGTGCAATTTCTATCTGAATGATGGAAATGCAATTATGACTTTCATGTTCCTTTCAAAAACTAATTTGATTTGCTGACATGGGGCCAGTAACAGTTGATGCTAATTCTCAAAATATAAATAACTAGAAAAGTCTATTAAAATAGCATGCTCTACCTCAATCATGAAAGTTTAATTTTAAATGTCTCCCTTTGACTATGTGTTTAACCAGTTACTTTACAGTGGCATTATTTCTAAAATCATTTAGCTGCAATAATTACATATATTTTTTAAATGACTCATTATCTCCTTTTTATTAATATAAACTTGTATAAAAGCAGCACATATTAAAAACACAAAGCAGTCTTTAAATAAATGGAGAAACAGAGAAAAATAAAAAATAGATACTGCAGCCTCTGACTGAACAGACATAACATATATGGAGTTTGTATCTAATTAAATAAAATAACCATGAAAAAGGGAGGCTTAGCAATATTCAATGTCAAAAACTTTAGTTTAATTAATGTGGACACTGCACACTTAACGTCGAACTCTGGGTTTTAAATTATGGATTTAAATTTTAATTGACCCTTTGACTTCCTGTCAGTATTGGGTTATGCTCACTTACTGTCCCCCTGTTAATGAGCTGTATCCGAACACAATTTGTGAATCACAAGAGATGTAGAATACTACTTTACTCTTCTGCTTGGTGTCATCTGTTCTTAGGTTACCTCAGCTTCCAGTTGTGTCACATGACCCTGCTCACTGCATCCTCCATCTGATTAATCTATATATCCTTCACTTGCTAGGAGGCATCAAGAGGGGTGCCTCCTATTGGTCCCAATTTTTGCTGCTAATATATTGACAGAACACAGGTGGCGCTGCAGCACAGCTTTTCCTTTGACTCATGTACTGCAATGGAGAGAAGCGTTCCTGTACCTGCCTCTTCATAGTATTACATGGGGGGAAAATATTTTTTTTTAACTTTTTTGTTGTTGTTTTAATTAAAATTTAATTAAGCTTTGGCCACATATGGCAGGGTAGGCACTGCCTCCCCTGCCTCTTATGAGTGCACGTCCCTGCCAGAGATACACTGTGGACAACAAATAATTACTTAGATTAACAAATTTACATGAAGCAACTAAGAGACAAAGGAAGTTCACAATGTAAAAAGTGCTATATCTTTTATCAAGACAGAAAGAAAAAGGAAACACTATAAAATAAAATTATAAAAATGTATTTCAATATTTAAAGTTGCTTATTTGGCATTAAGCGAAGCTGTACACCGCTAGCGCAGGTTAAAATCACATTATAGGAAATTAGACAGTCAAGTTTCACAAGTATACTTATTAATAAAGTCACAATGGATCATAGCCCTAATGAACAATTATGCAAATAGCTATCATAGTGTGGGTAAATCATTTGCGGAAATTATATAACTACTAAAATAATCCTAAAAAGGTAATACCAAAATATAAATTGCAAATATAAAAAGACAAAGCGAGAAGGATAACTTTTTAAATACTGGTGTGTGAGTTATTTAAGTAAGGGAGTGCAATCATATCACTATAAACATACACATACACCAAATTATAAAGCAAACTTATCTGTTCACAAACAGCGTGATTACAAGTTGTGTGCTATACCCAGTGCGTAAATAACACTAAAAATTTAGCGCTACCGCACTATCCATAGCACGCGTATTACAAGTTAAGCCAAAACCGTCTTTTGTTGTGCGGTATGGTGCGTTAAGCTGAATCTTCAATGTAAGGGACTCGATTCAAGATGGCGTCTCTTGCATTCCTATTGGCTGAAAAATTTGATAACAAAAAAGGGTATTCCAGCTTCCAACACATTTTAAAAAGACCTTTATTTTTTCACATAGGGTCCAAAGAGCAAAAACATACGTTTCAGGCCTGCTTTAGGCCCTTAGTCATGTATGTCATGTATCATCAAGGCTGAAAAATTTAAATCAGCCAATAGGAATTAGGGCTGCTAAAATCATATTGGCTGTTCAAATCAGCCAATAGGATTTAAGCAGCTCTCATTCTATTGGCTAATTCAAATTCGCCATTGGTAGTTTATTGTAGGCTGGGTTTTTTTTTTATTTTGGGTGGGCTTTTTTATTTTGATAGGGCTATTTTATTAGGTGTAATTCTTTTTTATTTTGGATAATTTTCTTTTTTCTTTTTAGTAATTTAGAGTTTGTTATTTTTTTGTAACTTAGTATTTTTTATTTTTTGTAATTAGATAGTTTGTAATTTTTAGAGTAGTGTTAGGATTTTTTTAATGTGTAGTTTAGTTTAATTTAATTGGTAGTTAGTTTAATTTTAGTTTAATAATTATTTTAGTTTAATTTGACAGGTAAGTTTTAATTTAATTTAAGCAAGAGAAATTGTAATTTTAATATAAAGTTAGGGTTATGGTTAGGTTTAGGGGTTACTAGTTTAAATTAGTTTATTGTGATGTGGGGGGCTTTCGGTTTAGGGGTTAATAGTTTAATTAATATATTTCATTGTGGGGGGCTTTCGGTTTAGGGGTTAATAGGTTTATTATAGTGGCTTTCGGTTTAGGGCTTAACAACTTTATATAGTGGGGGCGATGTGGGCAGACGGCAGATTAGGGCTTAATAATATTTAAATAGTGTTTCCAATGCGGGAGGGTGGCGGTTTAGGGGTTAATAAGTTTATTATGGTGGTGACGATGTCGGGGAGCGGTGGAATAGGGGTTAATAAAAAAATTTAGTGTTTGCGATGTGGGAGGGCCTCCTTTTAGGGGTTAATAGGTAGTTTATGGGTGTTGTACTTTTTAACACTTTAGTTATGAGTTTTATGCTACAGCTTTGTAGCGTTAAACTCATAACTACTGACTTTAGATGGTGTTACGGATTTGTCATTTTATGTTGTAACGCTTGCTTTTTAGCCTCACCACAAAACTCGTAATACCGGCGCTATGGGAATCCCATGAAAAGACTTAATTTTTACGAGTGATGTACTGACGTTGTGGTACAGGCTAAAAGGCTTGCAGTACACCTATACTGACAAGACTTGTAATGGCTGCCTTAGGGAAAATTATGCGTTATGGGCCACAATGCTGCTATTTGACTCAAAACTCATAATTTAGGTGTATGTTAGTAATCTCCATCAAATGTGGCAATATTCATTTGCTTAACAAAAATTGCAACAAATTGTGACTAGTTTGTAAAAAATATTAAAACAGTACCTAATATTCCTATGTGCAGGGTGCCTGATGATTATTATACAGTATGATGAACATCCATATATAATCCCCATATATACTAAACTCAACTATGGGCTACATATAAATATGTATGTGTTTATATGTGTATATACACATATTAATACATAAATATAAATGTATATAAGCATATTAATATAAATTATTTACAGTTTAAAACGCGGTACCTATACATCGCTATGTAAAGGCACTTTTCAGGCACACGTTAAATTAGTGCTCCACTTGTAATTTAGTCCATAGTAGCTAAATCGTTATTCAACCTTTGTCGTATATCTTATAGAATTTTTCATGCGGCCTACAATATGTAGTTCGTACCTCAAGAAAAATCAGAACAAGATGGGGGGAACATTATCGAAATTGTAAAAATTGTAATAAAAATAAAATCAAGCATAGCATTCCTAATCACTGTCTAACTAAACCTAATAGTAATACCTCTATATACCATTTTCTACCTATAGATTATATCCCCAAATCATCAGATTACAATAGATTGCTTAGATTGCGACAATGAGAAACTTTTTGGATATATAAGTTAAAAACCCTATATCCTTTAGGTCTCAATTCTAATCTGTATTTAGCAGCCTTCAATTGATGTCTTCCGAATCTTTGAGTATATTCAATTGTTTCTTCTCTTTTTTTTAGTTAGTCTGCGATATGTGACCCCCCTTTTTCTTTGGAGTATATATCTTTCCTAACAACTTATCAATAGATTGTGAGTCTATAACAAATACACAACATTTATCTTATACATTTAATGTTATGGCATACCATACTCCACATAGTATATATTATATATTATTGCATACACTACCATACCAATAGGGTGGAGTCTGCACGCATCTATATACATTAAGGAGGGATTAATATATTCTTCATATATATCACAGAATTTAAAACAACACACACGCTAGGGAGATTCCAAACAACATTGGACATCTGTTAGACGGGCTACATCTACACACACATACAGCCAGTTATACACTGTTTTTTTAATCCTGTTTACATACTGTTGTTACTAATATATAAAACACCAAATTTAGTGAGGAGTCAAGCTAGCTAATACACTGTAGATATAATAAATACGGGACAAACAGGCTTTGGATGATTTTGCGTCTATTAATTATAGTTGGTATCTTCCCGAAGAATCCTCGCAAAATACAGATAGCCCTAGAGGTTAAGATACAAAATATTCGGAAGACCATTTGATTGGGGAATATTGTTAAGGTTAACATTAAGAGAAAGGAATGGATCTATTCTATATTCATTTCCACTCCGAAATATACACTTTTACATATTGGAGGTATAGAGATATATATGCACATACACATATAATTTTGAAAACTAAAGTGTTTAGGTTGTTTAATACATAGGGATTGCAAATTCAGTTGGAACAGTAGAGAGATACCGCTTTATAGGATGGATTCATTTACTTAACTTATCCTTATATCTATGCATTGTTTTGAGTTTCGATTTTATAACCATTCTGATGATTTGAAAGGGACAGTCTAGTCCAAAACAAACTTCCATTATTTAGAAAGGGCATGTCATTTTAAAAAAAATTTCAATTTACTTCTATCACCAATTTTGCTTTGTTCTCTAGGTATTCTTAGTTGAAAGCTAAATTTAGGAGGTTCATATGCTAATTTCTAAGCCCTTGAAGGTCGCCTTTTAGCTCAGGACATTTTGACAGTTTATCACCACTAGAGGGTGTTAGTTCATGTGTTTCATATAGATAACACTGTGCTCATGCACGTGGAGTTACCTAGGAGTCAGCACTGATTGACTAAAATGCAAGTCTGTCAAAAGAACTGAAATAAGGTACAGTTTGCAGAGGCTTAGATTCAAGAGGTAAAACGTGTATTAATATAACTGTGTTGATTATGCAAAACTAGGGAATGGGTAATAAAGGGATTATCTATCTTTTAAAACAACAAATATTCTGGTGTAGACTGTCCCTTTAAGATGAAATGTATATACATATGTGATAACTTACAATTTGGCAGATTTGCACTACAAGCAATTTAAATAGTTATTTAAGGGATAGTTTTTGCTACAATATATTTTATTATTGAGATGATGATGTATGTGCTCATTGGTTCCATATTGTCACGACAACTTCCTGTTTTATCGTAACTTGTGAATTTAATGAGGCTTATTAAGCATGTTTGTATTCGTCTTTTTTTTTACTTGCCTGAGAAAACGACCCTTGAGCGGTCGAGAAACGTGTTGCAGCCATAAAGACATTGAAAGTTTTTGTTTTTATCTTGGGAAGTTGTCTGTTTACACCTGCATTTGGTCGGTTTCAGCCTTAGCTAAAGGATTAGCTGACAGTTTACTAGCCGCTGTATTCAGCGCTAGTCTGCATCCAAGCACCGGTCATAGTATGGTGCAACTATATTCAGTGAGCATTTACTCTCATACTCTCTGATATTTGTATTATCTGTAATACACTATGAGGCGCCCCTTTCTTCTATCCACAGTGATCAACAGTTAGAAAACGACCTACTTACAGCAAAATCAAAAGGTCACTTCCCTCTGCTTATCCTCCTTGATCTGTCTGCAGCCTTTGATACTGTTGACCACCCTCTTTTGCTCCAAACCCTCCAATCCTTAGGAATTTGTGACAAAGCCCTCTCTTGGTTCTCTTCCTACCTGTCAAACCATACCTTTAGTGTAGCCTTCTCTATGTCCTCCTCTGCCCCGTCACCACTTTCTGTCAGGGTAACGCAAGGCTCTGTCCTCGGTCCCCTTCTCTTCTTAATCTACATGTCATCATTAGGTTCCCTAATTAAGTCCAACAGTTTCCAATATCATTTGTATGCTGATGACACCCAAATCTACTTCTCTGCACCAGGCCTATCTCCTTCCTTGCTAACCCGTGTCGCTAACTGTCTTTCTCACATCTCTTCCTGGATGTCCGCTCACTACCTCAAGCTAAATCTCTCCAAAACTGAGCTCCTTATTTTCCCCCTTCTTCTAAAATCTCCACCCTCAATCTCTATAACTGTTGAGAACTCTATCATTACCCCTACCCGGCATGCCGGATGTCTTGGGGTCACATTTGACTTAGATCTTTCTTTCACTCCTCACATTCAGTCCTTAGCTAAAGCCTGCTGCTTCCACCTTAAAAACATCTCTAAAATTAGACATTTCCTTACACAAGACACAACTAAGATATTAATAAACTCTCTCATCCTTTCCCATCTCGATTACTGCAACTCTGTTCTCTCTGGCTTCCCCAGCTGCCGTCTAGCTCCTTTACAATCCATAATGTATGCCTCTGCCAGGCTCATCTTCCTTACATGTCGCTCTTCATCTGCTGCACCTATCTGCCAATCCCTTCAATGGCTTCCTCTTGCCTCTAGGATTAAACACAAAATTCTCACTCTGACATACAAAGCTCACTGCACTGCTCCCTATATCTCAGACCTTGTCTCTAGATACTCTCCCCCCCAACCCCATCGCTCTGCTCATGACCTCCTACTCTCCTCCTCTCTTGTTACATCCTCACCCTCCCATTTACAGGACTTCTCCATACTGGCTCCCATCTTGTGGAACTCTCTGCCTCGCTCCACAAAACTCTCCCCTAGTTTTGAAAGCTTCAAGCTCCCTAAAGACTCTACTGTTCAGGAATGCATACAACCTACACTAACGTTTCTTTATACCAGTTCCTCTCCTCCATTGCTATCCCCTGAACCCCCTTAGCATGTAAGCCTAAGAGTAAGGCTGTTTGTAGTAAGAGCTGACTACAACAGTGCTACTCTTGGCAGGGCCCTCTACCCGTTTGATTGCTATAAATGTTTTGTTGTACTCCGCATTTGTTTATAGCGCTGCAGAATCTGTTGCCGCTCTACAAATAACTGATAATAATAATAATAACAGTGGTAGATGTGTATTCATTACTTGTTATTAAAGGGAGTAATAGGATCATTAATTAACTTTCAGCAAGATTACAAGTTTTGCGGTACTGCTATACCGCTGAAAAAATTGGCCATTGTGCGTGGAATGGCAGGTCTCCCGTATTACAAGTAGCGGCAGTATAACTATAACGCAAGCATTTAAGCCTGTAATGCAACGATCCATTCCACATTCTAAAAATGGCTTTTGAGTGTGGGATATTCATATTACAAATTACAGGTTGTGCTGTCCGGCTAAAATGCTTGCGTATAGCCTATACCGCCCTGATCCATTTCGTGATCTGAGACCAGTAGTTATAAATTTTGTGAAACAAAAATGTTTCACAAAACTCATAACTAAAATGAAGTACACTAACACTGATAAACTACCTATTAATCCCTTAACCACCATCCCCAGCATCGCAAATACTATATAAAACACAATAACCCCTAATCCACCGCCCACCCACATTGCCAACACTAAAATAAAGTATTAACCCCTTAACTGCCGACCTCCACATTGCCAACAATAACTAAACCTATTAATCCCTAAACTGCCAGCCCCAACATCCCTACTGTGAAAATAAATGTATTAACCCCTAAACCGCTGGCCCCAGACAACGCAACTACTAACGTAAACCGCCGGCCCCCCCACATTGCAAAACACTAAATTAAACTATTAACCCCTAAACCTGAACCCCCCCTAACTTTAAATTAAAATTACAATATAACTATCTTAACATAGGGCCTTTTGTAGGGCATAAGTTAAACAGCTCTTTTACCTAAAAAATTACAAAGTCCTCCTAACAGTAAATCCCCCACCCAATCATCCCCCCAAAATAAAAAAACCTAAGTTTAATAAAGACCTAAGCTACCCATTGCTCCTAAAGGGGCATTTGTATGGGCATTGCCCTTAAAAGGGCATTTAGCTTTTTTTTTCGCCCATAAAAATAAAAAAGCCCTAATCTAAAAAAAAACTAACACTAACCCCAGAAAATCTACTCACAGTTCCTGAAGTCCAGACATTCAGCTTCATCAAGGCGGCGAGAAGTCTTCATCCAGACGGCGACATCTTCCTCGATCACGGGGGCATCTTCTATCTTTATCCCAGTGGAGCTGAGAAGTACCGGCAGCGATGACACTCTTCATGCGATCATTGAAGCTTGAATGCAAGGTACCCCTTTTATATTGGTGTACCATTGCATTCCTATTGGCTGAAAAATCAGCCAATAGGATGAGAGCTGCTTAAATTCTATTTTTTTTTGGGGGGGGTTATTTTTTTTTAGATTAGGGCTTTTTTATTTTTATGAGCAAAAAAGAGCTGAATGCCCTTTTAAGAGCAATGCCCATACAAATGCCCCTTTAGGGGCAATGGGTAGCTTAGGGTTTTTTTAGACATTTTTATTTTGGGGGGTTGGTCAGGTAGGGGGGTTTACTCTTAGGAGGGACTTTATAGGGGGTAATTATTTTAGGTAAAAGAGCTGTTTAACCTAGGGCAATGCCCTACAAAAGTCCCTTTAAGGGTTTATTGATAGTTTATTGATAGGTTAGGGGGTGTTTTTATTTTAAGTTGGCTTTTTTGTTTTTATAGGGCTATTAGATTTTGTTTAATTTTTATTTTTTTGGATAATTTAGTTTATTATTTTTTGTAATCTTAGTGTTTTTTTTATTTTTCGTAATTTGTGTTTTTTGTTTTTTGTAATGTTAGATTAATTTTAATTTTCGTAATTTTTTTGTAATGTTAGTTTTTTTTTTCTTAGTGTTAGGATTTTTTAATATTGTAATTTAGTTTTTTTTATTTTTAGTTTATTTAATTTTTTTAAATAGTAATATTAGGTTAATTTATAGTTTAATCTAAGTTTTTTTTTATTTCACATTTAAGTTTTTATTTATTTTAAGATAGTTATATTGTCATTTTAATTTAAAGTTGGGGGGGTTTAAGTTTAGGGGTTAATAGTTTAATTTAGGGTATTTGCGATGTGGGGGGTCAGCGGTTTAGGGGTTAATAGGTTTAGGTTGGTAGTTGTGATGTGGGGACCGGCGGTTTAGGGGTTAATCAATTTATTTTCTTAGTAGCGTTGTAGTAGGCCGGAGGTTTGTTGGTTAATAGGTTTATTTAGTGTCGGCGATGTCAGAGGGTGGCGGTTTAGGGGTTAATAACTTTTAATTAGTGTCGGCGATGTTGGGGGGGCAGCGGATTAGGGGTATTTAGACTAGGGGTTGGATAGGTTTTAATGTAACTTTCTTTCCCCAAAAGATATAAATGGGGATTGCGTTACAGCGATTGCCATTCTGCAATTGCAGGTGTTAGTTTTCTTCTAACACTTTCTGTCAATTGATGTCTATGGGGGAAAACGTGTACGAGCACGTCAAGTCAGGACTTGGGTTTTGTGCGGTCTGGAGCTTAACGCACCATACTGCACAACAAAAAATGGTTTTGGCTTATTTTGAAATACGCGTGCTATGGAAAATGCGGTAGCGCAATTTTTTGGAGTTATTTACACACCGGGTGTAGCACAGAACTTGTACAGGCAAGTTTGCTTTATACGTTGGTGTATGTGTATATTTATGGTGATATGATTGCACTCCCTGACTTAAATACCTCACACACCAGTATTGCAATTTATAGTTTGGTATTACCTTTTTAGCATTATTTTAGTAGTTATATAATCTCTACAAATGATTTACCCACACTATGACAAATGTTTTTATAATTGCTCATTAGATGGCCAATTGTGACTATATTAAAAAGTATACTTGTGAAATTATGAAATAATGCAAAATTATGTAACATTATTATACCTTTAAACTAATAGTTAAGTGAAAAACCTGAATTCTGGCACAGTAGACAGCCATAATCGATATTGAACCAAATACCCATCATGTTTTATTTTTGCAGTTACAACATATATTTTGCTTTCATAAAGCAGTTTGTAAATATATTCACTTTAAAAAGTTTACGAAAAAGTGTGTTTTTGTACAGTGTTTTACATTTAACTACATTTTTCTGTTTTATCATACACATAAATTGAGGGAGTTTTACTAATTCAAAGTAAGGACTTGCTTTTTCCAGGATTCATTAATTAGTGTAGTAAATTTACATGTGAATAAATAATAGAATACATGCATTTCTTTTAATCTTTCTTCAAATGCAATAGTTTGTTATATAGGAAGAGCTTGGTACTTCCTAATACGTTATACGTTTCTGTTTTCATTATTCAGTGCTGCAGGTGACTTGAGGGGACACATAGGAGATGGCCTTGAATGATGCATCAATAAGATAGCTTTGCATGTTAAGCATTTGGTTCATCTAAAGTGTCCCATTAAGTTGTTACAGGACTTAAGAAGAGATTTTACATGTAAGTCCATGAATTCAATAATAATAATAATAAGCTTGAGACAAAAAATGTACTTTATTATTTTAGGCATTATTTTTATATACTTTATTGTTATGTAGTTTAGATTTGTGCCCTATTGGCAGATACTCTGTATTAAAAAGGAGAAAAAAAATCTAAAGATAATTTTCAGGCCACTTAATGATTGTATAAATGCAAACTAATAGTGATGCTATTTTCTAGTATTCATCTAACAAAGACTACATACACAGAAATTGTACATACACAGAATTTCTGTTTTAAAATATTAATAGACTATACATTTTTGCAGTTATTTAAGCAATACATCACGGGCTCTATTTATCATCATTAATCTCCTACTTTTGCGCCTAGAAATACAATGTCGTATTTATTCTTTGATTTATCAAGTCAATTTACGCCCAAAAATGATCAAATACGACAGCAAAATTCTCCCACTCTAGTCTCTCTCACAAAGGCATATATGTGCACCAAATATAGCGTAAAAATGCTTTATTTCGGCCTTATTTAGAGAAATACTCCTATGTAATCGCTGAAATTCATATTTATCAATATTTTGCGCCAAAGGAGAACCTAAAATTCTCCTATAAATATGACTGTTAAAGTTCTCCATAACCATTGTGGAGAACATTGAATTTACTCCTTTATTTTCTTTAGAGAAGATGGAGTTCTTAATTTTGGCTGCAATTTCCTTGGCACAGTCCCCTGAAAATCATCTAAATGATGGAAATATGCCTTTATGGAGATGTCAAAGAGTTCCAAGATTGCTTCTACCCCGTTGTGGACTTGAGGCATTGTCTGATAAGGAAATTAAGCGCAAATTTAGGCTAAATCTTGAGAGCATACTAAATCTTTATTATCTTATTAAAAATGACATTGATCCCAGAACTAGAAGAACCAGGGCAATACCAGGATTGTTAAAATTACTGTCTGTTTTGCATTTTTTGGCAACCGGTTCATTCTAGGGTGTCTCTAGTGATGTGGTGGGCATGAGTCAGCCTTCATTTTTCCGCCATTTAAGGATTGTTTTGAAATCTATTCTCAAGCATCTCTCAAAGTTTATTTATGTACCCAGGAATGTGCATGAATGGCATACAGTAAAGTCATCATTTTAGTAGCTGTTATGCCCAATGTTCTAGGTGCTATTGATTGCACCCATATTGTTCTTAGACCACCATCCTTAAGGGAGGAGCAATATAGGAAGCTTTCATTCACTAAATTTACAGGCAGTGTGTGATGCTAACCTTAGAATTTGGGCTGTTCGTTCAGGATTTCCAGGTTCATGCCATGATTTCCACATTGTCAAACAATCAGCTTTATTTTCAGCATTTGAATGTGGCGACATGCCCACGGTTGGCTATTGGGTAAATATGATTTTTTTTTTCTATTGTGTAATTCTAAATTAAATGAGTTATATGTATAAATGATCATGTAACCAATTTTTTCTGAATTATTAACTTTTTTTTATTATTAGTTTCAAATCTCCATATGCTCATTGAAATTTATATATCAACTTCCATCAATCAATATTCGATTCCCTTAATATCCTTTTTTTATTTTATATTTTTGTTACTTGTTTATAGCTCATTATAGTTTTCAATTATTATTTATGTGTAATTAACTTTCTTTTTAATAAAATTGTTTTAGCTGATAGTGGTTAACCGAGAAGACCTTGGCTGTTGACCCCAGTCCCAATGCCTCATACACAAGGAGAAATTAAATTTAATGAATCCCATCATAGCACAAGAAGTGCAACAGAGAGAATATTTGGTGCATTAAAGATGTGTTATAGAGTGTTGGACCGTTCTGGAGGAGACCTTCAATATTCTCCAGAAAAATGCAATGATATCATTCTTGTTAAATGCATGTTGCACAATATTGCTATTTTGTAAGGAAACTTAGAGGAGGAGTGTCCCAATGATCCCACAGAAGATGTGTATGTACCACAAGACATTGTAAGCAGGCATACTACCAAGGCAGGTGTTCAAAATCATTTGGAAATAATTGAAAGATATTTTTCCTGTAAGTTTATATATTCTTACTTTTTTTATTTAGACAATTATTAAAGTGTTTAAATTACTAATACATTGTTTTTTTCTTTCTTTCAGAAATCATTGCATGACATTGACTTTGTCTTAATTTAAAAGAACCTTACGACCAGATTACGAGTTTTGCGTTAGGAGCTATGTGGTGCTAGCAAGCAGTTTTTTCTCACCGCTCACTTACCTGCAGCACTGGTATTACAGGTTTTTACAAACCCGGCGTTAAAAGGCAGGAAGTGAGCGTTGAGCAAAATTGAGCTCCATACCGCACTCCAATACCAGCACTGCTTAAGTCAGTGGTGAGCTGGCCGCACATGCTCGTGCACGATTTCCCCATAGGAATCAACGGGGAGAGCCAGCTGAGAAAAAGTCTAACACCTGCAAAAAAGCAGAGTAAAACTCAGTAACGCAGCCCCATTGATTCCTATGGGGAAATAAAAGTTATGTTTACACCTAACACCCTAACATGAACCCCGAGTCTAAACACCCCTAATCTTACACTTATTAACCCCCAATCTGCCGTCACCGACATCGTCGCCACCTACATTATATTTATTAACCCCTAATCTACCGCTCCAGACATCTCCGCCACCTACATTATACTTATTAACCCCTAATCTGCTGCCCCCAACATTGTCGACACCTACATTATATTTATTAACCCCTAATCTCCCTCCCCCAATGTCGCTGCAACCTATGTACATTTATTAACCCCTAATCTGCTGCCCCCAATGTCGCCGCCACTATAATAAACATATTAACCCCTAAACCGCCACACTCCAGCCTCACAAACACTATTTAAATATTATTAACCTCTAATCTGCCATCCCTAACATCGCCGCCACCTACCTACATTTATTAACACCTAATCTTCCACCCCCAATGTCGCTGCCACTATACTAAATTTATTAACCCCTAAACCTAAGTCTAACCCTAACCCTAACACCCCCTAACTTAAATATAATTACAATAAATCTAAATAAATATTAATATTATTAACTAAATAATTCCTATTTAAAACTAAATACTTACCTGTAAAATAAACCCTAAGCTAGATACAATATAACTAATAGTTTACAGGCAAGCTTGTATTTATTTTAACTAGGTAGAATAGTTACTAAATGGTTATTAACTATTTAATAACTACCTAGCTAAAATAAATACAAAAGTACCTGTAAAATAAAACCTAACCTAAGTTACAATAACACCTAACACTACAATTAAATAAATTAACTAAATTAACAACAATTAAATTAATTAAATTAAATTAGCTAAATTACAAAAACAAACAAACACTAAATTACAAAAATTAAAACACAAATTACAGATCGTTAAAAGGGCCTTTTGCGGGGCATTGCCCCAAAGTAATCAGCTATTTTACCTGTAAAAAAAAATACAAACAACCCTCCAATCAGCCAATAAAATGCAAGCTCAATCCTATTGGCTGATTGGATCAGCCAATAGGATTGAACTTCAATCCTATTGGTTGATTGCATCAGCCAATAGGATTTTTTCTACTTTAATTCCGATTGGCTGATAGAATTCAGCCAATGGGAATCTAAGGGACGCCATCTTGGATGACGTCATTTAAAGGAACCGTCATTCAGTAAGAAGACTCCAGATGAAGAGGATGCTCCACGTCGGATGTCTTGAAGATGGACCGGCTCCACGTCGGTTTGATGAAGATTGAAGATGCCGTCTGGATGAAGACTTCTGCCCATCTGGAGGACCACTTTCCCCGGCTTGGATGAAGACTTCTCCTGGCTTCGTTGAGGACTTCAGCCCGGTTGGATGAAGACTTCTGCCGCTTCCTTGAGGATGGATGTCTGGTCTTCAGAACTGTAAGTCAATCTTCAGGGGGTCAGTGTTAGGTTTTTTTAAAGGGTGTATTGGGTGGGGTTATTTTTTAGGTTAGGGATTTGGGCTGCAATAGAGCTAAATGCCCTTTTAAGGGCAATGACCATCCAAATGCCCTTTTCAGGGCAATGGGGAGCTTAGGTTTTTTTAGTTAGTATTTTATTTGGGGGGTTGGTTGTGTGGGTGGTGGGTTTTACTGTTGGGGGGTTGTTTGTATTTTTTTTACAGGTAAAAGAGCTGATTACTTTGGGGAAATGCCCCATAAAAGGGCTTTTTAAGGGCTATTGGTAGTTTAGTTTAGGCTAGGGTTTTTTTTTTTGTGGGGCTTTTTTTATTTTGATAGGGCTATTAGATTAGGTGTAATTAGTTTAAAGATCTGTAATTTGTTTTTTATTTTCTGTAATTTAGTGTATGTTTTTTTTTTGTAATTTAGCTAATTTAATTTAATTTATTTAATTGTTTTTAATTTAGTTAATGTATTTAATTGTAGTGTTAGGTGTTATTGTAACTTAGGTTACGATTTATTTTACAGGTACTTTTGTATTTATTTTAGCTAGGTAGTTATTAAATAGTTAATAACTATTTAGTTACTATTCTACCTAGTTAAAATAAATACAAACTTGCCTGTAAAATAAAAATAAACCCTAATATAGCTACAATGTAACTATTAGTTATATTGTAGCTATCTTAGGGTTTATTTTACAGGTAAGCACTTAGTTTTAAATAGGAATTATTTAGGTAATAATATTAATATTTATTTAGATTTATTGTAATTATATTTAAGTTAGGGGGTGTTAGGGTTAGGTTTAGACTTAGGTTTAGGGGTTAATAAATTTAGTATAGTGGGAGCGACGTTGGGGCAGCAGATTAGGGGTTAATAAATGTAGGTAGGTGATGGTGATGTTAGGGACGGCAGATTAGGGGTTAATAATATTTAAATAGTGTTTGCAACGCAGGAGTGCAGCGGTTTAGGGGTTAATATGTTTATTATAGTGGCGGTGATGTTGGGGGCTGCAGATTAGGGGTTAATAAGTGTAGGTAGGTTGCAGCGACATTGGGGGCGACAGATTAGGGGTTAATAAATATAATGTAGGCATAGAAGATGTTGTGGGCAGCAGATTAGGGTTTAATAAGTATAATGTAGGTGGCGGCGGTGTCCAGAGCGGCAGATTAGTGGTTAATAAGAATAATGTAGGTGGCGGAGATGTTAGGGAGGCAGATTAGGGGTTAATAATATTTAACTAGTGTTTGCGAGGCGGGGGTGCGGCGGTTTAGGGGTTAATATGTTTATTCTAGTGGCGGCGATGTCTGGAGCGGCAGATTAGGGGTTAAAAATTTTATTATAGTGTTTGTGATGCAGGAGGGCCTTGGTTTTGGGGTTAATAGGTAGTTTATGGGTGTTAGTGTACTTTTTAGCACTTTAGTTATAAGTTTTATGTTATGGCGTTGTACCATAAAACTCTTAACTACTGACTTTAGAATGCATTACGGATCTAGGAGGTAGTGGGTGTACCGCTCACTTTTTGGCCTCCCAGGACAGACTCGTAATACCAGCGCTTTGGAAGTCCCATAGAAAAAAGACTTTCCGAAGTTTACGTAAGCCGTTTTGCGGTAAGACCAAAGAAGTGTGCAGTACACCTATAACTGCAAGACTCATAATAGCAGTGGGCGTAAAAAAGCAGCGTTAGGACCTGTTAACGCTGCTTTTTTACCTTAACACACAACTCGTAATCTAGCTGTTAATTTCCATTCCCTGTTTTTTTGTTTTTTGGTTACATGTTCACAATAGAGTGGAATTTTCTGTGTGCTATCTTGTGTTGTTACCTTGACTCATTAATGTGATTAATAAAATCTTATCTGATTTCACAATTGTTTTTTTTTATTATTAAAAGGTATTTAACAGTATTGAACATTGAAGAATCCAGTATTTATGGTCTATAAATAATGTTAAAAAAATAAAATATTGACATAAATCAAATTTTCAAACCAAACAATATTAAATAAAGTGAAAGACATCAAAGTTACAATACTTTCTGAACTATTTACATCTAAAAATAAAAAATAATAATTTTGAGCTCTGCGATTCATTATGTCTAATTTTTTTTATAATAATCACTCTTTACTTCAGAATCACGTTGCCGAATAATATTCCTTTCTTTTTGCAATTGCAGTAATTCCTTAAAAAAAACACTTTCGCCTAGATTTAGAGTTCTGCGTTAGCCGTCAAAACCAGCGTTAGGGGGTCCAAACGCTGGTTTTGGTCACCCGCTGGTATTTAGAGTCAGTCAGGAAAGGGTCTAACGCTCACTTTCCAGCAGCGACTTTTCCATACCGCAGATCCCTTTACGTCAATTGCGTATCCTATCTTTTCAATGGGATCTTTCTAATGCCGGTATTTAGAGTCTTGGCTGAAGTGAGCGTTAGAAATCTAACGACAATACTCCAGCCGCAGAAAAAAGCCAGGAGTTAAGAGCTTTCTGGGCTAACGCCGGTTCATAAAGCTCTTAACTACTGTGCTATAAAGTACACTAACACCCATAAACTACCTATGCACCCCTAAACCGAGGCCCCCCCACATCGCCGCCACTCTATTAAATTATTTAACCCCTAATCTGCCGACCACACACTGCCGCAACCTACATTATCCCTATGTACCCCTAATCTGCTGCCCCTAACATCGCCGACCCCTACATAATATTTATTAACCCCTAATCTGCCCCCCCAACGTCGCCGCTACCTACCTACAATTATTAACCCCTAATCTGCCGACCGGACCTCACCGCTACTATAATAAATGTATTAACCCCTAATCCGCCTCACTCCCGCCTCAAAAACCCTATAATAATTAGTATTAACCCCTAATCTGCCCTCCCTAATATCGCCGAAACCATAACTTCAAGTATTAACCCCTAATCTGCCGACCGGACCTCACCGCTACTGTAATAAATGTTTTAACCCCTAAGTCTAAACCTAACACTAACACCCCCCTAAGTTAAATATAATTTAAATCTAACAAAATAAAATAAATCTTATTAAATAAATTATTCCTATTTAAAGCTAAATACTTACCTGTAAAATAAACCCTAATATAGCTACAATATAAATAATAATTATATTGTAGCTATTTTAGGATTAATATTTATTTTACAGGCAACTTTGTATTTATTTTAACCAGGTACAATAGCTATTAAATAGTTAATAACTATTTAATAGTTACCTAGTTAAAATAATTACAAAATTTCCTGTAAAATAATCCTAACCTAAATTACAATTAAACCTAACACTACACTATCAATAAATTAATTAAATAAACTATCTACAATTATCTACAATTAAATCAACTAAACTAAATTACAAAAACAAACAAACACTAAATTACAAAAAAAACACTAAATTACAAAAAAATAAAAAAAGATTACAAGAATTTTAAACTAATTACACCTACTCTAAGCCCCCTAAAAAAATAACAAAGCCCCCCAAAATAAAAAAATGCCCTACCCTATTCTAAAATAAATATTTTACAGCTCTTTTACCTTACCAGCCCTTAAAAGGGCCTTTTGCGGGGTATGCCCCAAAGAATTTTGCTCATTTGCCTGTAAAAAAACATTCAATACCCCCCCAACATTACAACCCACCACCCACATACCCCTAATCTAACCCAAACCCCCCTTAAAAAACCTAACATTAAGCCCCTGAAGATCTTCCTACCTTATCTTCACCACACCGGGTATCACCGATCCATCCAGAAGAGGGTCCGAAGTCTTCATCCTATCCGGCAAGAAGAGGGCATCCGGACCGGTAGACATCTTCATCCAGGCGGCATCTTCTATCTTCTTCCATCCGGCGCGGAGCGGGACCATCTTGAAGCAGCCGACGCGGATCCATCCTCTTCTAACGACGTCCTAAGTCCGAATGAAGGTTCCTTTAAATGACGTCATCCAAGATGGCGTCCCTTGAATTCTGATTGGTTGATAGGATTCTATCAGCCAATCGGAATTAAGGTAGGAAAAATCTGATTCAAGTTCAATCCGATTGGCTGATCCAATCAGCCAATCAGATTGAGCTTGCATTCTATTGGCTGTTCCGATTGAATTTCTATTGGCTGTTCGGATTGAACTTGAATCTGATTGGCTGATTCAATCAGCCAATCAGATTTTTCCTACCTTAATTCCGATTGGCTGATAGAATCCTATCAGCCAATCGGAATTCGAGGGACGCCATCTTGGATGACGTCATTTAAAGGAACCTTCATTCAGACTTAGGACGTTGTTAGAAGAGGATGGATCCGCGTCGGCTGCTTCAAGATGGTCCCGCTCCACGCCGGATGGAAGAAGATAGAAGATGCCGCCTGGATGAAGATGTCTACCGGTCCGGATGCCCTCTTCTTGCCGGATAGGATGAAGACTTTGGACCCTCTTCTGGACCTCTTCTTGCCGGATAGGATGAAGACTTCGGACCCTCTTCTGGACGGATCGGTGATACCCGGCGTGGTAAAGATAAGGTAGGAAGATCTTCAGAGGCTTAGTGTTAGGTTTTCTAAGGGGGGTTTGGGTTAGATTAGGGGTATGTGGGTGGTGAGTTGTAATGTTGGGGGGGTATTGTTTGTTTTTTTACAGGCAAAAGAGCAGAATTATTTGGGGCATGCCCCACAAAAGGCCCTTTTAAGGGCTGGTAAGGTAAAAGAGCTGTAAAATATTTATTTTAGAATAGGGTAGGGCATTTTTTATTTTGGGGGGCTTTGTTATTTTTTTAGGGGGCTTAGAGTAGGTGTAATTAGTTTAAAATTCTTGTAATCTTTTTTTATTTTTTGTAATTTAGTGTTTGTTTTTTTTGTAATTTAGTGTTTGTTTTTTTTGTAATTTAGTGTTTGTTTTTTTTGTAATTTAGTTTAGTTGATTTAATTGTAGATAATTGTAGATAGTTTATTTAATTAATTTATTGATAGTGTAGTGTTAGGTTTAATTGTAACTTAGGTTAGGATTTATTTTACAGGTAATTTTGTAATTATTTTAACTAGGTAACTATTAAATAGTTATTAACTATTTAATAGCTATTGTACCTGGTTAAAATAAATACAAAGTTGCCTGTAAAATAAATATTAATCCTAAAATAGCTACAATATAATTATTATTTATATTGTTGCTATATTAGGGTTTATTTTACAGGTAAGTATTTAGCTTTAAATAGGAATAATTTATTTAATAAGATTTATTTTATTTAGTTAGATTTAAATTATATTTAACTTAGGGGGTGTTAGTGTTAGGGTTAGACTTAGCTTTAGGGGTTAATACATTTATTAGAGTAGCGGCGAGGTCCGGTCGCCAGATTAGGGGTTAATACTTGAAGTTAGGCGTCGGCGATGTTAGGGAGGGCAGATTAGGGGTCAATAATTGTAGGTAGGTAGCGGCGACGTTGGGGGGGGCAGATTAGGGGTTAATAAATATAATGTAGGGGTCGGCGGTGTTAGGGGCAGCAGATTAGGGGTACATAGGGATAACGTAGGTTGCGGCGGTGTACAGAGCGGCAGATTAGGGGTTAAAAATAATATGCAGGGGTCAGCGATAGCGGGGTCGGCAGATTAGGGTTTAATAAATGTAAAGGTTAGGGGTGTTTAGACTCGGGGTACATGTTAGGGTGTTAGGTGCAGACTTAGGAAGTGTTTGCCCATAGGAAACAATGGGGCTGCTTTAGGAGCTGAACGCTGCTTTTTTGCAGGTATTAGGTTTTTTTTCAGCTCAAACTGCCCCATTGTTTCCTATGGGAGAATCATGCACAAGCACGTTTTTGAAGCTGGCCGCGTCCGTAAGCAACGCTGGTATTTAGAGTTGCAGTGGTGGTAAATATGCCTGTACGCTCCCTTTTTGGAGCCTAACGCAGCCCTTCTGAGAACTCTAAATACCAGCGTTGTTTAAAAGGTGCGGGGGAAAAAAAAACACGCTTAGCTAACGCACCCCTTCTAACGCAAAACTCTAAATCTAAGCGTTTGTTAATTTCTAAATGACAAAGCCATATCTGTCAGTTTCTGAACGTCATTGGGTCTCTCTGTTATTTGTTGCTGTATGACTTCTTCTGCTGTTTCCTCAATGTCTGATTCATTGACCATTAGATTCTCTGGTGTATTTAATTTGGGAGGGGTTGGTCCCTCCAGTGTGTGTCCCTCTATTTGTGTCTCATCCTCATCTTCTTGATCAATGGTATCCTCTACGAGAGGTTCCAATGTTATTTCTACCTGTACTTCTTTTTGAAAAAAATTCAATTAATTTAGTAACAACCTATATGTATAGAAATCTTTTATACATACCATCGTATAATGATATTGAACTGTCTTGCATGGTCTGTAGCAATGCTCTAACACCTGTTGAGACAAAAATGTAGATTAGAATCAATTTATTTTTAACTTCGAACTCCGTTTTGTTTATCTGTGCACTATGTTTCATAACTAAATTTCACAGAGTTTTTCACTGTTTTGTAGTTATGCATCATGGTCAATGGATTTTAATTTAATTGAAGTACTGCCAAACCTTTCAATAATTCATATATAAAAAAAATAAGATTAAAAAAAAAATTCTTCATAACGCTGCTTTTTCCCTAACGCCGCTATTACAAGTCTTGTAGGTATAGCTGTACCGCACACTTTTTTGGCCATCACGCAACGTCAGTACCGCACTTTTTAAAAAGTCCTTTTTCAATGGTACTTCCATAGCGCCAGTATTACAAGTTTGCCTGGGAGGCCAAAAAGTTAGTGGTACACTCTCAATAACCACAAGATCCGTACCGCCATCTAAAGTCAGTAGTTATGAGTTTTACGTTACAAAGCTGTAGCATAAAACTCATAACTAAAGTGTTAAAAATTACACTAATACCCATAAACTACCAATTAACCCCTAAACTGAGGCCCTCCCACATCACAAACACTAAAATAAAATTATTAACCCCTGATCTGCCGCTCCGGACATTTCCGCCATTTAAAAAATGTATTAACCCCCATTCCGCCGCTCTCTGACATCGTCGCCACTATAATAAATTTATTAACACCTAAACTACTGCTGTTAAGGGTGGTAGATTTGGGGTTAATAAGTGTATTTAGGGGTGACTATGTTAGGGGCAGCAGATTAGGGGTTAATAACTGTAATGTAGGTGGAGGCGATGTTAAGGGCGGCAGATTAGGGGTTAATATTTTTAATTAGGTGGCGGCGATGTTAAGGGCAGCAGATTAGGGGTTAATAACATTATGTAGGTGGCGGCGATGTTAAGGGCGGCAGATTAGGGGTGTTTAGACATGGTTTTTATGTTAGGGTGTTAGGTTTAAACATAACTTTTTCTTTCCCTATAGATATCAATGGGGCTGCGTTAAGGAGCTTTTGTTTCCACGATCGCAGGTGTTAGGCTTTTTTTTAGCCGACTCTCCCCATTAATGTCTATGGGGAAATCATGAATGAGCACGTAAAAACAATGCTTCTATTTGGGTGCGGCATGCTATCGCCCGCACAAGCCGGGTTTTTCAAAACCTGTAATAGCAGCGCTATAGGGAGGTGAAATACCACCGCGTTTGTGGAGGTCATTTATTTCCCTATAGCACTCAAAACTCATAATCTAGATAGTAATATAAATACTTTTTAACCTATGGTATTACCTTGTATCTATGCCTCCGCAAAAATTATTGTTTTTTTGTACAGACTTGTATTTCATCCATTCGGTACTCACTACAGGTTAACTTAACATGCTTTAACTCAATATTATATATATTAAACACATGAACTAATGTTTAAAAATGCCTTCATATTAGAGGCAGTTTTCAAGGTCTAATAAATTAGCTTATGAACCTCCAATGTTTAGCATTACAATAATAATTTCAAGAGAACAAATTAAATTTGTAGATAACATTGAAATCAAAATTTGATTATAATGTACATTCATTTTTTAAATTATTATTTATTATTATTTTTTTACTTGACTGTTCAAAAGCTAACAAACAACAAAATTACTTTAATTAAAAAAAAAAGAAATATATATAGACTAAAATATGTTAAATTTTAAGAAATAATCGGCTAGATTACGAGTTGTGCATTAAAGGGACACTGTACCCAAAATGTTTATTTCGTGATTCAGATTGAGCATGAAATTTTAAGCAACTTTCTAATTTACTCCTATTATCAAATTGTCTTCATTCTCTTGGTATCTTTATTTGCATTTTTTTTCTAAATTGTATAGGTTTGAGTAGAATTTCTCAAAACAAGTACCAATGTCTAAGGGTTTGCGGTATGTCTGGTTCTCATATTGGATCTGGTGAATTCTTGAGGTACTCGCCCTGTTTTTAAGTTTATTGGCTAGTAGTGTATCTGCTTTGTTACTCTTGTGGTAAGTAATCTGTTTCAATTTAAATAAATTAGCTTGGGTGCGTTTTAGCTCTAGCTGGTTGATATGATTTTTAATCTGTATTATTTGAGCTGTGGTTTCATCTGAGGGTGTGCTTCTATTTAGGAGTTCTAGTCGACGCAATTCAATATGAGATTTAGAAAGGGGTAGGCCAGATAGCTTTTTAAGATGAGCTTGTCTTTTAATTATGAGTCCTCTAAAGGTGGCCTTTGCCGCACCCCATAGTGTGTCGTCACTGACCTGGTTATTATCATTAGTTTGGCAGTAAAAGGTTATGTCTTTTCTCAGGGTTTCCTTGAATGCAGCATCCTGTAGGATGTCGTGTGGAAGGCGCCATGAAGGCCTCACATTATGTCGTTCCGTTGAGCGGAAAGTTACTGAAACTAGGTCATGGTCAGACCATGGGCATAGGGAGATGTTAGAATGTTTGACTTGGTCAAGGGTTTCTGCTGAGCAAAAAACATAGTCAAGTCTGGAGTATGTTTTATGAGGGAATGAGAAGTGAGTGTAGTCTCTGTCTCTAGCATGAAGTGAACGCCATACATCGAAGTAGCAAAAGTGGGTAATAATTTGTCTGAACTTTTGGGAAAGTTGAGCAGAAGGGGTGGCATGTTTTGTCCGGGTAGTTCTTTTTCTGTCTAGTACTGGGTCCCAAGTCATGTTGAAGTCCCCCGCCAGTAAGACTCTACCTATTTTTATCCGGTCAACTGTGTGTAAGATCCGTTTGAGGTATCTAGGTTGATGTGAGTTAGGTAGATATATAGAGACTAAGGTGTGATCAGTATGGTCTAGCTTGCATATTAGAATAAGAAATCTAGATTGCGGGTCTTTTAGAACTTGGGTTGGTTCATAGGCTATTCTTTTATGAATTAAAATTGCTGTGCCTCTGGCTTTTTTTGAGAAAGAGGTGTGTTCGAGAACAGTGTAATCTTTAGATATTGTGTAAGGAGGGTTGTCTAATGACCAATGTGTCTCCTGAAGGAATGCTACGTCAGGGTTATGGAATTTAAGTGATCTAGCTAAAAGGCTACGCTTATGTGGGGAGTTTAGGCCTCTTACATTATGGGTTAGTATTTTGAGGGGGGGCATAGGGAGATATGGGGAGTAGATCAGGTCTTTTAGTAATAAGAGTTAGTGTAGGTGGGGAGGGTAGGGGGAGGGGAATAGACAACAGATAGAGTGAGGGAGAGTTAGCGAAAATAGTTCGCTATGGTGGAGCCCTAGCGTGGGCTGCCTGTGGGGGGGAGAGAAGCAAACAGAAACAGGGGTCTTTGGGATGAACCCTGCTCCGCAGTAATCACTGTAAATTAACTTACGATTTACATATGTGCAATTCTTAAATTAATACAACAACATTAAAATAACAATCAAACACATAACTTAATTGTACTATCTAATAGTAAACTTTTTAAACTTTAACTCAATCTCAGTTATGATCTGTTGGAGACAGGTCAAACTTCCAGGTTAAATGAAGTCTAGGTAAGTTCCGTTGAAGGCTACCAGACGTGTTTTTACGGTGGGTTAGTTTTAGGTTTCTTAGCTCTTTGCTCTTTAATAGACCATTCGGGAGCCGAGGCTCTCAGCTTTGGGTAGGTTGGCTGTAATGGTGGAGGTTGTTCCTGGTGTAGGCCCCATGTGGCCAAGAGAGCCATACCTTGAGGTATGGAGTTGATTGTGTGGCTCTGGTTATTCCTGGTGACCACTAGGTTTGTAGGGTGACCCCACCTGTACTTTATATTAGCCTTCCTGAGTGTCAGAGTAATGTGTTGAAAGGTTTTACGGTACTGTAGTGTATGGGTTGAAAGGTCAGGCAGAAGCTGAACATCTTTGAATTTTTCTGGCATAGGCGGTCTTTTGAAGGCTGCTTGCATAAGTTTGTCTTTATATATGTAGCTGTGAAAGCATACAATTACATCTCTTGGTTTGTCGGCGGGAGCAAGTCGTGATCTTAAAGCTCTATGGGCTCTTTCCATTGTATCAGTGTGTCCATCTGGGGTGCCCACGAGTACTGTAAACAGCTCCTTTAGATAGGGTTGGAGATGAGTATTCTCTACAGTTTCTGGGATGCCCCGAAACCGGATATTATTTCTGCGAGATCTGTCTTCAATGTCTGCCATTTTAAATTCAAGTTGAGTCATCTGATCTGCTAGGGTTTCAGAGTAAGTGAGCAGGTTTGATTGATCTACTGCTAGATCATCCTGTTTCCGCTCAAGTGCTTCAACCCTTTCTCCAATCTCTGAAATTTCCTTTTTCAATTCCGCAGAGGACCGTTGAATTTCCTGGGTGATAGAACGTGTTTGACTGGCCAACATATGTTGTAGGGTAGCCTTAGTAATGTAGTGATGTGATGGCGCTTCTGAGCGCACACTGGAATGAGATTCAGCATCTATCGACTCAGGGTCACTCATCTCCTCGTTGGTGACAGGGTTAGATTCCTTTCCTGATTGAGAAAAATGATCATAAACAGTCTTCTGAGTATTGGTGGAGGGTTTCCCCTGTCGTCTGGGCCCATGGGGCATTGTGTTAAGACTGTTAGGTATGTCTATAAGTTAAGAATTAGCACCAACCTTCTATTATATAGTACTCTTAGAACAATCTGAAAAGTATAAAGCACCGTATAGTAAAGTTTACTAGATCTGATATGTATTGCTAGACTGCGGAGCAGGGGTCAACAACACCTTCTATATTTATGGCATTTTGTTACAGCATCACATAATAGGTAGAAATTGAACCTCTCGGTCCCAACATACAAGTTTAAGTAAGTGAATCGCTGGCACCCCAGGGAGTGGTGGGATACGACTATGTAGAAGGGAAAAAGGAGAGGGGAAGTGACCAGCCCAGACTGGCTGGACCGGAAAGGGAGAGGTGCCAGAGAGAGTTAACAATCAGTGCAGCTCAGCGGAATACTGAGTGGGGGTGGATAAGATACCCTGCTATTAAATTCTTAAGTTGTTAATTCAGGAATGTAGGTGTAGATGGTGTTCTTCAGGGTACAAGATTTCAGAAGGTGTGTTTCAGTAGTGGAAGTGCAATGTGGGAAGACCAGGCTATGTGTAGTGATTGTGTTTGCTGCAACGTGTCAGTGTGTGTATGGCTAGGGGAGTGTGTCAATATATGTGTCTATGTGTATGCACCCCGGGGGGTAAGTGTTGGTTTCACTGCTTAGTAGCTTTAGGTAGATATATATGTTAGGTTGGGTCACAAGAACCCTTAGTAAGGGAACAGTACTTTTTAGCCAAACTATTAGCGCATCATATAAATGAAAAGTTGCACCAGCACTTATTGTAATACACTTAGAAACCTGTGGGAAAAAGGTGTATGATTAAGGCAGCAATATAAAATCACACTCCACCTCAGGCTGTGAACCTGAGGACAATGAAGCTGTCGCAGCAGCTGGCATAAATAAAAAAGAGATTAATATGAAAATGTCTCAAAAGCAGGGGCTGTGAAAAGTCTCACTACACAAGAAAATAGTAAGGTTGTGTGTTATAACAAAGGGTACGCTGCGTACACTTCGCTGCAAAATGTGGCTGTAGTGCCCAGTTCTTAGGCTCTAAGGTATAAATCTGTCTCAACCACTTGGGCCCCAGTTAGGGAGGTAAAGCAAGTTAAGTATTCCTTTCTAGTGTTGAGGACACTTAATCTACTGTATATAGCCTCTGCAGGGTTTGTTGTAGGTCCCAGGCAGGATGGGGTCAGTGATCAGTCCCAGTTAGTTGGGGCTGCTACTCCAGATGGGGTATATCCTATATGTGTGGTCCAAGATATTTAGATAGTTCTGAGATGTTGGTCTCCTACTGTGGCTTATTCCTATTAACTGTGCTGCAGAGGTAAAATTAAGTACTCTTCTTAATATCCGGTTGAGTAGGGGAATGAGGAGGTTTTATCTGTAAGGGCCTGAATGTCAGTCTATGCAGGGCTCAAAAGTTAACGGTGTGTTGTTTATTTCCCTGGGATTGAGATAGCTGAATAAAAAGTCAGTTAGCCTGATAAGTTCTTACCCGGTTCTGGGGGCTGAAGATCTAGGTGGGCTGCACTCCAACTGAATGCCGTCTCAGGTCCGGGGTAGAAGTAAGAGGCCTCTTATCACTAATGGCCAATTAGGCCTCAGCTGCTCAGTATAAGGCCCCTAGTATTCCCAGTGGTCAAGGCTTCAGAACGCCTTGTTCGTTTGGCAAGCCGAGCTGCCCCCAAGGCAGGGATGATGACTGTAATGTGTGGCCAATCCTAGCGGTCAAACTGTTTATGTTAGGTGAGTCCCTTGAAGCTCAATTTCCAGCCGGGTCCCCCTTACCTTTAAGGCCTTCTGGTGTGGAGTTGTCTCCGGCGGCAAGCGGCAGGTTCCTTCAGATCTCCGCTTTCTCTGATGCACATTCAGCAGCCGGGTCTGTCTAGTCGGTCGATTTCCCCCTCCGGTATCTTTATTTGAAATGCAAGAATGTAAGTTTAAATGCTGGCCCATTTTTGGTGAACAACCTGGGTTGTCCTTGCTGATTGGTGGATAAATTCAGCCACCAATAAAAAAGTGCTGTCCAGAGTACTGAAACCAAAAAAAAGCTTAGATGCCTTCTTTTTCAAATAATGATAGCAAGAGAATGAAGAAAAATTGATAATAGGAGTAAATTAGAAAGTTGCTTAAAATGTCATGCTCATTTTGAATCACGAAAGAAATATTTTGGGTACAGTGTCCCTTTAAGGTAAAAAAGCAGCGTTAACAGGTCCTAACACTACTTTTTTACGCCCGCTGGTATTAGGAGTCTTGCAGGTTTAGGGTCCCCGCACACTTTTTTGGCCTTACCGCAAACTGGCTGACGTAAACTTCGTAAACCCTTTTTTCTATGGGACTTCCATAGCGCTGGTATTACGAGTCTGTCCTGGGAGCTCAAAAAGTGAGCAGTACACCCTCTACCTCCAAAATCCCTAACGCATTCTAAAGTCAGTAGTTATGAGTTTTACACTACAACACAGTAGCATAAAACTCATAACTAAAGTGCTAAAAAGTACACTAACACCCATAAACTACCTATTAACCCCTAAACTGAGGCTCTCCCGCATCGCAAACACTATAATAAAATTTTTAACCCCTGATCTGCCGCTCCGGACATTGCCACCACTATAATAAACATATCAACCCCTAAACCGCCGCACTCCCGCCTCGCAAGCACTATTTAAATATTATTAACCCCTAATCTGCCGCCCATAACATCACCACCACCTACCTACATTTATTAACCCCTAATCTGCTGTCCCCAACGTCGCCACCACTATATTACATTTATTAACCACTAAACCTAAGTCTAACCCTAACCCTAACACCCCCTAACTTAAATATAATTTAAATAAATCTAAAGAAAATTACTAAATCATTAACTAAATTATTCCTATTTAAAACTAAATACTTACCTGTAAAATAAACCCTAAGCTATCTACAATATAACTAATAGTTACATTGTAGCTAGCTTAGGGTTTATTTTTATTTTACAGGCAAGTTTGTATTTATTTTAACTAGGTAGAATAGTTACTAAATAGTTATTAACTATTTAATAACTACCTAGCTAAAATAAATACAAATTTACCTGTAAAATAAAACCTAACCTATGTTACAATAACACCTAACACTACACTATAATTAAACCAATTCCCTAAATTAAATACAATTAAATAAATTAAATTAAATTAGCTAAACCACAAAAAACAAACACTAAATTACAGAAAATAAAAAACAAATTATAGATCTTTAAACTAATTACACCTAATCTAATAGCCCTATCAAAATAAAAAAGCCCCCCAAAAATAAAAAAAAAACCCTAGCCTAAACTGAACTACCAATGGCCCTTAAATGGGCCTTTTGCAGGGCATTGCCCCAAAGAAATCAGTTCTTTTACCTGTAAAAAAATACAAACAACCCCGCAACAGTAAAACCCACCACCCACACAACTAACCCTCCAAATAAATCCCTAACTAAAAAACCTAAGCTCCCCATTGCCCTGAAAAGGGCATTTGGATGGGAATTGCCCTTAAAAGGGCATTTAGCTTTATTGCAGTCCAAAGTCCCTAATCTAAAAAATAAACCCACCCAATACACCCTTAAAAAATCCTAACACTAACCCCCGAAGATTCACTTACCGGGAGAAGTCTTCATCCAAGCGTCAATATGTCCTCAACGAAGCCGGCAGAAGTGGTCCTCCAGGCGGGCAGAAGTGGTCCTCCAGACGGGCAGAAGTCTTCATCCAGACGGCATCTTCTATCTTCATCCAGACGGCGCGGAGCCAGTCCATCTTCAAGACATACAACGCGGAGTATCCTCTTCAAACGACGTCTTTTCCATAATGAATATCACTTTAAGTGATGTCTTCCAAGATGGCGTCCTTTAGATTCTGATTGGCTGATAGAACTCTATCAACCAAGATTGGAACAGCCAATAGAATGCCAGCTCAATTGCATCAGCCAATAGGATTTTTTCTACCTTAATTCCGATTGGCCAATCGGAATCTAAGGGACGCCATCTTGGATGACGTCTCTTAAAGTGATATTCATTACGAAGAAGACATAGTTTAAAGTAGATTCTCTGTGTCGGATGTCTTGAAGATGGACCCGCTTCGCGCCGAAAGGATGAAGATAGAAGATTCCGTCTGGATGAAGACTTCTGCCCATCTAGAGGACCACTTCTGCCCGTCTGGAGGACCACTTTTGCCGGCTTCATTGAGGACATCTTGCCGCTTGGATGAAGACTTCTCCCAATAAGTGAAACTTCGGGGGTTATTGTTAGGATTTTTTTAAGGGTGTATTGGGTGGGTTTATTTTTTAGATTAGGGACTTTGGGCCACAATACAGGGAGTGCAGAATTATTAGGCAAGTTGTATTTTTGAGGATTAATTTTATTATTGAACAACAACCATGTTCTCAATGAACCCAAAAAACTCATTAATATCAAAGCTGAATAGTTTTGGAAGTAGTTTTTAGTTTGTTTTTAGTTATAGCTATTTTAGGGGGATATCTGTGTGTGCAGGTGACTATTACTGTGCATAATTATTAGGCAACTTAACAAAAAACAAATATATACCCATTTCAATTATTTATTTTTACCAGTGAAACCAATATAACATCTCAACATTCACAAATATACATTTCTGACATTCAAAAACAAAACAAAAACAAATCAGTGACCAATATAGCCACCTTTCTTTGCAAGGACACTTAAAAGCCTGCCATCCATGGATTCTGTCAGTGTTTTGATCTGTTCACCATCAACATTGCGTGCAGCAGCAACCACAGCCTCCCAGACACTGTTCAGAGAGGTGTACTGTTTTCCCTCCTTGTAAATTTCACATTTGATGATGGACCACAGGTTCTCAATGGGGTTCAGATCAGGTGAACAAGGAGGCCATGTCATTAGATTTTCTTCTTTTATACCCTTTCTTGCCAGCCACGCTGTGGAGTACTTGGACGCGTGTGATGGAGCATTGTCCTGCATGAAAATCATGTTTTTCTTGAAGGATGCAGACTTCTTCCTGTACCACTGCTTGAAGAAGGTGTCTTCCAGAAACTGGCAGTAGGACTGGGAGTTGAGCTTGACTCCATCCTCAACCCGAAAAGGCTCCACAAGCTCATCTTTGATGATACCAGCCCAAACCAGTACTCCACCTCCACCTTGATGGCATCTGAGTCGGACTGGAGGTCTCTGCCCTTTACCAATCCAGCCACGGGCCCATCCATCTGGCCCATCAAGACTCACTCTCATTTCATCAGTCCATAAAACCTTAGAAAAATCAGTCTTGAGATATTTCTTGGCCCAGTCTTGACGTTTCAGCTTGTGTGTCTTGTTCAGTGGTGGTCGTCTTTCAGCCTTTCTTACCTTGGCCATGTCTCTGAGTATTGCAGACCTTGTGTTTTTGGGCACTCCAGTGATGTTGCAGCTCTGAAATATGGCCAAACTGGTGGCAAGTGGCATCTTGGCAGCTGCACGCTTGACTTTTCTTAGTTCATGGGCAGATATTTTGGGCCTTGGTTTTTCCACACGCTTCTTGCGACCCTGTTGACTATTTTGAATGAAATGCTTGATTGTTCGATGATCACGCTTCAGAAGGTTTGCAATTTTAAGAGTGCTGCATCCCTCTGCAAGATATCTCACTATTTTTGACTTTTCTGAGCCTGTCAAGTCCTTCTTTTGACCCATTTTGCCAAAGGAAAGGAAGTTGCCTAATAATTATGCACACCTGATATAGGATGTTGATGTCATTAGACCACACCCCTTCTCATTACAGAGATGCACATCACCTAATATGCTTAATTGGTAGTAGGCTTTCGAGCCTATACAGCTTGGAGTAAGACAACATGCATAAAGAGGATGATGTGGTCAAAATACTCATTTGCCTAATAATTCTGCACTCCCTGTAGAGCTAAATGCCCTTTTAAGGGCAATGCCCATCTAAATGCCCTTTTCAGGACAATGGGTAGCTTAGGTTTTTTTAGTTAGTATTTCATTTGGGGGGTTGGTTGTGTGGGTGGTGGGTTTTACTGTTGGGGGGGGGGTGTTTGTATTTTTTTTTTAAAGGTAAAAGAGCTGATTTCTTTGGGGCAATGCCCTGCAAAAGGCCCTTTTAAGGGCTATTGGTAGTTTAGTTTAGGCTAGGGTTTTTTTATTTTGGGGGCCTTTTTATTTTGATAGGGCTATTAGATTAGGTGTAATTAGTTAAAAGATCAGTAATTTGTTTTTTATTTTCTGTAATTTAGTGTGTTTTTTTGTGATTTAGCTAATTTAATTTATTTAACTGTATTTAATTTAAGGAATTGATTTAATTATAGTGTAGTGTTAGGTGTTATTGTAACTAAGGTTAGGCTTTATTTTACAGGTAAATTTCTATTTATTTTATCTAGGTAGTTATTAAATAGTTAATAACTATTTAATAACTATTCTACCTAGTTAAAATAAATACAAACTTGCCTGTAAAATAAAAATAAACCCTAAGCAGATTAGGGGTTAATAAATATAATGCAGGTGTCGGCGATGTTGGGGGCGGCAGATTAGGGGTTAATAAGTGTAAGATTAGGGGTGTTTAGACTAGGGTTCATGTTAGGTATAAACATAAAATGTGTTTCCCCATAGGAATCAATGGGGCTGCGTTACTGAGTTTTACGCTGCTTTTTTGGGAGGTGTTGGACTTTTTCTCAGCCGGCTCTCCCCATTGATGTCTATGGGGAAATCATGCACGAGCATGTACGATCAGCTCACCTCTGACTTAAGCAGCACTGGTATTGGAGTGCAGTAAGGAGCTCAATTTTGTTCTACGCTCACTTCTTGCCTTTTAACGCCGGGTATGTAAAAACCTGTAATACCAGCGCTGTAGGTAAGTGAACGGGGAGAAAAAACTGCTCGTTAGCACTGCATAGCTCCTAACGCAAAACTCGTAATCTGGCCGAATGAAATTAAAAAATAAATGTACTTATAATTACTTACATGCGCTTTCTTCTCTATCCATATTTCCATGAAAAGTTGATGCTTGTGGCTCCTGTGAAGTATTTTCATGGAGAAACGGTTGATCCTCCGGTGCATGAACCTCCTCTTCCACACATACTCATGTTGCTCTACACATATAAAATAATAGTCACTTAACTTTTTTTTTTTTTTTAAAGAGCTTTATTTGAGAAAAAAATCAATACTCATACATCTTTTTTAATGCAATTTAGGGCTTACAGAGCAACCCCGTACAATCACTAAAAGGAGAACAACAAAACCAGTACGGTATATGTGTAAGATAAGAAACAGGTGGGCTCCAAAGCTTTGGTTCAAGAAAGATCCAGCTGCCTGCAGCACAACAATAATGAAAGTCCAGAATAGATGCATGACAATAATATACTTCAAAGCAAATCAAGCTCTACATTTTCCAGTTTTCTTACTTTTCCTTGCGATATTCCTTGTACAATAGATGTCAGCAGTAAAAAAATAAGGAATTAACATTAAAGGGACACTGAACCCAACATTTTTCTTTCATGATTTAGATAGAGCATGCAATTTTAAGCAACTTTCTAATTTACTCCTATTATCAAATTGACTTTGTTCTCTTGCTATTCTTGAAAAAGAAGGCATTTAAGCTTTTTTTTTGGTTTAGTACTTTGGACAGCACTTTTTTACTGGTGGATTAATTTATCCACCAATCAGCAAGAACAACCCAGGTTGTTCACCAAAAATGGGCCGGCATCTAAACTTACATTCTTGCATTTTAAATAAAGATACCAAGAGAATTAAGAAAATTTGATAATAGGAGTAAATTAGAAAGTTGCTTAAAATGTCATGCTCTATCTCAATCACGAAAGAAAAAAAATGGGTTCAGTGTCCCTTTAACCTCACAAAGGTCATATAGGTATATTTAACGAAAAATATTTTGAACATTAGCTTTGGTTGCGAAAACTATTATTAATTAGGACACAGTCAGAAAATAAATAAAATAATAGTAACGTGAAAAAAAAGGGGGGGGAAGTGGTCAAATGACAGCATAAGAGGGGTATAATACACAGCAGGCCTTGACGCATAGCAGCCTGCCATGGCCGCACCCCCCCTGCCAGAGCATAGCCCACTATTCTCAGGATTACCTCCATTCCATAATTGGAGCAGCATTTCGTATGTGTCTGCCTTAGATATACGGGTGTAATGGTATTTTTCCAGCTGCAAAAGACCACAGACATTTTGTTTCCAATCGTCAATCGTAGGAATTTGCGTAGTTTTCCAATGAATAGGGATCAGGGTCTTCGTCCCCATCAGTATCAGCATAAGAAGTTTTTTTTTTTTTAATAGGGTTTTGTAATTTGAACGGGAAAAGTAAGAGTAAAGTCTCAGGTGTCTTTGGAATGTCTACCTCTAAAAAATTTTTTTATCTCCGCCCACACTGTGTTCCAGAAGCTCTCCAAAAGGGGCAGTCCCACCAAATATGTAGGATGGAGCCTAACTCACCGCATCACCTCCAACATCTATCTGATGTATTCGGGTAAATTGTTTTAAGTCGAGATGGCGTAAGATACCATCTACTCAGTAGCTTATAATGGGATTCTTGTGTGTGAGCAGAGACTGAGACACTCTTGGTGGCTTGGAAAAAAAAAATGTTGTTTGTGTTTATGAGCAGAGATGTAATGGCCTATTTGTAAGTAAACAAACCAAGGGAGTGGGGAGTCAGGATATGACTCTATAATTTCCTCTCTTGTCTTCATTCTCCCACATGTGATAAAGCAGCCTGCATGGTTATTGTGTAGAGATGTTTGTGCAGGAGATATTTTAATCTGTAGTGGAATTTCTGGGTTTACATATATTGGAGTTAGGGGGGAATAAGAGGTTAAAATGTACGAGTCAGTGCGGATTGTTTTGTCCCATTCGTTAAGTCACTCCTCTAATAAAGGAAAAAGTGGTATGTCAGGTGGCCTGTTCTTTTTATTCATCCACAAGAGGGAGGCAAGGTCATCCCTCCCACCCTCCTCTCTAGGGAGGTACATTATTTTTCTGCATACCCTAGGTCTTATACCTTTCCAGATGTACTCTTCAATTAGTTGTTGCAGTGGGGGGAGGAACAAGTGGGAAAGGGGGAGTGGGACAGTTTGAAAGAGATATAGTACCCTCAGGAGGACATTCATTTTAATAACATTGATCCTTTCCAACCAGGAGATTGCTTTGTGTCTCCAGGCTTAGAGGTTATTAGCAATTTCTCTCTTAAGGGATAAGTAATTAGCTTCAAAAATATCTGCCATAGAAGTGGCTATGTTGATGCCTAGGTATTTCAGGAATTTAGTGTTTAGCACAAAAGGGCTATGTTCTTTAAGCCAAGTCTTTGTGGAGTGTGGCAAAGTAAAGCCCAGAAGCTCAGATTTAGTGTTATTGAGAAGGAAGTAGGAGACCTCACCATATTTATTAAATTCGTCTAGAAGGGCAGGAATAGATGTTTCAACATCTGTAAGTGTAAATAACAGGTCATCCGCATACATTGTTATTTTGTATTCCTTAGACCCTAGCTGTAACCCCTTTATTGATTGGTTAGCTCAAATATTGCTTGCTAATGCCTCTATTGAGATAGCAAATAACAGGGGTGATAATGGACCCCCCTGTCTAGTCCCATTAGTGATATTAAAAGAGTATGAAAGAATATAATTTACTTTGATTTGTGCATTGGGTGTTGAGTATAGGCCAAAAACCATTTTTATAAACTTGTCCCCAAATTTTATTTTTTTCCAAGGTGTTCTTAAGGAGCAGCCAATTCACTCTGTCAAATGCCTTTTCAGTGTCTGTAGATAACAGAGCGAGTGGCACTTGGTTTGTTTTGGAATATGTAAGTAGCTGTAGAATTTTAAGGGTGTTATCCCTCAACTCCCTCCGCGAGACAAACCCAACCTGATCCAAAGAAATCAACATGGGGAGAAACCTATTGACCCTATAACTAGAACCTTTGCTAAGATCTTCATGTCAGTATTAAGTAGCGATATCGGCCTATAGCTTTGTGTTTTGTTTGCCAGTTTACCTGGCTTCAGTATTACCTTAATGTTGGCAGCTAGCATAAAAGGTGGCAAAGCTCCCGAGAGGCAACAGAATGGGCAGAAATGTTTTGTAATATTTAGCTCCAAGCCCATCCGGGCCGGGGATTTTCCCGTTGGGCAGATCTTTCAAGGCCATCTGTATTTCCTCATGGGTGTGGGGAGATTCAAGGTATAGTATCGAATCTTGCTCCAATGTTGGTAGTTGTGTGTTTGCTAGATACTCCTGTGCCAGATAGTGTTCTGAGGCCTTCTAAGGAGATGATGTGTTCAAGGTGGATTTAAGATTGTATAATTTGGAGTAGTATGACCTGAAAGCATCCGCTATTTTATGACTATCTTTATAAATTTTATCTTCCCCCTCCTGAATGGCTAACACATATGATTTCAGTTGTGAGCAATGTATCACTCTGGCTAGTAGCTTACCAGCCTTTTCACCTCCCTCGTAATATTTTTGTTTTAGCAGTAAGGCTTTATGTTGGTTGTCCTTCTGTAATAGCTGTTTAAAATCTACCCTGGCTTGGGCTAGCGAGGATTCTAGGTTAGTGTCAAGAGGACATTTTTATGTTGTTCCTCCAGGGTCATAATGTCATGTAGGATAAGATTGTATTTTTCCATGTTTTGTTTCATAATTTTGGCTTTATGTTTTATAAAATGACCCCTAATGATGCTTTTGTGCGCTTCCCATATAATAGGTAAGGCTAACTATTTTGTCATGTTCAGATCAAAATATTCTGTTAACATCAAGGCTATATCTTCTTTGACTATTAGGTTATCTAGAAGTGTATCATCTAAATGCCAAATGAAGGGGATGCTGGGGGCGGAGCCGACAGCAAGCATGGCTGGTCGCATTTTTCCAGAGCTCCAACTGCTATTGCCTTAAAATTGAAATAAGATGCAGCTTAACTATGAAGTTGGACTCACTAAAACAGGGGCTTTATGTTTGTCTCCTCTCCAATAACCAGAGAATGCTGATTTTGCCTCTGACTCACTGACATCAAGAGGAGACCGGAGACGAGGTCTGAAATTACAAAGAAAGTAGCCATCTTGCCTTCCTTCAGCCCAAGTTAAAGTGAGCACTGTTTTGCCTGTACAGACCACAAGGTACATAGAGCAAGATAGGATTCCCTGCTGAATACTCCTTGAGAATGGAGGAGGATCAGTACTCAAAGGTACAAGCTTTATTTGAGGACTATGAGAGGCGGATAATCCGCAGATTTGATCGCATCCTAGCGATAGTAGGAGACCTGCGTGGAGAGAGGGGGAACAACGAGCCTGCTGCAGTGAGTGAGGTTACCGCTGCTATGCAGCCTGTCACGCTGCTAAAAGTGGGAAAAGCTTCCGCATCAATAAGTAAGCCTGCAAATGAATCTTTGCAAGCCGGCACTACGGAGGAGCATATTGAAGAGGCCTGGGGGTCAGTCGCTCTGGAGGAGTTAAAACTACCGACATTTGCGAACAGGGGCTGTGTGTATGGTGAGATCAGGAGGTCATTGTCCTGTTATCCTCCCAATGTCTTGGAAACCTACTCAGATAAAGATGGATATAGTAAGGTTTGTGACCCTTCCTCCCTCTTACAAGTGGATTTCTCTGCTGCTTTAGTGGGACTGCATTGTGTGAAAGCTGGTGTGGGCTGAATGTTTCTACTGCAGCTGTAGGAGTATGGAGTATATTACTTCTATGGTAATCGCCAGACTTAGCAAGATGCCTTTGCCCTGTAACTACTGCATACCATTGTACTGTCTGAAGCTTAGACATCTGCATTCATGAAGATTTTTTTTATATATCTGAAGACGTGTGGATTCTGCAGCTGAGCTTTATCGTTGGTTACATAACATGAGACCCTAAACTCCGTGATGCTGGTGAAAGTACTCTAACTAACAACTGTAGTACCCTTATAAGGACTTACAATATTATCTTGTGCCACTTTGCTAATCCCTTTGTGTAAATATATCTATATCGCCTGGTAATGGTTATGTTTTGGGTGAAAACCTTATATGCATGTAAACTGAATAGTTTGACTCTTATATTGGAAGTTTCCCTACATATGTTTTTTTTTTTTAATTAGCTGATTATTTTAGACCACCAGTCTGGCAGAATTTTTTTATATAAAAATGTACGCATCTGAATTGCCATTCTAGTTTAATGGAAGTAAGAGATAATTACACCGTATTGCAGGAGGGGTTAGATTCAGGCTTTCTTGTGCTGCAGCTCTTGGGCTAAGTGGCTGATATTATACAGTTAGTAAGATTACCAGATATGCCACTTAAATGTACATACTGTTTCATATGCTGTTGCCCCGTGGTTGATTGGATCTACACCTAATGTAAGCAGCTCAGAGATTTAGTTCTACTGACTGATCCATTTCTATTTCTATGTACAGTATAATTTTAGCACCCATACTTTTTTGAAATATACTATCCAAGTCCTGGAAAGAGTTTGGCCAGCTCTTTATATCTGGGTATATCTGTCTGGGTCATTTCTTTTTAATACTGTATTTGCAGTTGGATTGTTCTTAAGAGTAGAGGTGTGGGTCCTCAATTAGGGGGGCGGTATGTGCTTACACTGATTTATGTAGTATGCTGCTTCTTTTAACTACTGTCATCTCTATACCATATGTCGACATTATTTTAGTACTGTGCTTTCGCTTGTACAATTTGAAAACATGGCCCCCCCTGCAAAGGTAGTATTAAATAATAGGTTTGTGACCTAGCAATCACAAGATACACTCTTACTGACTTAGTCTCCGCCCCCCATCTATTCAGTGCGGTTAGGGAGGAATAATTTTTCTTTTATACCCTCCCCTGCACTCCCTTTTGGCAGAGTTATGCATTCTCTGCCCAACCCATAGAGCCTTGACTGAGTTTTCCTCCGCATTTAGGTATAAAGGCTCTGGGGGTTCTAATACAGAAAACTTAACTCCGGCTAGGATTTTCTGGTTCCTGAAGAATGCCTAAAATTATAGTTTTGCTAATGTTTATAGTTCTATGCATGTTCAGTGTTAATTTATATTTAAGCTCATAATAATAACTAAGGAATGGCCTGACACCTCACTCCTATCGATGGCCCATACAACTGAGTAATTGTGGTGCCCTTCTTTTATTTCCTTATGTTGATAATGTATGTGTATTTCACAGTTTGTCTATGCTACATATGCACTGAAGCTATATGTTCTGCTATTTTTCCCATTTACATGTCCCCAAGGACTTTTTGCAGTTTCTGGTCCCTTGTCTGGACCTGTTTGGTGGGGGACTTTGCAAAACTATTATGTATTTAAGAAAATGAGGTGCTTGGATTGATATGTCATGTCAGTATAATGTATATTATTACCTATAACCTGGTTGAAGTGACTGTTGTGTATAAGCTATGTTAACCTCAATAAAAAAAAAATTTAAAAAAAAAATTCAAAAAAAATTAAGGGGGTGCTAGGTTTATCAGGACACGTCATCTCAAATGTGACCGGTTCATGGCCAGACCATGTAATAGGGGATATGTCACTTCGGGTAATGTATGCAATACCATGAGAGTCGGTGAAGAAGTAGTCTATGCGTGAGTATTTTTTGTGTGGGCTGGAATAGTATGTAAAGTCAGAGTCTGTTGGGTGCATTGTACGCCAAATGTCATGAAGTAGGTTACTTTTTAATGTAGTGGTTATTTGCTTTAGAATGTGATATGAAACACTAGAAATACTGTTGGAGGTGTCTATTCTCGGGTGAAGCGGTGCATTAAAGTCTCCTCCCAGAATCAACACACCATTAAAGTTTGCCCGATAGGGTTTGGAAAAAAGGTATGCTGAGCCATGTTGGGGGCGTATACATTGGCAAATGTAATAAGCCTGCCATATAGTAATTCCACCACTACTAAGAGTCTACCATGTTTGTCTATTTCAATCTTCTGCAGCTGGAAAGGGATCTTGTGGTGTATAGGAAAAATACTGTGGGATATCTATGATTATGACATTTAGGTTCTTTATGTTTCATAAAATGGGACTCTTGCAGGAAGATTATGTCGCCCTGCAATTTATGCAGTTCTCGGGAGACTATGGAACATTTTCCTAGACTGTTCAGCCCTTTAACATTAATCGTGATAATTTTAAGAGGGTGAATTTTCTGTTTGTTTTGTGTAGGTATCATTATTTTGTGGGGTTTGGGAGGGGGGGAGGGAGAGAAAAATAAAACTCTCAGTGTCTATGTCCAAATATAATACAGATATTGCCCACAAACAAGTAATACAGAGATGTTTGTAATCGGTTTGAATATACTCTGTGTATGCAAATATATTAATAATATATCTAGAGAATCAATAGATACTTTTAGTAGTTTTTTTTTCTCCTAAAACAGTAGTTCAAACTTTAAAAGTTACTCTAGAGGGTATGGGCCTGCAGTTGGCCCATTAGAAAAGACACATATGAGGCTAAACAATAAGACAATTTACAGCATTGTCATATGCAAAAATTGAAAATGTAAAAGATTAAATTACAATAGAAATGATTGAACCGAGGGGACGGGGTTACACTGGGGAGTAAATAAATTAGAACAATTTCTTTATGCAACTTAGCATACAAACTACAGATACAAATGTTGGTAACATTAAACAGTTCAGACATTAACCTTGGTTACAGACCTGGGCGGCTTTAGGAGTCCATAATCTCCAGGGTAAAGGCAAAGGTGAAACCTCAGTATGAGAATGTCTTACGGTAAGAGTAGCTGTTAATCCTGTGAAGAAATTCAGGTTTGATTAAGGTTATCCTCCTGGGCTGCTTCTGAGGAATGTAGGTTGTCTGGGTTCGGGGGTGTAATACCCAGTGTGGAACAAAAAGATCTCAGGTCATCCAAAGATTTGTACAGTGCAGTTTTGTCTTCCGTAGTTGCTATTAAACATGTTGGGAACCCCCAACGGTATGGGATTTTGTTATCCTGCAAAGTTGAGGTGAGAAATTTTAAGTCCCTATGCTTTTGAAGGGTTGCAGGACTAAGGTCTGAGAAAACTTGAAGTGTGATGCCAGCGTGTTGGATAGTATGCTTGTTTCTACTATGCCATAGAATCTACTGAGTCCTTAACCTTGTAATTCAGCAGCCTAAGAATAACATCTGTCGGAGGTACTTTTGAAGATGGTTTCGGGCATAATTCCCTAAGGGCTCTCTCAATGGTAACTTAAGGTTACATAGGGGTTCCTTTAAGCAGTCGAAAGAGATCTTGGAGATATCCTGGCAGGGCAGTAGGATTGATAGATTCGGGGATACCCTGTATGCGAAGGTTGTTCCGCCGGCTGCAGTTATTCAGATCTTCAATGCAATCTAATAGGCTTTGTACCATGTTTGCATTGTGTTTCATTGTGTTTGCATTGTACTTGTGAAGTGGATTCTTTCATCTTCTCTTGCAATGTATCCTAAGAGTGTTCAATATTTGCGACTCTTTGTGACAGATCAGAGACATCCTTGCGTAATTCACTAAACAAGGTTTTATCTCAGTTACAATGCCTTTTATTTCTTCTTTTGAGGAAAGGGTTTTTAATCCTCTTTGGTGACATAGCATGGTGGTACCATAGCGAACATGGGTGCATGCACTGCATCATCAGTTTTAGGATCATGTGGCATAGGATTTTCTTCTGTTGTATATGTGTCCGTGCCCTTTAGATAGTGGCTCATATTCCTGGTTTTAGTTCCCTTGTCAGGGATACTAGGCTTTTTCTGTGCCATGGTTTGTATATTTCAGTCTATAGCGGGCAAAGAGGAGAAACCTGCACGCAGACTTCCCGCCAGTAATGTAGTATTTCAGATATATACGCTGCAGAGTAAGCAGAGATTACCCAGTGGAATCCTATGTAGAGCAATACTGCAGTAGTGATGCCAGAGTGTTCTCCACCTAAGGGATTATATTGTCTCAATGTGCTTTTCAAATACTGTGTGCACTACTTATGACCCCTATGTTAAAGGGACATTGAGCCCCAATTTGTTCTTTCATGATAGAGCATGCAATTTTAAGCAACTTTCTAATGTACTCCTATTATCATTTTTTCTTCGTTCACTTGCTATCTTTATTTGAAAAAGAATGCATCTAAGCTTCTTTTTTGGTTCAGTACTCAGGACAGCACTTTTTTATTGGTGGATGAATTTATCCACCAAACAGCAAGAACAACCCAGGTTGTTCACCAAAAATGGGCCGGCATCTAAACTTACATTCTAGCATTTCAAATAAAGATACCAAGAGAATGAAGACAATTTGATAATAGGAGTAAATTAGAAAGTTGCTTGAAAATGAATGCGCTATCTGAATCATGAAAGAAAAAAATTGGGTTTAGTGTCCCTTTAAATATAATCTGCAAACGCATTTGCCCAGTTTTATAGTGCAACAAAGGTGCAACAGACGTTAGAAACATGGGAGCTATTTAGGCAAAACTTAAAACCAATCACTGATGAGGACAACACAAATCTGAATTCCAAAATTACAAAGGCAGAGGTGATAAAGGCCATTAAGGACCTTAAGCCTGGAAAGGCTCCAGGGCCTGATGGATTCTCTGGGGAATATTATAAAGCATTCAAAGATATCTTAATTCCCCACTTATTGGTGTTTGCGAATCATATTATGGAAGGAGGAGAGATACCCCCAGAATTGCTTCGAGCTAAGATAGTTGTTATCCCAAAACAGGGGAAAAACCCTACACTTTGTTCTAGCTACCGGCCAATCTCCCTCTTTAACCAAGATCTTAAAATTGTAACAAAAATTTTAGACAATAGATTGAAACATATTTTACCTAGAATAATACACCCCGACCAGGTAGGATTTATCAAGGATAGGGAAGCCCCAGACAATATTCATAGAATGGTATCTATAATAGATTTTTTGCGGGACCGCAAAGTGCCTTCTCTGATCCTTTCGTTGGACGCAGAGAAGTCATTTGATAGGCTTGACTGGGGATACATGATAACACTGCTGACAGAACTCGGCTTTAAAGATAGATTTCTACATGCTATTAAAGGGTTATATTCATCACCTACAGCACATCTCAGAGCAATAGGACACCAATCAGACAGTATACCCATTTTAAATGGTATGAGACAGGGATGCCCACTTTTGCCCTTATTATTTGCTATATCCATTGAACCACTCGCGGCCTATATACGCAACTGCCCGGATATAACTGGTCTGGAGGTAGGAACTTTTCATCACAAAATTACTCTATTTGCAGATGATGTGTTGCTCACTATCTCCAGACCGTTGATATCACTCCCTCATGTTTACCAAGCAATACACTCATAGGGGGGTAGTTATCAACGTGTCAACTTTCCTGCCTTCGCCGGCCCAATACGCCCGCCTAAGCTCGCCTACCTTCGCCACCGCGGACCTGAAAAAATACGCCTAAGTTATCAAATAAAGCTGTCAAAAAGCCGCGGGGCGATGAGCAGCAGACTGTGAGAGTTATCACTCATCCGATCTCGCTGCTCTTCGGCTGTTTGACAGCTTTCTTGCTAGCCTGTCACTAAGCACTCACACTAACTACACTGTTCTACCCCCTATACCGGCGCCCCCGGAGCCCCCCGCAACTAAATAAAGTTACTAACCCCTAAACCGCCGCTCCTAGACCCTGCCGCAAATCTTATAAATGTATTAACCCCTAAACCGCCGCTCCTAGACCCCGCCGCAAGTCTTATAAATGTATTAACCCCTAAACCGCCGCTCCCGGACACCGCTGCCACCTACATTATACCTAGTAACCCCTATCCTGCCCCCCCTATACCGTCGCCCTCTATAATAAAGTTATTAACCCCTATCCTGCTGATCCCGCACCTCGCCGCAAATAAAAAAATAGTTTAACCCCTAAACCGCCGCTCCCTGAACCCGCCGCAACCTATATTAAATTTATTAACCCCTATCCTGCCCCCCCTACACCGTCGCCACCTATAATAAATTTATTAACCCCTATCCTGCCCCCCACTACACCGCCGCCACTGTAATAAAATTATTAACCCCTAAACCTAAGTCTAACACTAACCCTAACACCCCCCTAACTTAAATATTAATTAAATAAATCTAAATAATATTTCTATTATTAACTAAGTTAATCCTATTTAAAACTAAATACTTACCTATAAAATAAACCCTAATATAGCTACAATATAAATAATAATTATATTGTAGCTTACCTAGCTAAAATAAAGAGAAATTTACCTGTAAAATAAAAACTAACCTAAGTTACAATTACACCTAACACTACAATATACTTAAATAAATTATTCCTATTTAAAACTAAATACTTACCTGTAAAATAAACCCTAAGATAGCTACAATGTAATTAATTACATTGTAGCTATTTTAGGATTTATATTTATTTTACAGGTAACTTTGTATTTATTTTAGCTAGTTAGAATAGTTATTAAATAGTTATTAACTATTTAATAACTACCTAGCTAAAAGAAATACAAAATTACCTGTAAAATAAATCCTAACCTAAGTTACAATTAAACCTAACACTACACTATCATTAAATAAATTAAATAAACTACCTACAAATAACTACAATTAAATACAATTACATAAACTAACTAAAGTACAAAAAATAAAAAAAGCTAAGTTACAAAAAATAAATAAAATAGGTTACAAACATTTAAAAAAATATTACAACAATTTTAAGCTACTTACACCTAATCTAAGCCCCCTAATAAAATAACAAACCCCCCCAAAATAAAAAAAATGCCCTACCCTATTCTACATTAAAAAAGTTCAAAGCTCTTTTACCTTACCAGCCCTTAAAAGGGCCTTTTGTGGGGGCATGCCCCAAAGAGTTCAGCTCTTTTGCCTGTAAAAGAAAAATACAACCCCCCCAACATTAAAACCCACCACCCACATACTCCTAATCTAACCCAAACCCCCCTTAAAATAACCTAACACTAATCCCCTGAAGATCATCCTACCTTGTCTTCACTCAGCCGACCCACCGATGGAACTGAAGAGGACATTCGGACCGGCAGAAGTGATCATCCAAGGGGCGCTGAAGAAATCTTCCATCCGATGAAGTGATCCTCCAAGCGGCGCTGAAGAAATCTTCCATCCGGGCGAGGTCATCTTCCAAGAGGCACTGAAGAAGTCTTCTATCCGGGCGAGGTCAACTTCGAAGCCGGGTCTTGAATCTTCATCCCGCCGACGCGGAACATCCTTCTTTCCCGACGGACTACCGACGAATGAAGGCTCCTTTAAGGGACGTCATCCAAGATGGCGTCCCTTCAATTCCGATTGGCTGATAGGATTCTATCAGCCAATCGGAATTAACGTAGGAAAAATCTGATTGGCTGATGGAATCAGCCAATCAGATTCAAGTTCAATCCGATTGGCTGATCCAATCAGCCAATCAGATTGAGTTCGCATTCTATTGGCTGTTCCAATCAGCCAATAGAATGCGAGCTCAATCTGATTGGCTGATCCAATCAGCCAATCGGATTGAACTTGAATCTGATTGGCTGATTCCATCAGCCAATCAGATTTTTCCTACCTTAATTCGTCGGTAGTCCGTCGGGAAAGAAGGATGTTCCGCGTCGGCGGGATGAAGATTCAAGACCCGGCTTCGAAGATGATCTCGCCCGGATAGAAGACTTCTTCAGCGCCTCTTGGAAGATGACCTCGTCCGGATGGAAGATGATCACTTCTGCCGGTCTGAATGTCCTCTTCAGTTCCATCGGTGGCTCGGCTGAGTGAAGACAAGGTAGGATGATCTTCAGGGGATTAGTGTTAGGTTATTTTAAGGGGGTTTGAGTTAGATTAGGGGTATGTGGGTGGTGGGTTTTAATGTTGGGGGGGGTTGTATTTTTCTTTTACAGGCAAAAGAGCTGAACTCTTTGGGGCATGCCCCCACAAAAGGCCCTTTTAAGGGCTGGTAAGGTAAAAGAGCTTTGAACTTTTTTAATGTAGAATAGGGTAGGGCATTTTTTTATTTTGGGGGGTTTGTTATTTTATTAGGGGGCTTAGATTAGGTGTAAGTAGCTTAAAATTGTTGTAATATTTTTTTTAAATGTTTGTAACTTATTTTTTTTATTTTTTGTAACTTAGCTTTTTTTATTTTTTGTACTTTAGTTAGTTTATGTAATTGTATTTAATTGTAGTTATTTGTAGGTAGTTTATTTAATTTATTTAATGATAGTGTAGTGTTAGGTTTAATTGTAACTTAGGTTAGGATTTATTTTACAGGTAATTTTGTATTTCTTTTAGCTAGGTAGTTATTAAATAGTTAATAACTATTTAATAACTATTCTAACTAGCTAAAATAAATACAAAGTTACCTGTAAAATAAATATAAATCCTAAGATAGCTACAATGTAATTATTAATTATATTGTAGCTATCTTAGGGTTTATTTTACAGGTAAGTATTTAGTTTTAAATAGGAATAATTTATTAAAGTATAGTGTAGTGTTAGGTGCAATTGTAACTTAGGTTAGTTTTTATTTTACAGGTAAATTTCTCTTTATTTTAGCTAGGTAAGCTATTAAATAGTTAATAACTATTTAATAGCTATTGTACCTAGTTAAAATAAATTGAAAGGTGCCTGTAAAATAAAAATAAATCCTAAGATAGCTACAATATAATTATTATTTATATTTTAGCTATATTAGGGTTTATTTTATAGGTAAGTATTTAGTTTTAAATAGGATTAACTTAGTTAATAATAGAAATATTATTTAGATTTATTTAATTAATATTTAAGTTAGGGGGGTGTTATAGGTATAGAGTAGCTTGCGGTGGGCTCCGGGAGCGGCGGTTTAGGGGTTAATCATTTTATTTAGTTGCCGCGGTGTAGGGGGTGACAGATTAGAGGTGTTTAGACTCGGGGTACATGTTAGGGTGTTAGGTGTATACAGCTCCCATAGGAAAGAATGGGATGTCTGGCAGCAGCGAACTTTTACTTTCGCTATGGTCAGACTCCCATTGATTCCTATGGGATCCGCCGCCTCCAGGGTGGCGGTTTGCAAACCAGGTACGCTGGGCCGTAAAAGTGCCGAGCGTACCTACTAGTTTTTTGATAACTAGCAAAAGTAGTCAGATTGTGCCGTACTTGTGTGCGGAACATCTGGAGTGACATAAGAATCGATCTGTGTCGGACTGAGTCCGGCGGATCGAAGTTTACGTCACAAAATTCTACTTTTGCCGGTCTATAGCCTTTGATAACTAAGGCGAATCAGCCTCGCCACAAATACGCTGCGGAATTCCAGCGTATTTGAGGTTGACGGCTTGATAACTACCCCCCATTCTCTCAGATATCCGGCTACAAAATTAATGCAGAGAAATGCGAGGCACTCCCTTTATCATTACCAAAACACACCATAAAACTAATTGAGGCAAATTTTTATTTCAGATGGGTGCCAGATGGGCTCAATTATTTGGGTATAAAGCTGACGGCACATTACTCCAAATTATACGAGGCAAACTATAACCCTATGCTTAAGACCATAAGATCTGATTTAGGGAAATGGAGAAAACTAGGCTTCTTGTGGTATGGTAGATTATCCGTGGTCAAGATGATGATTCTACCTAAAATTCTATATTTGTTTAGAGTGCTCCCAATTAAGATTGTGACTTCAGACATAGTAAATCTACAGAGGGACATTCATAGTTTCCTAAGAGATAACAAACACCCGAGAATTCCACGTCAAATTCTAAATAGACATAGGCAATTAGGAGGAGTGGGGGCCCCAAATATGTTGGATTACTATAAAGCAGCGAGGTTGGCCCAGGACTCAATGCTAAGTAGAAAGCAGAGCGATGTACTTTGGCCTGCTTTAGAAGCAGAGATGGCGGGACAAGAGAACCCAGATGATATTCTCTGGCTGGATGAGCTCTATAGTGACCGCAATCTGGGCCAGAATAGAATCACGCAATACTCTAGACATCGGTGGAAGTCAATCAGGGAAATTACTCCCCACACACACAGTGATAATGCCCTTGAAGAACATTATAAATGAGGAGTTTAGGCACCATATTAAGAAATGGGAGAACAAAGGGTTATACAGGGTGGCTGACATGCAACTTCAGGGTAAGATACTGACTTTCACCCAGCTACAACAGAGACTGGAACCCCTCCCACTTCATTGGTTTCTCTACCTTCAGATAACCTCAGCTATAAAGACATACCTCTCACAACACATAGCTCGTAATCGGCAAACCGAGTTAGAACAACAATGCACCTCAATTACTAGGTCCAAAAGAGCAATCTCTAGACTCTACATTTCCATCCAAGAAACAAGAACCAATACCAAAACTAAGTTAATGTTAAATTGGGAAACAGATTTAGATAGAGAATTGGACCTAAATAAATGGAATGAGACTCTGCACCAGGCTAGTAAGGGTCTTATCAGTGCCAATCTCAGAGAACACGTGCTTAAAACATCCTATAGATGGTACCTGACACCTATCAAGACTGAAATGAGAGTTCTAACTTTTGTTATAGAGGTTGTAGAATACGGGGATCATATATCCACATGTGGTGGGAGTGTCCAAAGGTTAAGAGCGTATGGAACGAACTATCCTCTTTGCTGAGTAGGGTATTAGATGAAAGGATTTCTCTCACCCCTGCTCAGGCTCTGCTACATGAAGACATACCGAGACTTAAAAAACATATCAACACCTTTATTTGGCCTAGATTTGGAGTTTGGCGGTAGCCGTGAAAACCAGCGTTAGAGGCTCCTAACGCTGGTTTTAGGCTACCGCCGGTATTTGGAGTCACTCAAAAAAGGGTCTAACGCTCACTTTTCAGCCGCGACTTTTCCATACCGCAGATCCCCTTACGTCATTTGCGTATCCTATCTTTTCAATGGGATCTTTCTAACTCCGGTATTTAGAGTCGTGTCTGAAGTGAGCGTTAGAAATCTAATAACAAAACTCCAGCCGCAGAAAAAAGTCAGTAGTTAAGAGCTTTCTGGGCTAACGCCGGTTCATAAAGCTCTTAACTACTGTGCTCTAAAGTACACTAACACCCATAAACTACCTATGTACCCCTAAACTGAGGTCCCCCCACATCGCCGCCACTCGATTAAATTTTTTTAACCCCTAATCTGCCGACCGCCACCTACGTTATACTTATGTACCCCTAATCTACTGCCCCTAACACCGCCGACCCCTGTATTATATTTATTAACCCATAATCTGCCCCCCACAATGTTGCCGCCAGCTACCTACAATAATTAACCCCTAATCTGCCGACCGCAAAGCGCCGCCACCTACATTATAGCTATGTACCCCTAATCTGCTGCCCCTAACACCGCCGACCCCTATATTATATTTATTAACCCCTAATCTGCCCCCCTCAACGTCGCCTCCACCTGCCTACACTTATTAACCCCTAATCTGCCGACCGGACCGCACCGCTATTATAATAAAGTTATTAACCCCTAATCCGTCTCACTAACCCTATAATAAATAGTATTAACCCCTAATCTGCCCTCCCTAACATCGCCGACACCTAACTTCAAACATTAACCCCTAATCTGCTGACCGGAGCTCGCCGCTATTCTAATAAATGTATTAACCCCTAAAGCTAAGTCTAACCCTAACACTAACACCCCCCTAAGTTAAATATAATTTAAATCTAACGAAATTAATTAACTCTTATTAAATAAATTATTCCTATTTAAAGCTAAATACTTACCTGTAAAATAAATCCTAATATAGCTACAATATAAATTATAATTATATTATAGCTATTTTAGGATTAATATTTATTTTACAGGTAACTTTGTATTTATTTTAACCAGGTACAATAGCTATTAAATAGTTAAGAACTATTTAATAGCTAAAATAGTTAAAATAATTACAAATTTACCTGTAAAATAAATCCTAACCTAAGTTACAATTAAACCTAACACTACACTATCAATAAATAAATTAAATAAAATACCTATAATTATCTACAATTATTCTATCAGCCAATCGGATTCTATCAGCCAATCGGAATTAAGGTAGGAAAATTCTGATTGGCTGATGGAATCAGCCAATCAGAATCAAGTTCAATCCGATTGGCTGATCCGATCAGCCAATCAGATTGAGCTTGCATTCTATTGGCTGATCGGAACAGAATATCAGAATATTCCTACCTTAATTCCGATTGGCTGATAGAATCCTATCAGCCAATCGGAATTCGAGGGACGCCATCTTGGATGACGTCATTTAAAGGAACCGTCATTCGGCTAGTAGGCGTCGGGAGAAGAGGATGTTCCGCGTCGGATGGAAGATGATGGCTCCTGAAGAAAGAAGATTGAAGATGCCGTTGATAGAAGACTTCATCCGGATCATGGACCTCTTCAGCTCCTGCTTGGATGAAGACTTCAGCCGGATCATGGACCTCTTCAGCTCCCGCTTGGATGATGACTTCAGCCGGATCATGGACCTCTTCAGCCCCCCGCTTGGGCTTGGATCAGGACATCGGAGGAGCTCTTCTGGATCGATCGGTGAACCTGGTATGGTGAAGATAAGGTAGGAAGATCTTCAGGGGCTTAGTGTTAGGTTTTTTTAAGGGGGGTTTGGGTTAGATTAGGGGTATGTGGGTGGTGGGTTGTAATGTTGGGGGGGGGGTATTGTATGGGTTTTTTTACAGGCAAAAGGGCCCTGTTCAGGGCTGGTAAGGTAAAAGAGCTTTGAACTTTAGTAATTTAGAATAGGGTAGGGCATTTTTTATTTTGGGGGGCTTTGTTATTTTATTAGGGGGCTTAGAGTAGGTGTAATTAGTTTAAAATTGTTGTAATATTTTTCTAATGTTTGTAAATATTTTTTTATTTTTTTGTAACTTAGTTCTTTTTTATTTTTTTGTACTTTAGTTAGTTTATTTCATTGTATTTATTTGTAGGAATTGTATTTAATTTATTTATTGATAGTGTAGTGTTAGGTTTAATTGTAGATAATTATAGGTATTTTTTTTTAATTTATTTATTGATAGTGTAGTGTTAGGTTTAATTGTAACTTAGGTTAGGATTTATTTTATAGGTAAATTTGTAATTATTTTAACTATTTTAGCTATTAAATAGTTCTTAACTATTTAATAGCTATTGTACCTGGTTAAAATAAATACAAAGTTACCTGTAAAATAAATATTAATCCTAAAATAGCTATAATATATTTATAATTTATATTGTAGCTATATTAGGATTTATTTTACAGGTAAGTATTTAGCTTTAAATAGGAATAATTTATTTAAGATAAGTTAATTAATTTCGTTAGATTTAAATTATATTTAATTTAGGGGGGTGTTAGTGTTAGGGTTAGACTTAGCTTTAGGGGTTAATACATTTATTAGAATAGCGGCGAGATTAGGTCGGCAGATTAGGGGTTAATAATTGAAGTTAGGTGTCGGCGATGTTAGGGAGGGCAGATTAGGGGTTAATACTATTTATTATAGGGTTAGTGAGGCGGATTAGGGGTTAATAACTTTATAATAATAGCGGTGCGGTCCGCTCGGCAGATTAGGGGTTAATAAGTGTAGTCAGGTGGAGGCGACGTTGTGGGGGGCAGATTAGGGGTTAATAAATATAATATAGGGGTCGGCGGTGTTAGGGGCAGCAGATTAGGGGTACATAGGGATAATGTAAGTAGCGACGGTTTACGGAGCGGCAGATTAGGGGTTAATAATAATATGCAGGGGTCAGCGATAGCGGGGGCAGCAGATTAGGGGTTAATAAGTGTAAGGCTAGGGGTGTTTAGACTCGGGGTACATGTTAGAGTGTTAGGTGCAGACGTAGGAAGTGTTTCCCCATAGCAAACAATGGGGCTGCGTTAGGAGCTGAACGCGGCTTTTTTGCAGGTGTTAGGTTTTTTTTCAGCTCAAACAGCCCCATTGTTTCCTATGGGGGAATCGTGCACGAGCACGTTTTTGAGGCTGGCCACGTCCGTAAGCAACTCTGGTATCGAGAGTTGCAGTGGCGTTAAATATGTTCTACGCTCCTTTTTAACGCAGCCATTCTGTGGACTCTCAATACCAGAGTTATTTTAAAGGTGCGGCCAGAAAAAAGCCAGCGTTAGATACGCGGGTCCTTACCGACAAAACTCTAAATCTAGCCGTTAGAATCTTATGTACCACAACGAGAATAGCTATAGCTTAATATTGGAAGATGGAAATTCCATCGTGGTCAGAAGTGTTAGCTAGAATTCAATTGGTGTACCTGATGTACGAGTCAGCTGCATCTATACAGAATACAGAAACTCAATTTCAAAAGGTCTGGTATTATTGGATAATGGAGAGTAATAAACACATGAGACCTAGAGCAGATGAGGATGCAGTAAGATGAAGGTAGGGCAAACATGACCTAGATAGAGGAGGTGAATAGATAATTGACAGTCCTGAATAGGATATTAAAAAGTGAAGCTAGATGAGCAAGACATCTTTAGATAGGATAAGAGCCAAGTGTACAGTGATGAAACACTATTCTATTTTTCTATTTTGTTCTAAGTTTTTAGTATAATTTACGTTTGTGGTTCTGTTATAACAGTTGCTGAGATCAAAATTGTATAACATTGTTACCCCCGAGATAAAGATGCTCCCTTCTGAGACTATATCACTAACTAAGAAAATGATGAGAAGTTTTAAGGGAGCATGTGTTGAAAATCAATTACTCATCCAACAGCTAGGCAGATAATGACAGATCTTGTGTTGGCAGGGGCCCTTGGAGGTCAAGATGTGGATATTTTTGTAAAGTTACTTGGGACACCATGCTTTTGGAGACTTGACAATGGGGGATCTCTTCTACAACGAGTCATTTTTCTAACTGATATATGTATATACATCTTGTGGGATTTAAGACTTCTCACATGTTGGGTCTGTGTAACTTGATGCATGTTTATCTCTCTGTCATAATAATGTTGTTGATGTACTATGGGTAATAATAAAAACTATTTAAATTAAATATAATCTGCTTAGGCCTATTGCAGTTGGTGGCAAAGAACAAAGGGCCCAATGGCACCACTGTAAAGTGACAGGTGAATATAGTGTTATTACTTGAAATTACTCGGGATTACTAGGAGGGGAAACAGGTGTATTCCTCCAATAGCTTGAATCTAAAGTAAAGATACTAGGTACTGTGTACTAATCAGCCTTTTTAAAAAATTGCAGTGGCCTTAGTTCTGTCCATGTGAGTTCATTAAAGTATGTATTGGCCTCCTTGCTTATAATTGTGCCCAATTCTGCAGTTACAGGCACTTACCATGCACACAAAATTGGATGCGTGTGGTCTGACAGGCACAACTGGATCAATCAGATGTCGGGCCGAGTTCCGTCTCACAGAAAGGCCGGATCACTGTAAAACGCCTTCACAGGGTGTACCTTCTGGCAGCAAGGTTCAAATGTGGTCCGGTCTAAAGATTTATGTCTCCTCCAGTGCGGTAATGTTGTTCCGGCGTAGCAATCTCAACTGCGACAATGGCCTGCCACCTATTCGGATGGTCGGCTGCTGCGATGATAGCATGTAGCGCTGGGTGGGTGAGATTACCAGTTCTGGCTTGCTTAAAGGTCCCCTCAGTTCATGGTGTAAATTTAGGTATAATTTAAGCCTTTATAGTGGCATTGAGTGCATCAGGGCCAACTGTCACCTCGGGAGCTTGAGCAAGGTGCGGTCATTCTCCTGTATGGCCAAGCTCCGCCCTCTCCCACATAACTTATTTTAATACTAATTCCAAATAAATAAACCAAAAAAAATAAATAATAATTTACCTCCAAAGTCCTTTGTGTCCAAAGGAACATCTAGGCCCACCACAACTGCATCACCCATCCTGGCATAGAGCTGATGTTCGAAATCAGTCAATTCGGCCCTGTATCCTGGGCCTCCACCAGTTCCTTTAGCAGATTGCTTTTCTCTGCATACCTTTTTCTTGGTATTCTTTCTAATATCGTTTACTCTCTTACAACAGGCCCTTACATCCTTCGGAAAGCTACCTTCTGCAGACACCGATCTACTGATTTGTGTCCATATTGCCTACTTTTGCTGTGGGTTTACAGTTCTTGTCTGGTATCCAATTATCTCTTCATAATGTTACACCACTAGTTCAACCAAAATACAATTCAGGTGATGGGTAAACATTATACTTCTACTGATGCCATCTTAAATTAGAATTATTAACTTGAGCAAAATAGAGATACAATTCTTCAATAGTAAACTTTCCTTTTTAAGCCTGGTATAGACTGTTATCTGTAAACTTGATTTAAAAGGGCGTATACTGTTTAGTTTTGGAAAGATCCTTATGTCGCATTAGCTATATCACAGTAAACTGTTATTGGATTGTTTTCAGGTCATGTGATATTTTAGGGTTTATATAATGTCTGTGAACAAATATTAATCTATATAATTACAAAACATAATTTTTTTATACAAATGTTGAAACTAAAAAAATCAAAGATATGTCATTATTAACAGTAACAAAGTGTGCACATAAAAACTAATATTGTGTATAATAAAAACATAATTTATGCTTACCTGATAAATTTATTTCTCTTGTAGTGTATCCAGTCCACGGATCATCCATTACTTATGGGATATTAACTCCTCCCCAACAGGAAGTGCAAGAGGATTCACCCAGCAGAGCTGCTATATAGCTCCTCCCCTAACTGCCATTACCAGTCATTCGACCGAAAACATGCAGAGAAAGGAAAACCATAGGGTGCAGTGGTGACTGTAGTTTAATGGAAAAATTACCTGCCTTAAAGTGACAGGGCGGGCCGTGGACTGGATACACTACAAGAGAAATAAATTTATCAGGTAAGCATAAATTATGTTTTCTCTTGTTAAGTGTATCCAGTCCACGGATCATCCATTACTTATGGGATACCAATACCAAAGCTAAAGTACACGGATGACGGGAGGGACAGGCAGGCTCTTTATACGGAAGGAACCACTGCCTGAAGAACCTTTCTCCCAAAAACAGCCTCCGAAGAAGCAAAAGTGTCAAATTTGTAAAATTTGGAAAAAGTATGAAGAGAAGACCAAGTTGCAGCCTTGCAAATCTGTTCAACAGAAGCCTCATTCTTAAAGGCCCAAGTGGAAGCCACAGCTCTAGTAGAATGTGCTGTAATTCTTTCAGGAGGCTGCTGTCCAGCAGTCTCATAGGCTAACCGTATTATGCTACGAAGCCAAAAGGAGAGAGAGGTAGCCAAAGCTTTTTGACCTCTCCTCTGACCAGAATAAACGACAAACAGGGAAGACGTTTGTCGAAAATCCTTAGTTGCCTGTAGATAAAATTTCAGGGCACGGACTACATCTAGATTGTGTAGCAGACGTTCCTTTTTCGAAGAAGGATTAGGACACAAAGATGGAACCACAATCTCTTGATTGATATTCCTGTTAGTGACCACCTTAGGTAGGAACCCAGGTTTAGAACGCAGAACTACCTTGTCTGAATGAAAAATCAGATAAGGAGAATCACAATGTAAGGCAGATAACTCAGAGACTCTTCGAGCCGAGGAAATCGCCATTAAAAACAGAACTTTCCAAGATAACAACTTGATATCAATGGAATGAAGGGGTTCAAACGGAACCCCCTGTAAAACATTAAGAACTAAGTTCAAACTCCATGGTGGAGCAACAGTTTTAAACACAGGCTTGATCCTAGCTAAAGCCTGACAAAAAGCTTGAACGTCCGGAACTTCTGACAGACGTTTGTGTAAAAGAATGGACAGAGCTGAAATCTGTCCCTTTAAGGAACTAGCGGATAAACCCTTTTCTAAACCTTCTTGTAGAAAAGACAATATCCTCGGAATCCTAACCTTACTCCATGAGTAACTCTTGGATTCGCACCAATATAAGTATTTGCGCCATATCTTATGGTAAATCTTTCTGGTAACAGGCTTCCTAGCCTGTATTAAGGTATCAATAACTGACTCAGAAAAACCACGTTTTGATAAAATCAAGCGTTCAATTTCCAAGCAGTCAGCTTCAGAGAAATTAGATTTTGATGTTTGAAGGGACCCTGGATCAGAAGGTCCTGTTTCAGAGGTAGCGACCAAGGTGGACAGGATGACATGTCCACTAGATCTGCATACCAAGTCCTGCGTGGCCATGCAGGCGCTATTAGAATCACTGATGCTCTCTCCTGTTTGATTCTGGCAATCAATCGAGGAAGCATCGGGAAGGGTGGAAACACATAAGCCATCCCGAAGGTCCAAGGTGCTGTCAAAGCATCTATCAGAACCGCTCCCGGATCCCTGGATCTGGACCCGTAACGAGGAAGCTTGGCGTTCTGTCGAGACGCCATGAGATCTATCTCTGGTTTGCCCCAACGTCGAAGTATTTGGGCAAAGACCTCCGGATGAAGTTCCCACTCCCCCGGATGAAAAGTCTGACGACTTAAGAAATCCGCCTCCCAGTTCTCCACTCCCGGGATGTGGATTGCTGACAGGTGGCAAGAGTGAGACTCTGCCCAGCGAATTATCTTTGATACTTCCATCATTGCTAGGGAGCTTCTTGTCCCTCCCTGATGGTTGATGTAAGCTACAGTCGTGATGTTGTCCGACTGAAACCTGATGAACCCCCGAGTTGTTAACTGGGGCCAAGCCAGAAGGGCATTGAGAACTGCTCTCAATTCCAGAATGTTTATTGGTAGGAGACTCTCCTCCTGATTCCATTGTCCCTGAGCCTTCACAGAATTACAGACAGCACCCCAACCTAGTAGGCTGGCGTCTGTTGTTACAATTGTCCAGTCCGGCCTGCTGAATGGCATCCCCCTGGTCAGATGTGGCCGAGAAAGCCACCATAGAAGAGAATTTCTGGTCTCTTGATCCAGATTCAGAGTAGGGGACAAGTCTGAGTAATCCCCATTCCACTGACTTAGCATGCACAATTGCAGCGGTCTGAGATGTAGGCGTGCAAAGGGTACTATGTCCATTGCTGCTACCATTAAGCCGATCACCTCCATGCATTGAGCTACTGACGGGTGTTGAATGGAATGAAGGACACGGCATGCATTTTGAAGCTTTGTTAACCTGTCTTCTGTCAGGTAAATCTTCATTTCTACAGAATCTATAAGAGTCCCCAAGAAGGGAACTCTTGTGAGTGGAAAGAGAGAACTCTTCTTTTTGTTCACCTTCCATCCATGCGACCTTAGAAATGCCAGTACTAACTCTGTATGAGACTTGGCAGTTTGAAAGCTTGAAGCCTGTATCAGAATGTCGTCTAGGTACGGAGCTACCGCAATTCCTCGCGGTCTTAGTACCGCCAGAAGAGCACCCAGAACCTTTGTGAAGATTCTCGGAGCCGTAGCCAATCCGAATGGAAGAGCTACAAACTGGTAATGCCTGTCTAGAAAGGCAAACCTTAGATACCGGTAATGATCTTTGTGAATCGGTATGTGAAGGTAAGCATCCTTTAAATCCACTGTGGTCATGTACTGACCCTTTTGGATCATGGGTAAAATTGTCCGAATAGTCTCCATTTTGAACGATGGAACTCTTAGGAATTTGTTTAGGATCTTTAAATCCAGGATTGGCCTGAAAGTTCCCTCTTTTTTGGGAACCACAAACAGATTTGAGTAAAACCCTTGTCCCTGTTCCGACCGTGGAACTGGATGGATTACTCCCATTAATAAAAGCTCTTGTACGCAGCGTAGAAACGCCTCTTTCTTTATTTGGTTTGTTGACAACCTTGACAGATGAAATCTCTCTCTTGGGGGAGAGTATTTGAAGTCCAGAAGGTATCCCTGAGATATTATCTCTAGCGCCCAGGGATCCTGGACATCTCTTGCCCAAGCCTGGGCGAAGAGAGAAAGTCTGCCCCCCACTAGATCCGTTCCCGGATCGGGGGCCCTCAATTCATGCTGTTTTAGGGGCACCAGCAGGTTTCCTGGCCTGCTTGCCCTTGTTCCAGGACTGTTTAGGTCTCCAGCCTTGTCTGTAGCAAGCAACAGATCCTTCTTGTTTTGGAGCAGAGGAAGTTGATGCTGCTCCTGCTTTGAAATTCCGAAAGGAACGGATTGTCTAGCCTTAGGTTTGGCTCTGTCTTGAGGCAGGGCATGGCCTTTACCTCCTGTAATGTCAGCGATAATTTCTTTCAATCCGGGCCCGAATAAGGTCTGCCCTTTGAAAGGTATATTAAGTAATTTAGACTTAGAAGTAACGTCAGCTGACCAGGATTTTAGCCACAGTGCTCTGCGCGCCTGAATGGCGAATCCGGAATTCTTAGCCGTAAGCTTAGTTAAATGTACTACGGCATCTGAAATAAATGAGTTAGCTAACTTAAGAGCTTTAAGCCTGTGTGTAATCTCATCTAATGGAGCTGATTCAAGTGTCCCTTCCAGAGACTCAAACCAAAATGCTGCTGCAGCCGTGACAGGCGCAATGCATGCAAGGGGTTGCAATATAAAACCTTGTTGAACAAACATTTTCTTAAGGTAACCCTCTAACTTTTTATCCATTGGATCTGAAAAGGCACAGCTATCCTCCACCGGGATAGTGGTACGCTTAGCTAAAGTAGAAACTGCTCCCTCCACCTTAGGGATCGTTTGCCATAAGTCCCGTGTGGTGGTGTCTATTGGAAACATCTTTCTAAATATTGGAGGGGGTGAGAACGGCACACCGGGTCTATCCCACTCCTTAGTAACAATTTCAGTAAGTCTCTTAGGTATAGGAAAAACGTCAGTACTCGACGGTACCGCAAAATATTTATCCAACCTACACATTTTTTCTGGTATTGCAACTGTGTTACAATCATTCAGAGCCGCTAACACCTCCCCTAGTAATACACGGAGGTTTTCCAGCTTAAATTTAAAATTTGAAATATCTGAATCCAATCTGTTTGGATCAGAACCGTCAGCCGCAGAATGAAGCTCTCCGTCCTCATGTTCTGCAAGTTGTGACGCAGTATCTGACATGGCCCTAACATTATCAGCGCACTCTGTTCTCACCCCAGAGTGATCACGCTTACCTCTTAGTTCTGGTAATTTAGCCAAAACTTCAGTCATAACAGTAGCCATATCCTGTAATGTGATTTGTAATGGCCGCCCAGATGTACTCGGCGCCACAATATCACGCACCCCCCGAGCGGGAGATGCAGGTACTGACACGTGAGGCGAGTTAGTCGGCATAACTCTCCCCTCGTTGTTTGGTGAAATGTGTTCAATTTGTACAGATTGACTTTTATTTAAAGTAGCATCAATACAGTTAGTACATAAATTTCTATTGGGCTCCACTTTGGCATTAGCACATATAGCACAGATGTCTTCCTCTGAATCAGACATGTTTAACACACTAGCAAATAAACTAGCAACTTGGAAATACTTTTCAAGTAATTTACTATAATATGAAAACGTACTGTGCCTATAAGAAGCACAGAAAGAGTTATGACAGTTGAAAGTTAATAAACTGAAAGGTTATAGCATCAAATCTTTGTAAAAAAACACAATTTTAGCAAAGGCTTGTTCCCATTAGCGAAGGATAACTAACCCTGATAGCAGAAAAAAAAAAAAAGTTACAGAAATAAACGTTTTTTATCACAGTCAACTACAATCTCACAGCTCTGCTGTGAATGATTACCTCCCTCAAAACAAGTTTTGAAGACCCCTGAGTTCTGTAGAGATGAACCGGATCATGCAGGAAATACAATGAGCTTCTGACTGAATTTTTTTACCTCCCCCTCACACACAACAGTGAGAGAGATCAGTAAACTGTCATAAATTAAATAAAACAACTGCCAAGTGGAAAAAATAATGCCCAAAACATTTTATTCACCCAGTACCTCAGAAAATGAAACGATTTTACATGCCAGCAAAAAACGTTTAACATAAATTAAGTGTTATTAAAGAGCCTGTTGCCAGTCCCTGCAAATTAGGCTAAAGTCTTATGCACACAGTATAATTCCAGTGAAGTGCCATTCCCCAGAATACTGAAGTGTAAAATATACATACATGACAGCCTGATACCAGTTGCTGCTACTGCATTTAAGGCTGAGTTTACATTATATCGGTATGGCAGAATTTTCTCATCAATTCCATTGTCAGAAAATAATAAGCTGCTAGATACCTCTTTGCAGATTAATCTGCCCGCTGTCCCCTGATCTGAAGTTTACCTCTCCTCAGATGGCCGAGAAACAGCAATATGATCTTAACTACGCCGGCTAAAATCATAGTAAAAACTCAGGTAGATTCTTCTTCAAATTCTACCAGAGAAGGAATAACACACTCCGGTGCTATTATAAAATAACAAACTTTTGATTGAAGGTATAAAACTAAATATAATCACCATAGTCCTCTCACACATCCTATCTAGTCGTTGGGTGCAAGAGAATGACTGGTAATGGCAGTTAGGGGAGGAGCTATATAGCAGCTCTGCTGGGTGAATCCTCTTGCACTTCCTGTTGGGGAGGAGTTAATATCCCATAAGTAATGGATGATCCGTGGACTGGATACACTTAACAAGAGAAAAATGTTTTTTGTTGAGCAAACATATGTATATGTTTCCGTTTTTAATTACACGACTAGACTATATTGATACATTAAAGTTAATAAAACACTAGGATGATAATACAAGTTACAAATAGTTTCTAATCAATAGTAAAACAAAATTTGCAACTTTGAAATGTAACAAATAAAAGACAATTGTCTTTTAATTATTGAATTATTTTGTTACACGCAATTTCGCAATTTTCTATAGAAATTAGTTCAGTTTATTTTGGTACATCATTTTAGAAATTGTTCGGTTAATAGCAAGATGGCTAGATCAAAGGAATTCTCCATTGGGGAATTGTTAATAATTTCCTATACCATGGAAAAATATTTTCCGAAAAAAAGAAGGGGAATTTTTACTTTGGATCAGGATAGGAGAAATAGTATTCTGTGTGAGATGGTGCGGCGAGTGAGGCGTATCTCTGGACTGAAGAGGGCCAGAAAGCAATGCCTTAAAAGGTACAATGATTTGTACAGGAGGCAATCTAAATTGAGGACCCTGATTCGGTGTTTCTTTGCGTAAATTTAAGCTTTTTCAATTTTTTATATTTTTATTGATATGATGAGGAATGTAATCATTAATAGAAAAAAGTAAAATGTATTCTAATAGTAACAATTTAATTAACGCTTTATCTAAAATAAAATGTTTCAATTTTTTTTTAATCAATCATTTACTTACATTCTTTTGCTGTTAGCAACTTAACAAGATTAAAAAGCTATAGATGTCATGTAATAGTGAATTAAAACTGTAGACACTGTCTACCTTGAACAATGATAACATATTTAAGTCTGTCTGTTTTTATGTTTTATCTACTTTGACTGTATTATAACAGGCTCCATAGAAAAATATAGTACCTAAAATGTGTCTAAATGTTTACAATAACAAAGAATTTGATGTTGTGAACATACTATAATTAGCAATCTTTGACAGAGATTAGATGAATGACGGATTATATATTTGGAAATGTTCATAGTAAACGGTGTGTTCATTTTTTTACTTTTTATTAAATATTTGTATTGAGGTTTTGAAAAATATACAATATATAAAACATGTTCTTTCACAAGTGTAGAATGTATACAGTAAAGTACATTGACTTCTATGTAACATGTAATGAGCCAATAGGCACTAGCAACTCTATAGGAAAGTGCGTCTAGATCATACTTAAACCAATTACAAACATTGGCAATATAAGAGAAATAGTCAAGTATATATAATGTGTAGAGAAACATAAGTCATTCACACCTACTTTTCAAATTGCCATTAAAAGTTTAAGTGAAGGAACTGGTACTATTGGAACCTCATTTTAGATTGAAGATTGGGGGGGGGGTTATCCATAGCCGCTTTGGTGAAACACATAAATGAAAAATTAGGGATATGTCTATTGGATATATTTTCCTCAGTCTAACAAGTAAACTATGGGGGGGGGGGGCGCAAACAGAGTCAGCAGTATTGTACAAAGTCTCTCGCTATTTATAGCTCTCAGATATCTTAAATAAAGGTATATCATTGCTACATGCAGTTTAATAATAGGCGTTGTGCATATGAGATAAGAAACTTTTTGGGGACAAAATTATGAATGTTCTATGAATAGGTCATTAGGGTAATATTAGTGGCTAGCTTATATGAGTATAGTCTGGTCGGGGTGAGGATTTAGTATTTTAAGTAAATTCCCCATTGTCATTCACTATGGAGTCGGGGTTGCGCCATCTCGGCCGCCAACAGCCCAGCCCTCATATGTCAAGCTATCTTAGGTACCACAAGGTATATATCAGCCCTTTCAGACACCTAGGAACATATAAGATCATTGTCTAATACTATGTTTACTGATATTCCAGGAGGTATGTTTAATTGAGTGCATATATAGAGAGTTTACAACAGTCCAGTAGGTCCTATAGCTTAGGCAGAAAATTATCCTCTTACACATTTAACACTTAAAATAGCATATTTATCAATGACACAATATTAACATCATGAAAAGTAAAATGAGAGAGATCCCTAGTACTATCAATGTACAGACTATATATAGACATACAATATGACCTTTAAAGATAAAAGTGGAACCTGAACATACACTTTAAGAATTATATGTATGTAAAAAATATAACAAGGTGCCCCGCACATAATAGGAACAATTATGATACTCACATAAATAACAGTTAAAACTGCCAAGTAAGGTGGGTCAATAGCACATACATCTATGGACCATGTGATCCCAAAAATAGAAAATAATTCCTTGTATGTCCTAAGCAACCTATGTAAAATGGTGAAGGTCAGAACTAAAAAGAACGCTAGGAATGAGGAGTTTTAGGTATACATATTTTTTGGGCTTGAAGTAATATTAAAAAGTGGAAGACACTATAGGTCTAGTGTTAACTAAAATAGAACTTGTAGTACACCCCTATATCTAGTTTGCAGCAGCCCTCCTATTATGACCAAAGATTTGTATTAAAAAAACTTTGTAGGTTACTGAGGTCTTTGGATAATATGAATACTATAACGCTATGTAATAAAGATAATGTAGGTGTATAGTGTATAATTTAAACACGTGCAGAATGCAGGTGGTGATCATAAACCTCTTTAATAAATTGAATGTAGAGAGATAGTGTATAACAGGTTATGGGAGTACTATATGCCTTTTCACATCAGTCAAGCAAAAGGATAGGGAATAATACAACATATACAGAATATAACCTGTCACAGTTAGAGTACACTTCCTGAATAGCAAATATATAAGCATGCAGTTAGATTTGAAGGAATGGAACTCTGTAAGTGAGGGCAAAATTTAATAAGTACATCATTATGCACAATAAACATACTGGGGTGTCCAACTATATAATAATTAGCATATAACTGAGAAACCTTAAACAAACGTAAGTGACCACTTATCACACATTTAACAGTCCAGGAATAGCAAAACAAGTCTCCACAGTAACTGATATCACTACTAAATCCGCAGAGAGCATAATGGACTTAGTGAGCTGCTGGACAGTCCCTTTAGCCAATGCCTCTAGGTATCTTTAACTCTGTTCCTGGTAGTGGCAGCCACTCTGTACCTCCTTTCACTCCAGCCGGAACACTGCTGTATGTGGTGTACATGAGAGAGACATCGGAATGAGAGGCACCCCTAGGCTTAACTTCATGTCTGACACTGTTAGTTGAAGACATTACCAAAGTTTTATTCTCTGTGGCCACCACTCTAGAACCGGAGCTGCCTTCCCTCTCCTCTAGCACAACAGCAGGTAGTTATTCATCTCCTAGGATCTCCCTGGCAGTCACCGCAATGACTCTCCGCTCCTGAGCCTGCTCCGACACCTCAGCACTAGAAATAGACCAGATTGTTGCTGTGGAGCCTGGCTGTGCTGATGTTGTAGAGCAGCTCATTCTGGGCCACTGTCTGGGTTGAAGTGGATATGTCTCCAGTGACTTCCGGGTATCTGCGTCTTCAACATATACAACCATGCTCTGAATGTCCGCTACCATGTTGCGAGGCTCTATAAGTTCAGTAGATATTAATAGTGGTCCGGCACCATCTTGGAGCACACGCGGTGAAGTCGAGTGCGTAAAACACTGGGAGATTATTGTAAGCATTTCAGAGAAGTGGGTCTCTAGTATTCCAGATATCTTGTCCTTGAGTGCTTCTGTAGCCATTGTCCTGCAATAAAAATTGCAAAGTAGTCAGCTGATTGATTCCGAAGGCCAAGAAAGCAGTACAGTACTGGCTGCGGCCTATAGGCTTCTGTTTTCCATATGGCGTATGCGCAGCCGAACAACATAGGCTAAGATCACATTTCCAGTGTCGTCGAACTGCTTCTTTTAGGGTTCCATCTCATCTCTGTACCTTCATTAACTATTAATTTCTCTCTACCATGAGCGAAAACCAGATTAGTGCAGATTATTTACAATTGCAGAGCTCCCTGAAGATGCAACTTGCCGGCTCAGCTACTTGCTCCGACCCCCAACGGTGTGTTAATTTAATTTTATTGTTTAAAAATCAAAAACAATCATTATACAAATTTTAATAAAATAATAAAATGTATTTATTTTATTATGTTGTAGTAAAAAACCGTCAAGCACCAAAATATCTGTGTCCGATAGATAACAATTCTTCTAGTTCTGGTGGAAAATCTGACCCCCCGCCAAGCGTATTTATGGACCATGAGGAGAATGATATAACAGGTATTTATAAAAAATATCAATTTGGTGTAATATTATATTACTAACTGTTTAAAATTAATTAACAAAATTTGTTTTGACAAAGGCCACAACGTCGGGCAAGGCCATTAATCGTCAACGAGTCAAATGATGCAGAAGATCTTGAATTGTCAGATATTGAAGGTAAAATTATATATTGTAATTTTTGTGTGTATTTTTAGAAGTATGTGATTTTGATTGTTTTGGAATTAATACTTCCATTTGTTGTATTGATATAGATGAAGCACAAATTCAGAGGGAGGAGCCCAATGATGAGGGAGAGGACAATATTGAGATCGATGAGAGCCTACAAGAGGAGGAAGAGTTGGCGGTTAAAATAGGAAGAGGAAGAGGTGTGGCAAGAGGAAGAGTTTGAACATAGCTGTTGATTACAAATTTTTGGTCATAGGACCTACGTGTAAAATTAAAGTTCTATGGAGTCAATTATTTTTCTAAATAAATAATTATGATTTTTTACTTAATTATATATATATATATATATATATATATATATATATATATATATATATAAAGTAAATGTAAAAGGAAAAGGTCCCCTGCGCTAAATCTAAGATGGTTGAGATGATATGTGCTAGGTATGTACAATAAATGTCCCTTTGTAGGCTAGTATTACTATATAAGATGTATGTCAAGGACTGTTGTGTAACCTCCAATATTATTTGAAAGTACAGATTCAGTAAGACAAAAATTAAATATGGGCCTATGCAATTACAGTGTAAATACACACACTACTGGGACTTTAAACTTCAAGTACATGAGCCTAATAAATTGGTCAAAATAAGACAAAACAAATGTAAAAAAGCGTGCTGCCTCTATATTGATACAGAGTACCCCTGAGTAAAAGGTGAACAAGAAAGTGAAACTTCAATAGTGGTGTAGGGGCGCTCAGCTTATAGGATTTCTTACAGTAAATAAAATAATGTTCTTTTACAATAGATATTAACGTATTGGTAATCCACAGTAAGTGTAGGAATGTTCCTTTAGCCCAAATTGTCAATTCTTCAGTTTGGAGATGTGTAGTAAGTAGTTACTGCTTACCAAAATTTACCCCAATCGTATGAGGTAAGGTATTCGCTCAGATGTAGGTAGAGTAACGTGAAATCTCTGTGCCTCCCAGGGTAGGTATCCCGGTATTCCCTTGGCCAAAAGAACTCCTTCTTGGGATGCTGTTTAGGATGGACAATGGAAATCATGGACTCTCTTGATTTAAATCAGAAGAGAAGTGGAAGGCTGGTTTCTTATCCAATGGTGGTGAGAATCTCTGTCCCCTCAGATGGTCATCCGGAGTTTATTCAGAGATAAAAGAAAAGAAGCACATAGCATAATACTGTATATACAAAAAACAATGTTTTTATTTTGTAACAGAATATGCTTACAATGTTAACCCTCAATCAGTTATGAGGTAAGATTCAGGCATAAAAAAGACACAATTATGCTTGTCTCCAAGGTCTCAGTGTAGCTGAATAATGTCAAGTATTTACATCAAGACAGAAATACCGTCCCTTAGTGGTCAAAGGACTGACCATTACCTTAGTATAACAAAGTGCATAGAGTCTTAACCGGTATTAACTGCACCACTGTGTGACTGACAAGAGGTGTGTGGGACCAGTATAAAAAGATAAAACGTTAGCAAATTAGAACATATAAAAGCTATAGTTTAAAATGTTAGCCAAAATCGCCATAGAGTTAGGCCCTGTCTGTCCACTTAAAAATTCCTTACGCGTTTCGAAGTCATATGCGACTTCTTCGTCAGAGGAGAAGTGTTTGGACAGGATTCAGCAGTTATTTTTTCTTAGCCTACTCAATTACGGCTAAGCGTATGACGTCACTGATGTTACAGACGTCCTGGAACCTGCGGTGTACTGAGTTGCTATAGGGACCGAGGTATACTACGAAGGGAGAATTACATGCGGTCCTAGTGCCCTCCATCCTAATACGTTGGGACCTCTTAAAAATGAAAATTGGTGTTCCTTATTTGTTTTTTAAAACTTGTTGTAAAGACTTCTACAACATAGGTTCTGTATGCCACTCAAATTAAGATGGAAGACAGAGTATTGACTGTTATGTACCGTCAGAAGACATACTTATGTGTTGTGAGGAAAATAAAATTAAAAAAGTGTCTCCCTGGTTGACAATTTTTTTGCGCAACTGAAGTTACTGTAAAGTAAAAAATATAAAACGAAAAAGGTTTATAGAATATGAACCTAATCATTGTCTTGGATTCTTATGATAGTTGGAGTCTGCACTGATTCACCCTGAAATGTGGAGTATTCCAGATATTATATTTTGTTAGTATGGTCAGACAGAATATAATGCTGGGCTAATATTATATTCCATATTTGAGGGGTCACAATTTACAAGTGGATCTTATATTAGGTTAGTAAAAAGACTATAAAAGTGGTTCCTTATAGTGTAAGTGTGAAAACTTTTGGATTATAGAAAGGCCGCTAGGTCAATATCTACATTGAGACCCTCGGGGTTCATGGTGCCCATATAGTGAATCCAATAGGTTTCACGTTGTCTAAGCCTTTGAAATCTATCGCCCCCTCTCTTAGGGACTGGTACCTGTTCTAAAATGGTGCCTCTGATAGAATTATGATCTTTATTGTGTACCTTTTTGTAGTGTCTTGAGAGACTGTGTCCTTTGTAACCAGCTTCTATATTCTTTAGGTGTTCTAGCAATCATGTCTTATAGGGGCGTTTTGTGCGTCCAATATATTGTAGATTGCATGGACAGATATACCACAAAGGTATTCTTGCAGTTGGTCAGATTATTAACTGTGCAATTTTTATGAGGAAAAGTTTTAGAATGTATGATTTTTGTAGGTTTTTTATTGTTATAGGCATGTTTGCAACCCTTGCAGTTGGCCCTGTTACATTTAAAAAAACCTTTGGTATTGGTAGTTAGCCAATCAGATTTAGAATTGGCTTCTCTAAGTTTAGTCGGTGCTAAAATTTGTTTTAGACATTTGTTTTTTCTAAAAGTAATTTTTGGGATAGGACCTATACTGTTTTTTAATAATTTGTCCTGTTCTAGAATTGGCCAAGAATCCAAGACAATGATTAGGTTCATATTCTATAAAACTTTTTCATTTTATATTTTTTACTTTACAGTAACTTCAGTTGCGCAAAAAAATTGTCAACCAGGGAGACACTTTTTTATTTTTATTTTCATCACAACACATAAGTATGTCTTCTGACGGTACATAACAGTCAATACTCTGTCTTCCATCTTAATTTGAGTGGCATACAGAACCTATGTTGTAGAAGTCTGTACAACAAGTTTTAAAAAACAAATAAGGAACACCAATTTTCATTTTTAAGAGGTCCCAATGTTTTAGGATGGAGGGCACTAGGACCGCATGTAATTCTCCCTTCGTAGTATACCTCGGTCCCTATAGCAACTCAGTACACCGCAGGTTCCAGGACGTATGTAACGTCAGTGACATCATATGCTTAGCCGTAATTGAGTAGGCAAAGAAAAAATAACGCCCACTTATTGCCTTTTAAATTCGAACATGCTGAATCCTGTCCAAACACTTCTCCTCTGATGAAGAAGTCGCATATGACTTCGAAACGCGTAAGGAATTTCTAAGTGGGCGGACAGGGCCTAACTCTATGGCGATTTGGCTAACATTTTAAACTATAGCTTTTATATGTTCTAATTTGCTAACGTTTTATCTTTTTATACCGGTCCCACACACCGCTTGTCAGTCCTTTGACCACTAAGGGACGGTATTTCTGTCTTGAAGTAAATACTTGACATTATTCAGCTACACTGAGACCTTGGAGACAAGCATAATTGTGTCTTTTTTATGCCTGAATCTTACCTCATAACTGATTGAGGGTTAACATTGTAAGCATATTCTGTTACAAAATAAAAACATTTTTTTTTGTATATACAGTATTATGCTATGTGCTTCTTTTCTCTCTGAATAAACTCCGAATGACCATCTGAGGGGACAGAGATTCTCACCACCATTCGATAAGAAACCAGCCTTCCACTTCTCTTCTGATTTAAACCAAGAGAGTCCAGGATTTCCATTGTCCATCCTAAACAGCATCCCAAGAAGGAGTTCTTTGGGCCAAGGGAATACCGGGATACCTACCCTGGGAGGCAAGGAGATTTCACTCTACCTACATCTGAGCGAATACCTTACCTCATACGATTGGGGTAAAATTTGGTAAGCAGTAACTAGTACTTACTACACATCTCTCAACTGAAGAATTGACAATTTGGGCTAAAGGAACATTCCTACACTTACTGTGGATTACCAATACGTTAATATCTATTGTAAAAGAACATTATTTTATTTACTGTAAGAAATCCTATAAGCTGAGCGCCCCTACACCACTATTGAAGTTTCACTTTCTTGTTCATATATATATATATATATATATATATACACATTTATATATATATATATATATATATATATATATATATATATAGACATGTATATATATATATATATATAATATTATGTTATATAATATATAATATTATATAATACATGTAAATATATATAAATTAAAAAAATATATTTATATATATATGTATATATATATGTATATATACAGTATCTCACAAAAGTGAGTACATCCCTCACATTTTTGTAAATATTTTATTATATCTTTTCATTTTTCAACACTAAAGAAATGACACTTTGCTACAATGTAAAGTAGTGAGTGTACAGCCTGTATAACAGTGTAAATTTGCTGTCCCCTCAAAATAAATCAACACACAGTCATTAATGCCTAAACCATTGGCAAAAGTGAGTACACCCCTAAGTGTAAATGCCCAAATTGGGCCCAATTAGTCATTTACCCTCCCAGGTGTAACACTCGCTCATACTGGTCACTGGAAGTTCAACATGGCACCTCATGGCAAAGCAGTCTCTGAGGATCTGAAAAAAAAAATTGTTGCTCTACATAAAGATGGCCTAGGCTATAAGAAGATTGCCAAGACTCTGAAACTGAGCTGCAGCACGGTGGGCAAGACCATACAGCGGTTTCACAGGACAGGTTCCACTCAGAACAAGCCTCGCCATGGTCGACCAAAGAAGTTGAGTGCACATGCTAAGTGTCATATCCAGAGGTTGTCTTTGGAAAATAGACATATGAGTGCTGCCAGCATTGCTGCAGAGGTTGAAGGGGTGGGGGGTCAGCCTGTCAGTGTTCAGACCATACACTGAACACTGCATCAAATTGGTCTGCATGGCTGTCATTCCAGAATAAAGTCTCTTCTAAAGATGATGCACAAGAAAGCTGTCAAACAGTTTGCTGAAGACAAGCAGACTAAGGACATGGATTACTGGAACCATGTCCTGTGGTCCGATGAGACCAAGATAAACTTATTTGGTTCAGATGTTGTCAAGCGTGTGTGGTGGCAACCAGGTGAGGAGTATAAAGACAAGTGTGTCTTGCCTACAGTCAAGCATGGTGGCGGGAGTGTCATGGTCTGGGCCTGCATGAGTGCTGCCGGCACTGGTGAGCTACAGTTCATTGAGGGAACCATGAATGCCAACATTTTCTGTAACATACTGAAGCAGAGCTTTAGAGACTGGGCCACAGGGCAGTATTCCAACATGATAATGACCTCAAACACACCTCCAAGATGACCACTGCCTTGCTAAAGAAGCTGAGGGTAAAGGGGATGGACTGGCCAAGCATGTCTCCAGACCTAAACGCTATTGAGCATCTGTGGGGCATCCTCAAAGGGAAGGTAGGGGAGTGCAAGGTCTCTAACATCCACCAGCTCGATAATGTCGTCATGGAGGAGTGGAAGAGGACTCCAGTGGCAACCTGTGAAGCCCTGGTGAACTCCATGCCCAAGAGGGTTAAGGCAGTGCTGGAAAATAATGGTGGCCACACAAAATATTGACACTTTGGGCCCAATTTGGACATTTCCACTTAGGGGTGTACTCACTTTTGTTGCCAAAAGTTTAGACATTAATGGCTGTGTGTTGAGTTATTTTGAGGGGACAGCAAATTTACACTGTTATACAGGCTGCAAACTCACTACTTTACATTGTAGCAAAGTGTCATTTCTTCAGTGTTATCACATGAAAAGATATAATAAAATATTTACAAAAATGTGAGGGGTGTACTCACTTTTGTGAGATTATGTATATATATATATATATATATATATATATATATATATATATATATATATATATATATATATATATATGTAGCAGGGATGTGCACTCTCACCTTTCCACAACTGCCAGGGTGCTAGTGAAAATTGATATAGAAGAACAACAAACTTGCACTCACTGGTCTTTTTTTGTGAAATACTTTTACTTGAAAAACTGTGAGAGAGAGAGAGAGAGAGAGATTGGTGACTGAGACATAGGAACAAAAAAGGGAGATATATATCGGGAATAACAATCGGTAACAATGATCGTAAGGTAATAAAATATAGAATTTGATATTTGACAGTAATGCAAGAAGAAGTAGTGACCAAAGACGTCCATAATAGCAACCAAGATTCCAATGATTCTTTAGAAACCCAAAATTATGACTGGGGGAGTACATAACACATGTTGTCCTTTAGAGAGCTAAAAAAGGGTTGTCAAATGGTTCATAACCCAAAATTTAGTGTATACATATATTTTATTAGTTTATCTTATTGACATACAATGTTAAGATAAACTTAGAAAATATTTCAATGTTTATAACAATGAATATTGATGGTTCCTGAAAGATAGTTCTTAATCTTATTTACAAATATGAATGTGAATGCAAAATTTTTCTTTTATTATGTAATAAATAAAAATATATTATTTAAGTGCATTGGTTTCCTGAAGATATAAAATAATGAGCTTATCATTGTAAAGCCAGCAATATCACAACATTGTAGTAGTGAGATTTTGGATGATCTATTACATAAGTCTGCAAGGGGGGGTATTATTGTTTAAAAACAATATTTTTTTTTTTTTTTTTTTTAAATATTTATTTATGACAAAGACAAAGAAGGTTATTACATTCTCGGTTACCAAATATAAAAAACATGTGTCACAGTGAGTATACATAATATATAAATACATGCTTAGGTAAAAAGACATTTAGATTAGTTTAAAAAAGAAAGGGTATCTATACATCATTCAAAATTATATAGTGCACTAATAATTATAAAAGTGAACATAGAGAATTGCGTGGGGTAACCAGATAAACCTTTGTACAATATCTAGTCTTTCTTTGTATCTGGAGTTTCCCCCTTTTATCCCTCCTCCATTAGAAAAAACAGAACAAACCATATTAACAAAAAAATAAAAAAATAAAAAAAGATAATATATAATAAATAACAGAAATAAGGATCCTCCCTCCCATTCCCTCCCCCCCCCCCATACCATCTCACTCGGCATCCGTTACCCATTCTTCCGGAAAGCGCCCCCCTAGGATGTTGATCTGAACAAACTCCGAATTTCTGAAAGGTTTGATTATTTTTTTTTGTTGTAGAAGGGGCAGAGATTTTACAAAAGGTTCCCATTTTTTAAAAAATACTTCTAAGTATTTATCTTGCGGGAATGGTACATTATACTGTTCTGTTATAAGTTGGTTGCAGAGGGCCATTTTAAATTGGGTCATAGTAGGTGCCGAAAATGCTTTCCATGCTTTAAAGATGAGGCTACGTGCTGTTAGTATAATAGTATTTATCAGACTATAGTTCTTGGTAATGCCCTGGTACTTTACCAGAAAGAAGATTTCCATTGGGGAAAAATTATGATCCAGCTTTAAAACCACCGTCATCCAGAATGTAATCTTTCCCCAATATTGACCTATTTTGGGGCAGCTCCATAAACAATGGAATAAATCAGACCCTATAGATGAACATCTGGGGCATGGCACCTTAGTTTTGTACCACTTGGAGAGAACCGCAGGTGTAAGGTATCTCTGCAGCCCAATTTTCATCTGTGACTCCCTCCAAGTTGTCGGGACCCAACTCTGCTGGATTATTTTAAAGCTCCCAACAATAGTCTCCTCATCAATTTCTGGAAATAAAGTAGACCACCTAGCGATCATTCCATTAATTTGCAGCTTTGAAGCTTTCTGATTTAACACAAAATATAAGGGGGAAATAGCGTATATTCCTGCCGCGTAAATAGTAATCCTAGGCTGTAGTTCACCCAGAGTCCATTTGTTCCCATGTTTCATGTTCAGCTCCCAGAGAAGATGCCTAACTTGAAGATAGGCATAGAATTCTCGCGCCCCTAAAGCAAATCGTGTCGCGATTTCATGGAATGTGACTGGCTGCCCCTCTGTATCTCGAATTTGATCCAGGGTCTGAAGGCCCTTTGACTCCCATTCTCTAAATATCTGATTGTAAATACCGGGGCTAAACTCTGGATTGCCCACTATAGGTAAATATTGTGAGACATGAGGCGAGATTCCCACCTCTGTACACAGTCTTTGCCAGGCTACAATGACGTTCTTGAAGGTACCTAGGTAGAATATGTTGGAAGGCAGAGATGTAAGAGGGCAATGCAACAGGGCCTTTAACTGAAAGTGAACTACAGCCTGAGATTCCCAAGTGAAAGATGTAATCTGATCCTTCTCGGTTAGCCAATCTAAAGCAAATCTGGCTATAATCACCAGGTTATATGTCTGAATATTGGGAAGTGCCAAGCCAGCTGCTAACTTGGAATTCATAAGCTTAGAAGCGGAAATCCGTGGTCTCTTGCCATTCCAAAGAAATTTGGAGCAGGCTTTATTATACATAGTAATATCTCTTTTATGTAGAAACCACGGAATGTTTTGCAATATATAGAGGAGTTTTGGAAAGATCACTGACTTAATCAGGGTCACACGAGCAGTTAGCGAAATTGGTAACCTAGTCCAGTCCTCGAGCTTTTTCTTGCACGAGTCCAGAACTGACCTATGATTTAGGCTATACCAGTCTTCCGCATTTCTGGATAAACGTAAACCCAGATAAGTAATCTGGGAGACTTCTTGAAAGGGATGCTTCACCTGTGATAGTAAATTTTTATGTATCCACATTAATTCCGATTTTGAAGTGTTGATCTTAAATCCGGATATTTCCCCAAACTCTTGGGTTATCCTCTGTAGAATTGGCAACGATGCTTTAAGATTGGACAGAAATATAAGGAGATCGTCTGCGTATTGGAGAAGCACCAGTTTCTCCCCCGCCCATGTAATCCCTTCCAGTTCTTGTCGTAGTCGGATAGCTAAGGGTTCTATACTAAGATTAAACAGGAAGGGTGAAAGCGGGCAACCCTGTCTAGTCCCTCTAAATAGATCAAATCGTTGTGTAGAAGTATTATTAATAATCACCGCAGAGGAGGGGGTACTATAAATCAGGCGTATGTAGTTGGTAAAGAATCCTGAAAACCCAAAATGTTCCAGCGCAAAGAACAGATGATCCCAACTGACCCTATCAAAGGCCTTCTCTGCATCAACCGTAAGGATGGCCCTGTCTATACTATCGCCTGATTCTGCAGATTTGTATTTGTTACAGAAAAATTCGAGCAAAATCAGAAGTTTCCTCGTATTCTTTACGGGATTGCGTCCAGGCATGAAGCCGGTTTGATTCTCATGGATTAACTCGCCCATAAAGGGTTTCAGTCGTGAGGCTATGATGGCTGCTAACAGTTTATAATCAGTGTTCAGGACCGAGATAGGTCTAAAGGAGCTGGGTTGCTCAGGGTCCTTACCCTTTTTTAGGATCAACGAAATATTTGCCGAAGCAAAGAGAGAAGAGCATCGAGTGTTCTCTGAAAAATAAAAATTGAATAACTTAGTTAATATAGGTAATACCTGTGGTTGTAAAATTCTGTAGTATTCAATAGGAAGAGCATCCGGGCCGGCAGCTTTGTTAGATTTCGCCTTCTTAATTGCCCATGATATTTCCTCCTCTGTAATGGGAGCGTTAATAATGTCTCTGGCCTCTAAAGCCAGGCGTGGTACTTGGATCTTGCTCCAGAATGCCTCTTTCTTATCTACATCAAGGGGATCTTGTTTATACAAAGTCTGAAAGAATTCAGAGAACACTCTTTCAATATCTGGGTGGTTCGTATATCTCTTATCTCCTTGTTTGATAGCGGTGATAGCCTGTCTGGGCGAAAAGTTAGCTAATCTCGCTAAGAATTTCGCCGATCTGCCCGTGTGACCCCCGTATCTAGCTTTCAATCTAATTTCTTCCTGGGCACTGACCTGCTTCATGTGTGTATCTCGAAGAGTCTTTGCTGTAGTATAGGCCTCCCAGGTTTCTCTGGTGTGTCTACTGACATAGGCTCTATAGGTGTTCTTAACACGATTAGCTAATTGTCTAGTCACTGAACTACAATGTTTTGACCATTAGCGTGTATAAGATTTAATCTCTCCGCGTAGGACGGCCTTGGAGGCTTCCCAGAATGTCTCAATTTTATCCATGTAATTGCCATTATTATTATGATAATCTGCCCACTTTGATCGTAAGTGTTGCTGGAATTTTATGTTGTTATATAGATATCTAGGGAAGGAAATATAATTTGTTCCCGACCGCATCTGGCCAGTATCAAGCTTTAGTACTATAACAGCGTGGTCAGAGATAACTATATCTTCGATTCCAGAGGCCCAATTTCGGCCAAGCATTGTTTCTGATATCAGAAAATAGTCAAGCCGGGAGAATGAACGCTGAACATGAGATACACACGTATATGTACGATCGTCCGGATTCTGTACCCGCCATAGATCGACCAGGCCCAGATGTGAACATAATTTCTGAAAGATACGTACCTTCCTACCTCTGCTAATTAAAGCTCTTTTATTAGAACTATCTAAAAGGGGGTCAGCTAGCAAATTAAGATCTCCTGCGATAATTAGATTAAATTTATGGAGCTTTACGGAAAGAACTGACCAGAATGTATGGTCAATTTGATTGGGTCCATATATGTTGCAAATTATATATCTAATATGCTTAACTTCTATTTCAAGTATTAAGAATCTCCCTTCGGGATCAGCCTCCATATTCGTTATTTGATAATCCAATCTCCGGTTTATCAATATTGCGACCCCCCTCTTCCTTGAAGTGAATGGAGCTGCTACCACTTCCCCCACCCACTTAGATTTAAGTTTGGGGGTTTCGGTGATATTAAGATGTAGTTCCTGTAAGAGAGCTATGTCGGGGTTAAATTTCCCCAAATGTTTTACTATAGCTTTTCTTTTAATTGGTGAATTAATACCCCCTACATTCCAGGATAGTAACTTAAGATTATATGCCATCAATATTATTCAACTTACCAATCCCTATCCTCAAAAGATACTCCATAAATTCTAAGACATAACTGAGGAACGCCGTCCGGAAGGTGGCAATCAAGAAAGAGAGGGAGGCGGGGGGAGGAAGAGAGGGAGAGGGAGGGGAACGGAGAAGAGAGAGAGAGGAAAAGAAAAAAAAAAAAAAAAAAAAATTTAAAAAAAAAACCCACCATTACTATAACTAACATAAATTGCACTTATGAGAACTATATAGCCATCAAAAAACATCTCTTATTAGTTAACTGCATAAATTCTAAGATCGAAAAAACATATCTTTAATATAATTCGGTACGTGATCAGGGTACCCCTGATTCCCTACAGAAAGTCTCTGCCTCCATAACATTATTGAGTGTGTGTGTATTACCATCTTTCTGTACAATTAGCTTTGCGGGGTAAATCAGTCTGATATTGTAGTTTTCTTTCTGTAGTCTCCCATAGAAAAAAGACATGTCTCTTCTCTTAGCTAGTGTTTCAGAGGAGAAGTCTTGAAACATTAGTAGTTTATGGGGGCCTACGGAGAGAGAGCCACATTTCCTGTAATGCTTGAGGTATAGTAACTTATCTTGGAAATTCACGAACTTAAAGATTACTGGCCTAGATCGTGCGGCCTCACTGTGCTCACGCCTTTGACCTATCCTATGTACTCTCTCAATCAAAAAGGGAGCAGCAGGAGTCGGAATCTGTAGAGCCTGGGTTAATGTAGTGGTGGCAAAATTCATTAAGTCTTGAAATTCAGGGGACTCCGGCAGACCGATCACTTTAAGATTGTTACGTCTTGATCGGTCCTCGAGGTCCTCCATCTTGGCCTGTAAGGACGAAATGATTTTACTATGGGTGTCCATTGTAGGATCCGTTACATTAAGTCTGTCCTCTAGATCCGAGATCCGATTCTCTATTTCCTCAAGTCTTGAGGAAAACTGCCTAACCTCTAAAGTGAGGTTTGATATCTCACTTCTGATCTCCTGCTTAATCATATCGAATTGAGGTGCAAGTAATTTGGCTACTTCAGCTGCAAATTCTGCCATATTGATGGGAAAGGGGTTGGGGGTACTTTTTTCTTTTGGGGAGACTATACTGGAGTCCAGATTTCTGCTGCTGCCCCCTTTTTTGTCCTTTGCTTTAGGCGGCATATTGGAGGGTGAGCTTTTTGAATTGATATATTTGTCCATGAACAAAGCGTGACTATAACTTGTCTATGCTATAACAGTTATTATCTATATAGCTTAAAGATAAAAGAAACAGTTCCAAAGTCACAAACAAATAATTATAGCGCTCTAACCAATTGTTACTAGATGATAAGTCTCATGCAGCAACCCTCTATGTTATATGTGTAATGTGTGCTCTACAGGTGTTGTAGTGTTTTTGTTTCACCTAGATTCCCAAAATTCCCTAAGAATTTAACTTTTATCTGGAATACTTATACTTTCTGGAAACGCAGTTCTCAGTATCTGGACCCCTTCCGGTGTGTGTTACAATGTAAATTTAAACCTCGTGATACAAAACTTTTAAATATACTTATAAATATAAAATAGGAAGATATAGAGATTATAGATAGATATTTTTAGTGTATAACTATCCCCCAAGGAATTTACCTGCCCCAAATTATCAATTCTATTTTTGATTCCTTAAATTTTAACTTATCTAAAGTGTGTCACTTTCTAAATAGTGATCCCTAGTTCTAAACCCTGTCTAGAATATGCTTAAATCACTGTGACCCGGCAATAGCTGCATAGAACAAATTGTGTAAGGTATACAGTAATATATAACTAATGTGTTACAATGTAAATTTAAACCTCGTGCTACAAAACTTTTAGGTATATATATAAATATAAAATAGGAAGATATAGAGATTGTAGATGGATATTTTTGGTGTATAACTACCACCCAAAGAATTTACCTGCCCCAAATTATCAATTCTAATTTGGATGTGTTCCTTAAGTTTAAACTTATCTAAAGTGTGTCACTTTCTAAATAGTGTTCCCTAGTTCTAAACCCTGTCGAGGATATATTCCCGCATGAAATTAAGCTTTGTAACACCAAACTTTTCTGGAAAATGTGCTAGCATAACTTCTAAAATCACCGTGGCCCAGCAATAGCTGCATAGAACAAATTGTGTAAGGCATACCGTAATATATAACTAAAAAAAAAGGAAAAACTCAATATCCTTAAATTCAGCCCAGCCGGTTAGAAAAAACAGTCACAGGAAAAGCTGATGTTTTAGATTTGGTACAACAGGCACAATATAATAACGGTATATACCCTGTAGATAAAGCATATAGATATCAACATTGATGAGATCTTCCAAGGCAAAATACAAGGTAGAACTTTATATGAAAATGACCTGCTATGTTTTAGTACCTGGGGAGTACCTGTGATAGATTCCTTACATATATACTGTTCCCAGTAATCTCAGGCTCAGGGGGATAAGGCCTCTCTACCATAGACCTGCCTAAGAGAGGATTTATATACCAGTGAGACACTAATAGGCAAGAATACAAACGTAGATGGAGATTACAGCTCCCATACAAACAGTCACATTAATAGACTGAACAAAACCGGTAACAGTACATCTTCTTCGTTGCATCAACAGTGACCTGCCCTGTTAGCTAAAGACAGCTGCTCAAATAATGGCCCTGAGAGAGTCCGGTGCACCTCGCACCGCAATAGATAGTCCACCAAAGCCGGCCCCACAGTTATAGTGAATTCAACTGTTATTTTATGCCCAGCGGGGAACATACAGTCACACAGGGATACGATACCTCGCCACAGATGTCGAGAGCTTCGGCTTGTATTCTGCTCACTTAATCTTCCCAGGCTGTGAACTGTAGGGGCGGAGGGGCCCCTTGCTGTGAACAGGCAAGAAGTCGCTCCACGGCGTGGCAGCCCGCCCCCCGCCGGGAGCAATGTAGACAGCGGTCAGGTCGGCCGTCCCAGACACGGTTCCTCCAAACGTATGTGGGCTTAAGGTGAAAGGGCTCTGGTTGTGTAGTAACCAAGACCGCCGGGCGGTGATACCTGCAACACCTTCTGCTGAGAGAGATATTATCTGCCCGTCCAGGGGGCCCAAGCTTCTCCGGCGAACTCAGCACTGATTCACTCTCAACCAGGGAGAGGGGCACTGCCGCCTATGGTGCCGGTACCTCCAGGTGGGTTCAGGAAGCTTGTCGCTATCAGCGTGCTCGTCGATACCTGCCAGAAAACATGGGAACTGCCGCTTGTTTGTAGCGTACACTCAACCAGGTAAGTGATAAGTCGCGGCTCTGCTCTAGCGCGCAGCTTGCTTGCCCAGCGAGCTGCGCTTGTATAGGTGAGTCCAGGTGTCTCTAAGCCGGCAGGTTTAAATGGCAGTTGCAATAGCGTGGCAAGCTGATAGCCGTTAGTATTGAGTCCTAGGCAGCTTTAAAGTTTTATCCAAGGGCTGCTGCTCACAGCACCTGAGAGCCTGTGTAAAGATGGTGTGCACCAGCCAACGTGCATTCTTTAGGCTGCAATCCTAACTTCCCATGCAGGATCGAAATCCTAATACCCAAGCCTGTGTATGGCCAAGGGAAACAAAGGCATATGTTGGGGATGGATCAGGCCTCACGTAGAGGCGCGGAGCTTCAACGGCACCTGCAGCTACCTGCAGCTACCTGCATGCCCCGCCTCCAACAGGAAGTCAAAAACAATATATTTTTAAAATGAATAAGATTTATTAACAGGAAAAAAGGTGTATTTAACAATCTCTAAAAAAAATTACATTAATCATTATGTAAGCTTTTTTTTTTCAATAGTTACATTTGAATGTAATTAGGTATATAAAAATCATGAATTGACAGGGCAAAGGTTAGTAAAAACATTAAGATTTTAATAAAAAAAATAATAATTAAATAGAAATAATCGGAATTCAAAGCTGTTAGATTGATAAATAAGGCACATTCCAAAAAATAATGGCGAACTTTATCATTAATCCGTCACATCTCAACCATGCAAATTGGCGTTAAAATACTACCGGTTTAATGATAAATATTGGCACACCTGTGCGCCTCTCCAAGGGTGAGCTGTGGAGAACTGATAGGATAATTGAAAGTCGTATTTCAGAAAATAATGATAAATAGAGCCCCATGGATTCCTACATCACAGGTATAATTTATTTTTAAGTCTTCTTGTCTGGATACTTAAAAGACAAAATTCTCTTCCCCATCTCTATGTATAGACCTTCATTTTACTTTTTGATATTTTTTTTTTATTTTTTTTTAAAGAAATGTGGAAAACATCTAGATAGCTATTCCGATGTAATGTTAAGATCACAGGCCTTCTGGTGTATTTTCTCCTATCTTAAACAAGAAACCTTCTGAAGCAAGGAGTTTTTTCAAGGACTGCCAAGTCTGAATCCATAGATTAAGGTTCACAGCCCTCTGACCTGAATGTTATAACTTGGTTCACTAAAGGTTATATGAATGGTCCCATTGTAATGGTGGCAATGTCAGCAGGTCTGTAAGTCTGCAATTGTTAAGATTTACAAAAAGACGTGTAATGTGACAGATGAAATGCATTTTCTTCTCTTGCCGAAAACAGCAGTTTTCTTTTTTCTTTTTCTATGAGTAATGTCTATACAAGGAATGTTCTGAGTACAATAGTCGTTAGGAGTTCATTGTTCCTCGAAGACTAGTTCTCAAGTTTATGACAGAATGTAATGAAATAGCTTTGCAACCTGTGTCAGTGGAGAAAGAAGTATTGGACAGACGAGCAAAGCTTAATCTCCATATGGCCAGCCATGCAAGACAACAAAGGTATTGTGCCATGGTATATTCTAAGCAAGCATTGCTGAAAGCATTTTTCTTTCTTTTTTTTTTTTTTTTTTTTTTTTCTCGTCTAACAACAGCCACATACAGTCTTTTTTTTTGCCCTTTTATACAGATACATCCTTCAGGTTAACCTTCAATTATTTAATATAACAATAGATCTTGAACTTTTGTAATACTTCACTAATGATTTATTAGTTTGTTTAGTTAATAAAGATGATGGCAAGTCATTTAACTCATTTTGTATCTACCATAGCCAAGTGATGTGAGACATGTGAAGTACAGGAGAAACGTACAGAACAAATACAATATAATAACATATGTCTCTTAAAATATATAGCATAAAAATAAAATGAAACTTTCATGATTCAGATAGAGCACTGTTTAAAAAAAATGCTTTTAAAGCTTAATTCTATTACGCATTTTATCTCTGTCTTGGTATTTCTTGCTGAGGTTTAGCTTGTTTTTCCCAAAGGCATACTGAGAAGTGTTCATGTATCTTGAGCGCTATGGGCTAGATTACAAGTGGAGCGCTAATTTATTGTGTGTCCACAAATGGGAGCATGATAAATAACGAGCCATTACAAGAGCAATTAGCGCTCAGAAAATTAACCAGGGATCAGAACTCTGGTTAATTTTCTAAAAGTGCCCCAAATGCCCCCAAGAGGGTCTTTTTCATAAGAAAAATACTAGCCTAGGCAGTTTTAAGGGGTTAAAAGATGGTGAATGTGGGGTGTTAGAAAAAAAACGGCACTGATAAGTGCCTTTACATTGCGGTCTATGGGAACTGTGTGTTCCCTGTTAATATATACTGTATGTATAGACTTATTTACACATATATTTATATGTTAATATGTGTATATACACATATTAACACACATATATATATATATATATATATATATATATATATATATATATATACATATATATATATATATATATATTGATATACATATATATTTAAAATTGCTGGCCATTGTTGCGCTACTTACCCGCTTTGCTGTGGTTAGGTTCTGTGCCGTGTATGACGGCATCAGAATAAGGTTTCTATTGGAGCCTATGGAAGCATGCTCTTGTGACTGCAATGCTTCTGTGCAATGCAAACGCGAGGTAATACTAGTGCACATTAGCGTGCACTGGTATTACTCAGTTGAGCGCAAATATCGCTTTTGCTTAAGTGTTATTTTGCGCTCACCTCGTAATCTTGCCCTATATGTATAATATCAATGCAAATGTTTCTGCCTGTAGTGCTAAGGCACATGCACGTTGCTGAGTCTACCTGGGAATGGAAATGGGCCAGGTTTTATCAAAGGTTCCTATGAGGAAAAATAGTAGTCATAAATGGTAAAGTTTTATTAAAATGGTACACTTTATTTGAAAGTCATTGTTGATCCAAATCACCATATAAAAATTGCCAAGTAATTATCGAGTATATTCTTATGAATTAATGATTTGAACCAAAAATAAACATAAGTGAAGTATACTGAAAGTTGTTCTACCTGAGCTTTTAGTACTTTTTCAGGGAATGAGGATATTTAATTATGAAGTTTAATATATATTAATATAAAACAAATGTCTTTAGTAATATTTGAAAATGGGAACACAAAAAAAAACAGTTGCTCTTTCGCCTAAGATATACCTTACCAACACTTGACAAACTCTGTAGCAGATTCGCATTGCGCAGCACTTGTAATACCAGCACACATTTACATACACTGGTATTTCTGAGTGGAGAGCAAATATTGCTCTCGCGTAAGCGCAATATTGCATTCCACTCATAATCTAGCCCTATATCAGGTAGTCATCACATTTACATAGGTGTATGTGCCTATACAGATGTAAATGTGTACTGTATACAGCCTCTCCAATAGGGATGAAAGAAGCTTTAATGAAATAATGCCACGTATGTTAACAAACCTCTAGAATATCTCCAGTGTCTATTTCAGAGTGTTTGAAATATGTGCAATGTAAAAGACTGCTTGTAAAAAGCTGTAAAAAGGCTAACAGTTGAAAAAATGGTCTTAAAAATTAGTTGAAAAATGAGGTGAAAACATATTGTGATCACCAAGCAGTTTTCAGCCTCATAGTATAAATAGGGCTTTAACCCGGAAATCTGTTTGCGAGTGTGAGAGAGCCAATTTGCATTTTCTTAGAGCCACATCAGCCACCCAACACCTGCAGTTCAATTCAATCAAGGCATTTGTTAGTTTTTATTTTTACTTCCTTTAGATTTTTATACATATATCTTCATTTTTCATACATATATCTTCATTTTTCATACATATATCTTCATTTTTCATACATATACCGTATCTTTATTTTTTTTATACATATATCTTCGCTTTATCTTTCTATCCACTCACCTCCAGTTTTATTGATTTCAGTATTACATTGTGAGCACAGTGTAAAACAGCATGGGAATGCTTGCTAATTTTTTTCCCACAGTGATACCGGCAGGGCTCTGTACTTTTAATTTTACCCTTTGGCTGCTAAGCCATTTCCCACCTGGGTGCTAAGCAGGTTTTGAGCTTTTTTTTTTTTTTTTGCTTTGTTTAAATATATTTATTTTTAACCAGATCCCCAAGCCATATACCGTTGGCGATTACCTTTCCAATTGTAGGTCTTGGGGGTCTGTAACGTCTTAGATACCTTAGATACATGCTTCTAAGCAGCATGCCCCCATCTCCTTTTATTTGTGCATTGTCCATTTTAAATAAAGTTGCGTGGTGACGTAATTACGTCATTGCGCGTGATGTCACCGTGAGGAACGTGAAGCCCCAATGATGCCTCTCACTTTTCAGGCCAGATCACCGGGGGGGGGGGGGGGAGGAGTAAGTGGGAGTCCCCAGATTGCACTCAAGGTGGGTGAGTGCTGGCAATGGCTCTGAGCCGTCGTTACCACCTGACTGAGAACATTTGCGACAGCTCAGATCCGTTGTTAGCACTCAAGGGGTTAAAATTGTTAGATTACCAGCAATCATAAATGTATCATTGAATTGGATTAGAAGGACCTGTTTGTTCCAAAATCTATTTATGTAGTGAATGTAGTCCAGCGCTATATTAGCACGGGTAGAGCATTTAGTTAAATTATATGATTTGAATATTTTTATTTTTGAAATTAAATGAATATTTTATATATATGTTGCAATCTTGTATTTATATATTTAATGCAGATTATCCTAAGTTATTTATCAACATTCAGTTTAGAAGAGTTAATGAAAAATATATAATGTAAATAAACATTTATGTATGAACTGATATATATAAGCTTCTTGTCTATATATGGGCTTCTTATCTATATGTAAAAACTAATAAAACATTTGTATAATTAAACAGAAATTTAATAACTTGCTAAAAACAACACAAGATAAAAAGGGACGTCTCCCTTATAACATAGATTGCATCAGAAAAGACAACTGGATAACTTTAGTTAATGTTTCCGCTATTAGTAATCAGGGGCGCGATCCGATATCGATCTCAGTTTGCGGCGCAAGCGAGGGAACCGGCGTCGCCCGCAGTTTCAGCTCGCAACTCGAGCTATCCCATATAGGTCGCCGTCAGATGCTAACGTGCCGTAAGTCTCACAAACCAGCGATGTCCAGAAATCTGCGTAAGTACAAATTTCTGGCGTCGCCAGTGACTTGCGCCACGTTAGAAACTGCCGGCGCCTATAAAACCTGACTAAAGTTTAAAACACCCGCACTGTCTAACACGCCTCCCTAACATAGCCCGCACTGTCTAACACGCCTCCCTAACATAGCCCGCACTGTCTAACACGCCTCCCTAACATAGCCCGCACTGTCTAACACGCCTCCCTAACATAGCCTGCACTGTCTAACCCTCTATCCGCTATCCCCCCTCACTAGCCTAACAATAAAAAAAGCTATTAACCCCTAAACCGCCGCTCCCGTACCCCGCCGCAACCTAATAAAGTTATTAACCCCTAAACCGCCGCTCCCGTACCCCGCCGCAACCTAATAAAGTTATTAACCCCTAAACCGCCGCTCCCGTACCCCGCCGCCAGCTATATTATATCTATAACCCCCTAAAGTGAGCCCCTAACACCGCCGCCATCTATATTAAAATTATTAACCCCTAATGTAAGCCCCTTACACCGCCGCCATCTCTATTAAAATGATTAACCCCTAATTTAATCTACCTACCCCGCCGCCAGCTATATTATCTATATTAACCCTAAGTATATTATAGTTAATATAGGTATTACATTATATATATTAACTATATTAACCCTAATTATATTAGGGTTAATATAGTTAATATAGTTACTATAGTATTTATATTAACTATATTAACTCTATCTAACCCTAACTAAATTTATATTAAATTAATCTAATTCATTTATAAACTAAAATATTCCTATTTAAATCTAAATACTTACCTATAAAATAAACCCTAAGATAGCTACAATATAATTAATAATTACATTGTAGCTATGTTAGGGTTAATATTTATTTTACAGGTAAATTGTTAATTATTTTAACTAGGTATAATAGCTATTAAATAGTTATTAACTATTTAATAGCTACCTAGTTAAAATAATTACCCAATTACCTGTAAAATAAATCCTAACCTAAGTTACAAATACACCTACACTATCAATAAATTTAATAAACTACAAACATCTATCTAAAAATACAATTAAATTAACTAAACTAAATTACAAAAAAAAACAAACACTAAATTACAAAAAATAAAAAAAAGATTACAAGATATTTAAGCTAATTACACCTATTCTAAGCCCCCTAATAAAATAATAAACCCCCAAAATAAAAAAAATTCCCTGCCCTATTCTAAATTCAACAAATTTCAAAGCTCTTTACCTTACCAGCCCTTAAAAGGGCCTTTTGTGGGGCATGCCCCAAAGAATTCAGCTCTTTTGCATACAACAAATACAATACCCCCCCCATTACAACCCACCACCCACATACCCCTATTCTAAACCCACCCAAACCCCCCTTAAAAAAGCCTAACACTACCCCCCTGAAGATCTCCCTACCTTGTCTTCACCACACCGGGCCGAACTCCTGATCCGATCCGGGCGATGTCTTCCTCCAAGCGGCAAAGAAGAATTCTTCCTCCGGCGATGTCATCCTCCAAGCGGCAAAGAAGAATTCTTCCTCCGGCGACGTCTTCCTCCAAGCGGCAGCAAAGTCTTCATTCTTCCGGCGGCATCTTCAATCTTCTTTCTTCGCTCCGCCGCCGCGGAGCATCCATCCCGGCCGACTGCTGAACTTGGAATGAGGTACCTTTAAATGACGTCATCCAAGATGGCGTCCGCCGAATTCCGATTGGCTGATAGTATTCTATCAGCCAATCGGAATTAAGTTAAAAAAATCTGATTGGCTGATTGAATCAGCCAATCAGATTCAAGTTCAATCCGATTGGCTGATCCAATCAGCCAATCAGATTGAGCTCGTATTCTATTGGCTGATCGGAACAGCCAATAGAATGCGAGCTCAATCTGATTGGCTGATTGGATCAGCCAATCGGATTGAACTTGAATCTGATTGGCTGATTCAATCAGCCAATCAGATTTTTCTAACTTAATTCCGATTGGCTGATAGAATACTATCAGCCAATCGGAATTCGGCGGACGCCATCTTGGATGACGTCATTTAAAGGTACCTCATTCCAAGTTCAGCAGTCGGCCGGGCTGGATGCTCCGCGGCGGCGGAGCGAAGAAAGAAGATTGAAGATGCCGCCGGAAGAATGAAGACTTTGCTGCCGCTTGGAGGAAGACGTCGCCGGAGGAAGAATTCTTCTTTGCCGCTTGGAGGATGACATCGCCGGAGGAAGAATTCTTCTTTGCCGCTTGGAGGAAGACATCGCCCGGATCGGATCAGGAGTTCGGCCCGGTGTGGTGAAGACAAGGTAGGGAGATCTTCAGGGGGGTAGTGTTAGGCTTTTTTAAGGGGGGTTTGGGTGGGTTTAGAATAGGGGTATGTGGGTGGTGGGTTGTAATGGGGGGGGGGTATTGTATTTGTTGTATGCAAAAGAGCTGAATTCTTTGGGGCATGCCCCACAAAAGGCCCTTTTAAGGGCTGGTAAGGTAAAGAGCTTTGAAATTTGTTTAATTTAGAATAGGGCAGGGAATTTTTTTTATTTTGGGGGTTTATTATTTTATTAGGGGGCTTAGAATAGGTGTAATTAGCTTAAATATCTTGTAATCTTTTTTTTATTTTTTGTAATTTAGTGTTTGTTTGTTTTTGTAATTTAGTTTAGTTAATTTAATTGTATTTTTAGATAGATGTTTGTAGTTTATTAAATTTATTGATAGTGTAGGTGTATTTGTAACTTAGGTTAGGATTTATTTTACAGGTAATTGGGTAATTATTTTAACTAGGTAGCTATTAAATAGTTAATAACTATTTAATAGCTATTATACCTAGTTAAAATAATTAACAATTTACCTGTAAAATAAATATTAACCCTAACATAGCTACAATGTAATTATTAATTATATTGTAGCTATCTTAGGGTTTATTTTATAGGTAAGTATTTAGATTTAAATAGGAATATTTTAGTTTATAAATGAATTAGATTAATTTAATATAAATTTAGTTAGGGTTAGATAGAGTTAATATAGTTAATATAAATACTATAGTAACTATATTAACTATATTAACCCTAATATAATTAGGGTTAATATAGTTAATATATATAATGTAATACCTATATTAACTATAATATACTTAGGGTTAATATAGATAATATAGCTGGCGGCGGGGTAGGTAGATTAAATTAGGGGTTAATCATTTTAATAGAGATGGCGGCAGTGTAAGGGGCTTACATTAGGGGTTAATAATTTTTATATAGGTGGCGGCGGTGTAAGGGGTCAGATTAGGGGATAGATAAGGTAGATGGCGGCGGTTTTAGAGGCTCACAGTAGGGGGTTAGTTTATGTAGATGGCGGCGGGGTCCGGGAGCGGCGGTTTAGGGGGTAATAACTTTATTAGGGATTTCGGGGGGGGGGGGGGATCGCGGTTGACAGGGAGATAGACATTGCGCATGCGTTAGGTGTTAGGTTTATTTTAGCAGATCGCGGTTGACAGGGAGATAGACATTGCGCATGCGTTAGGTGTTAGGTTTATTTTCTAGTTAGTTTAGGGAGTTACGGGGCTCCAATAGTCAGCGTAAGGCTTCTTACGGCTGCTTTTTGTGGCGAGGTGAAAATGGAGTAAGTTTTCTCCATTTTCGCCACGTAAGTCCTTACGCTGCATATTGGATACCAAACTGCGCGGGTTTGGTATACCTGCCTATGGCCCAAAAAACTGCGGGCGACGGCAGAAATATACGGGCGTAACTTCTAGGTTACGCCGTATATGTGATACCAAATCCGCGCAAATATTGGCGTCGCCGGCTTTTGCGGGCGACGCTTTATATCGGATCGACCCCCAGGTACCTGTTATATGATGTAACAAATAATAGTGTCCAAAATATTGAATTAAAAAAACTTAAAGTTCCAAATGAGATAACCTACCCGCTGTTATGGCGGGTAGGTTATCTCATTTGGAACTTTAAGTTTTTTTAATTCAATATTTTGGACACTATTATTTGTTACATCATATAACAGGTACCTGATTACTAATAGCGGAAACATTAACTAAAGTTATCCAATTGTCTTTTCTGATGCAATCTATGTTATAAGGGAGACGTCCCTTTTTATCTTGTGTTGTTTTTAGCAAGTTATTAAATTTCTGTTTAATTATACAAATGTTTTATTAGTTTTTACATATAGATAAAAAGCCAATATATAGACAAGAAGCTTATATATATCAGTTCATACATAAAAGTTTATTTACATTATATATTTTTCATTAACTCTTCTAAACTGAATGTTGATAAATAACAGGATAATCTGCATTAAATATATAAATACAAGATTGCAACATATATATAAAATATTCATTTAATTTCAAAAATAAAAATATTCGAATCAAATAATTTAACTAAATGCTCTACCCGTGCTAATTTAGTGCTGGACTACATTCACTACATTTCTACCACTGTTTTCTTAGAGGGGAATACACTAGTCTAGCAGGGTCAATTCTCTAGCGCCTCATCTTTCTCACTACCACCAAAATCTATTTATACATGGTTGAATACCCTTATTTTATCTCTATGCCATCGGGCATAAAAATAGACTTTGACATCACATTGTTTATTTTGGTTGATGCATAGATAACCTATTGGGGCATATGTATCAAGCTCCATATGGAGCCTGATGCCCCGTGATTCTGGCGAGCCTGCAGGCTCGCCAGAAACAGCAGTTATGAAGCAGCGGTCACAAAGACCGCTGTTCCATAACCTGTCCGCCTGCTCTGAGCAGGCGGAGAGACATTGCCGGAAATCAACCCGATCGAGTACGATCGGGTTGATTGACACCCCCTGCTGGCGGCCGATTGGCCACGAGTCTGCAGGGGGCAGGGTTGCACCAGCAGCTCTTGTGAGCTGCTGGTGCAATGCTGAATACGGGGAGCATATTGCTCGCCGTATTCAGCGATGTCTGTTGGACCTGATCCGCACTGTCGGATCAGGTCCTACAGACCTTGATACATATGCCCCATTGTCTGTATGCTAGAGTAAGGACATTTCTGTCTAGCAATTTTAAAGTAACCAGTGATAAAAGATCATATTTTGGATATATAATTAAAATAAAATGCATCTAGAGCTGTAAAGGAAGAAAACAGAAAATTCTATACTTAACAATTCGGCCCATATTTATCAAGGTCTGGCGGACTTGATCCGACACTGCGGATCAGGTCCGCCAGACCTCGCTGAATGCAACGCCTGGTGCAATGCCGCCCCCTGCAGACTTGCGGCCAATTGGCCGCCAGCAAGGGGGTGTCAATCAACCCAATCGTACTCGATCGGGTTGATTTCCGGCAATGTCTGTCCGACTGCTCAGAGCAGGCGGACAGGTTATGGAGCAGCGGTCTTTGTGACCGCTGCTTCATAACTGCTGTTTCATGGCGAGTCTGCAAGCTCACCAGAAAAACGGGGCATCAAGCTCCATACGGAGCTTGATACATATGCCCCTTTATGTCATTGCACTATATTAAAAAAAAATACTGAAATTTGTTGAAGTAAAGAAAAAGAAATAAAATATATAGGTTGAAACATATTAGGATAAATCTTCAATTAGTAAAGAGTAAATAGAAGGTTGGTCAGCTTTTATGGATTTTATGAATTACAAGAAGAAGAACACAAAAAAAATTGTCAGATTACTAGAACATTCTAATTATTGAAGAGGTCTCATCCAATATTTTATTTAGACTAAATTACTAGCTATAAGGTTGCAAGCGTGATTAAGCAGAAGGTCAAATTTTCTCATGCAAATGCATTGTAAAATGTGTAATTATGTTCTTGTAGGTTAATATTTTGGAGAATTTGTACATCTATAAAATAAAGTTTTTTATAAAAATTAAGCAAAATATTTTGGATCTCACCTCTATGCAATATATTGCAAAATCATGTGAAGGACAGATTCTACAGCATGTTTGATCAACAGGATATCCAGACACAAGTTTCAAAACACTTCCAAATTGTTCACAATCTTTACAGTAGCCTCTCACAGATACATAGCATCAATATATACCTAGGTTGAAGAGTGGTGAAAATAGGGAAAATATATATATTTTTTTTTTTTTAAATAGTTTTTTATTGAGGTAAAATGGCAAACAAACACAGAATGTCAGAAAGAAACATCATGGCAACATGCCCATTTGTCATACATCAGGATTTACATAATTAATCAAACAAGCATGTCTTCACATCTGTAGGGTCAAAGCATATCCTAACCCAAAGGTATATTTTCCAGCCATGGATATTACCTCATTTTACAAAAGTACATGTACAGAAGGACATATAGCACAAAAGAAACACCTAGCTTGCTATAAGCCTAAATGCAATAACTAATTCGTAACCTATGTGGGCTTGTACGTGTCCTTGATATCTTCAGCAGAACATATACTACAAACAATTTCAGTACTAAAACATTTCACCCAGAATATTAACTCTATAGATGTTCTGCATTTTGTCATACACTTCCCCTAATATATGCTAAAGTATGAATGAGACATATCACAGTTGAGATTTAACAGCCACTTTCGGGCGATATAAGTATTGTGGGAAACGTAGGGGGTAGAGTTACAGGGGCTCTCTAGGACCCAGCTAATTAGCGAATTCTATATAAACATTACTGTCAGTGGCATAGGCCACCATTTAACTCAAAAGAGAGCCTATTAAAGGTATGATACTCGATGCTGCACAGATCTATCATCTGAAAAATTTATATGGAAGATAAAAACTATTTGTGTAACTAAGGACGATTGTAAACTAAGCACATGTGTGGGGCACACAAGGGGTAGTTAAAACTGGAAAGATTATAGGTTTCGTTTAAACTTTTAAATAAAGCTTTGTGTGTACCTAAGACCAGCATTATGGGTGCTATGCATTATAGGGACAGGATCTCCATAACCCTAAAGACAAATGTGCTTGTATAAAGATACATGCAGGAACTAGCCGTTACCCCTCCAGCTCAACAAGTATCAAATGCCTTAAAAGTAGGAAGAGCACTAATATAAATCTGAATCCCACACTACTGCTCCATTTAACTCTAATATCCCACCACTTGCTGCACATAAATTAAATTTTTATCTTAGTCTCAATATAGCAAGTACTAGTTATACAGCAATAGGCAGGTTAACATAGCATCATAATATACAGTGTGGAATGATAACATTAAGGCCAACATAATAGCTGCACAGTTGGAGGGATAAGTTGCAGGCCATATTATGTCGCTATTTACACGCTTTCTCTACTGTTGTACTCCCTTCTTATATATTAGAAAGAAAAAAACCATAGTTAGTTTAGCAGTGTTACAGATATCTACCTAAACAAACAGAAATATACGCCTATGCGTCAATATTAGCACACTATACATTACTAGGCTAGCAGGTATAATCATATGTTATATTATTTTCACACTCCATTTACCGAACATAACAGTTAGACATATTAAGCCGGGAAGCATAGACCTAGGAATCTAAGTAAGTGGTTGCTATCGAATGAACCCGGGTAACAGATCCAACATGGCCAACATCAACACACACAGTTTATATGAGGAGGCCCAAGTTCTCAATGCAGGGAGGGATGAGGTCCCCAATGCCGGACCTAGGAGTCCACATATTATTGCAATGTCACCCGATACCTGTCAGATCAAAGCCGCAAGGCAAAATTAGAGACATCCCGGACTCCACAGTGCTAGGACAGTCAAGAAAGCAGGAGAGACGTATCTCGCCGTCAAGCCAGCCGTTGAACTCCCAGAATAGGCCACTACGATACCCAGGGGAGATTCCGCCAGGAGGCTCCATCCACCACCCAGGGAGGCCGCATCCCCCCAGGCAGCGAACAAGGCCGGTCCCGGGCCAGGACCCCATGTTTGGCCCTCAAGCAGGTAGCTCCGCTGCTCGCACCAGACCAAAAGGTGGCGGTTCGCATCTTTAAGGCTCCGGTCCCTCTCAGCGCAATCAGGCGCCCTCCGCTCATGCCACTCTGGAGCTGAGGCAAGTGGGATATCTTCGGGTATGTTCCGTGCTTGCTTTCCTTCACTCCTAGGGCTCAGACTGTGGGGTGGGAATAGTGGCGGATCGCTCTGAGATGCTTCACTATCATTAGGCGCGGTTTCTCCCAGGGCCTGTTGCGCAACTATTCGGTCAGCTCTCTCGCATATTAATGCTTCCCGCTTCTCCATCAAAGCCTAAACAGCAAGGTATAAATCTTCCATGGTAGCTTAATAGGGGTGGGTACAGATACCACTCTGAGTGGGTGCAGAGGTACAATTCTTACTCCGCTTACCCCGGTTCCCCGGGGGGGGGTGCTGGGTTTTCCTTCCCTACAGGCCGCCAAGAAATCCCTGCAGTCCGGCTTGGGAAGCTTCTTTTTCTGTAAATATAAATATATTCCAGTCCTGCAAAGTACTCTCTACTTCATGAGAATCGGATTCTATCTGGATGAATGAAAATGTCCTAATTACAAGGCGGATTGTAATTTTACTTTAGAGAGCTCCCAATTTAGCAGCCATCTTAGGCCCTGGCCCGGACACGCCCCCGGGAAAATATTTTAAGTCAGTGTCATGCTGCACCGCTCTAGCTCTTGCTAGGGACGTGGCGCCTGCTGTTCTGCTTGTTGCCTAGGGGGAAGTCAGCTCTTCTCTGCGTGGATCGGTGACATCATCGCTGCACACTCCCTCCATTTTGAAGCCGGTCAGGATCTCCTGTGGCGTGAATCCTGTGCCTATGTAAGTTACTCACTTGCTACCTATCACTGCCCAAGTATAGGTGTTACTTTGTGTGCTCCTGGGTGTGATAGCTTACTGTATTCTGGATTGTCTCACTGCTATTAAACTCTGCCTGTCTGACTACTCTGCTTGCTTAACCCCTAAAATACTGGATTGCCTCTCTGTTGATGAACTCTGCCTGTCTGACTACTCAGCTTGCTTAACCCATAAAGTACTGGATTGCCTCACTGTTTATGAATTCTGCCTGTCTGACTACTGGAAGACCGCCTTCAAAACAAGAGCAGGGCATTATGAATACCTCGTAATGCCCTTTGGGCTGTGTAACGCCCATGCAGTCTTCCAGGCATTTGTCAACAATGTTTTCCATGGCCTCCTCAATCGTACTGTCATCGTCTACCTAGATGACATCCTTATTTTCTCTTACACTCTGGAGGAGCATCATAAGCATGCGAGACAGGTACTTCAACGTCTCAGAGACAATTCTTTGGTAGCCAAACTAGAAAAATGTGAGTATGACCAAGTTCAGATCCAGTTACTTGGTTATGTCATCTCGAAAGAAGTTTTTGCCATGGATCCTGCTAAACTCACCGCAGTTTTAGAATGGCCTCAACCTACTTCACTAAAGGAATTACAGAGATTCTTGGGGTTCTCCAATTATTACCGCAAGTTTATAAAGAAATTTTCTCAAACAGTTGCTCCACTCACTGAATTGACAAAACGGAACAAGGACTGTAAACATTGGTCCCTTGAGGCCATAAAGGCCTTCTCTCATCTAAAAAAGGCTTTCTGTTCTGCTCCTGTACTCCACCATCCTGATCCTGACCTACAGTTCACTTTGGAGGTTGATGCCTCCAAGATAGGGGCTGGAGCAGTTCTAACCCAAAGGGATCCTTTAACCTCCAAGTCACAAACTGTAGCCTTTTTCTCTAAATGTTTTACTCCTGCAGAGAGAAATTATGATGTGGGTATTCATGAACTCTTAGTCATGGCCTTGACTGAATGGCGTCATTGGTTAGAAGGTACCGCCAATCCCATTCAGATTCTCACTGACCACAAGAATCTGACTTACCTAGAGACTGCTCATCGACTCAATCCTCGACAGGCCAGGTGGGCCTTGTTCTTTTCCCGTTTTTTACTTTGTGGTCTCTTATCTTCCTGGGACCAAAAACAAGAAGACTGACACCCTTTCCCATCAGTTTCCTCACTCAAGTGATTCCTCTGAAGCTCCTATTGAACACATCATACCTCCCTCCTGTGTGGTTGCTAAACTGAATACCACCCTTATTCAAAGACTGCAACGTGCCCAGTCTAGTAAACCTCCTAAAGCCCCCGGGGCTTCCCATATATTTTTTGTACCTCTGAACCTACGCACTCCTGTGCTATCCTGGGCTCATGAGTAAACTCTCTGGACATCCTGGTTTGACAAGGGCTTTTAAACGTCTTTCCCAACATGTATGATGGCCTTCTATGAAGTCTGACACTCAGGATTATGTGAAAGCCTGCACAACTTGTGCTGCCAACAAAACTCCCCGATCCTTGACTCCCGGCTTGCTCCATCAATTTTCCATACCCAAACAACCATGGACACACATAACAATGGATTTCATTTTGGACCTTCCTTCTTCTGACCACCATACAGTTATCTGGGTTGTGGTGGATCGCTTTTCCATTTTGTACCCCTAACAAAACTGCCTTTTGCCCAAGAATTATCGTTTCTTTTTCTCTTGCATGCAGTATGACTTCATGGCATTCCTGCGAATATTGTTTCCCGACAGAGGTCCACAGTTCATCTTTACCTTTTGGAGAGCCTTTTGCAAGTTGATTAGAACCACTGTGTCCTTGTCTTCTGGCTACCATCCTCAGACCAATGGACTAACTGAGAAAGTAAACCAGGATCTTGAGACCTACCTTAAAGCCTTTGTCTCCATACCAACTGGTCTAAGCTGTTATCCTTAGCTGAGCTGGCAAGAAACACTCATTGGCACTCTTCTCTTCGATGTTCTCCATTTCAAGCCGCAGCAGGGTATCAACCTCGTGGCTTCCCTCTTTCTGCTCAGTCCACTGGGGTTCCTGCTTCAGACCAACACGCTACTGAACTCACAACTCATTGGCAACGTATTCACTCTCAGCTACGTTTAGCTGTCTCTAGATACAAAAAGTTTGCTGATCATCATAGAGCTTCTGTACGTGCCATCTCGGTAGGTGAACATGTTTGGGTCTCTACTCAACATATTCGTCTACATCAACCCTGTCACAAATTGTGGCCTAGGTTTATCGGTCCTTACAAAGTCATGAAAAGACTGTCTCCTGTTGCCTACAAAGTGGCCTTACCCAAAGCCCTGCGCATACACCTAGTCTTCCACATCTCACTACTCAAGCCTTACATCAAGAATAGATATACCCAGCTCCGAGCTCCTCCTCCTCCGCTCCTGATCCGTGGTGACCCTGAATATGAGGTTGCTAAGATCCTGGACTCCAGATACAGGCGCAGACAACCGCAGTATCTGCTACATTGAAAGGGTTACTCTGTGGCGGATCATTTCTGGGTTCCTGCCTGTGATGTGCATGCTCCATCTTTGCTCTCCAGATTCCATGCTGCTCATCCTTTGAGGCCGACTCTGGTTCCCGGAGGGAACCCTTCAGAGGGGGTGCTATGTCATGCCGCACCGCTCTAGCTGTTACTAGGAACGCAGAGCCTGCTGTTCTGCTCATTGCCTAGAGGGAAGTCGGCTGCTGTCTGCGTGCGGCAGTGACATCATCGCCGCACACTCCCTCCATTCTGAAGCCAGTCAGGATCTCCTGTGGCACGAATCGTGCGCCTATGTAAGTTACTCACTTGCTACCTATCACTGCCCAAGTATAGGTGTTACTTTGTGTGCTCCTGGGTGTGATAGCTTACTGTATTCTGGATTGTCTCACTGCTATTAAACTCTGCCTGTCTGACTACTCTGCTTGCTTAACCCCTAAAGTACTGGATTGCCTCTCTGTTGATGATCTCTGCCTGTCTGACTACTCTGCTTGCTTAACCCCTAAAGTACTGGATTGCCTCAGTGTTGATTAACTATAACTCTGCCTGACTACTCTGCTTGCTTAATCCTAAAAGTACTGGATTTCCATACTGTTGCCAAAACCTGCCTGTCTGACCATTTAAGTGGTTTACCTTTGGACTGTCTTACTGTTGCCAAACCCTGCCTGTCTGACCTTTCTAGTGGTTTACCCCTGAACTGCCTTTCACTGATTCCCTGCCTGTTGCTGCCACAGTCTATCCTGCCTGTGGTGAGTGCCACTTACCTCATTTTGCATACTTTCTTTGCTCTGGGATATTCCCTATCATTCTGGCTCGATGCCGGGATAAGAAGACTACTAGCCAAGTTACGTCTGATAGTGGAATATCCCACGAGTATTACAGTCAGAGGTTGTAAACTGAACTTGTTTTTAACCTTTTTATTATTGTGAAAGAACTGTGGAACCTTGGTTGATTGTTGTAACCTGTTATTAACAAACCCATTTCATTAGAGTTGCCTTAATCTGATGTCACATTATAACACCATCCACAAGGCAGGCTACATCAAATTGTAATATTGTTGAGTTAATACTTGTACCAGTGTTTTCTCTCCCAGGCTACTTGGAGCTATAATAATCCTAATCACAAATGCTACTCAAATAAACCAAATGCATCAGTTACAACCCCTGAATGTATCCCTTTACCCCAGACCATGCTGCTGTATTATCCACAGCCACAACTTCCAAAAGTGAAGATCTCACAAAAGGAACTTCCCTACCCTTCCCCCCCATATTGTTTTCCCCACCACAAAGGCCCCACTACCGCAACCCTTCAAAGCCTATGGGACCCCTGCCTGCAACGTTCATAGGACCCCTTTTTTGTGGAATGGAAAGTGTTCTCATGGAAACAGTGGGTTGTGGAGGGGTCAGAGAATCCCTCTAATATAGAAATAATACCATACCCATATAATATAAGTCTCAGCATTCATTGCAACAGTCAGATATTAAGCCTCTGTTAAAATGTAAATGTTGCGATTTTTATTTAATTATTTTTTATTTATTTTTTAATGAGCTAGCTCTCTTTTTGTGGCACAGATGGGATCTTGACCACAATGTGTTTAAAAATATTACAGGAGAGATTTCAAAAATATTGCTAAGGATATTGATATAAATGTATAGTAAATACAGTAAACGTTAATGAGCTTGTATTAAAGGGATACTGAACCAAATTTTTTTCTTTCATGATTCAGATAGAGCATGCAATTTTAAGCAACTTTCTAATTGACTTCTATTATCAATTTTTATTCATTCTCTTGCTATCTTTTTTTGAAAAAGAAGGCATCTAAGCTAAGGAGCCAGCAAATGTTTGTTTCAGACCATGGGCAGCACGCAGCCCCCCCCGCACGCTCCCGGCATCCGGCGTGCACAATGCACTTGAAGGAACCGGATGCCGGGTAGCGATGGGCCGCCCACCCTCCTCCCTGTAAGCTCCCACCCACCAACGAACGGCCCCATCGCTACCGGTGCAGAGAGGGCCACAGTGTTTTCCCCACCACAAAGGCCCCACTACCGCAACCCTTCAAAGCCTATGGGACCCCTGCCTGCAACGTTCATAGGACCCCTTTTTTGTGGAATGGAAAGTGTTCTCATGGAAACAGTGGGTTGTGGAGGGGTCAGAGAATCCCTCTAATATAGAAATAATACCATACCCATATAATATAAGTCTCAGCATTCATTGCAACAGTCAGATATTAAGCCTCTGTTAAAATGTAAATGTTGCGATTTTCATTTAATTATTTTTTATTTATTTTTTAATGAGCTAGCTCTCTTTTTGTGGCACAGATGGGATCTTGACCACAATGTGTTTAAAAATATTACAGGAGAGATTTCAAAAATATTGCTAAGGATATTGATATAAATGTATAGTAAATACAGTAAACGTTAATGAGCTTGTGTTAAAGGGATACTGAACCAAATTTTTTTCTTTCATGATTCAGATAGAGCATGCAATTTTAAGCAACTTTCTAATTGACTTCTATTATCAATTTTTATTCATTCTCTTGCTATCTTTTTTTGAAAAAGAAGGCATCTAAGCTAAGGAGCCAGCAAATGTTTGGTTCAGACCATGGGCAGCACTTGTTTATTGGTGCTGTCCAATCAGCAAGGAGAACCCAGCTTGTTCACCAAAAATGGTCCGGCATCTAAACTTACATTCTTCCTTTTTAAATAAACTTACCAAGAGAATTAAGAAAATTTTAAAGTAGGAGTTAATTAGAAAGTTGCTTAAAATTGCATGTTCTATCTGAATCACAAAAGAAACATTTTGGGTTCAGTGTCCCATTAACCCCTTAATGACAATGGCTTTTTTTAAATTTCTGCAGTGTTTGTGTTTAGCTGTAATTTTCCTCTTACTCATTTACTGTACCCATACATATTATATACCGTTTTTCTCGCCATTAAATGGACTTTCTAAAGATACCATTTTTTTCATCACATCTTATAATTTAATATAAAAAATATATAAAATATGAGGAAAAAATGGAAAAAAACACACTTTTTCTAACTTTGACCTCCAAAATCTGTTACACATCTACAACCACCAAAAAACACCCATGCTAAATAGTTTCTAAATTTTGTCCTGAGTTTAGAAATACCCAATGGTTACATGTTTGCTTTTTTTGCAAGTTATAGGGCAATAAGTACAAGTAGAACTTTGCTATTTCCAAACCACTTTTTTTCAAAATTAGCGCTAGTTACATTGGAACACTGATATCTGTCCGGAATCCCTGAATATCCCTTGACATGTATATATTTTTTTTTAGAAGACAACCCAAAGTATTGATTTATGCCCATTTTGGTATATTTCATGCCACCATTTCACTGCCAAATGCGAGCAAATAAAAAAAATTGTTCACTTTTTCACAAATTTTGTCACAAACTTTAGGTTTCTCACTGAAATTATTTACAAACAGTTTGTGCAATTATGGCACAAATGGTTGTAAATGCTTCTCTGGGATCCCCTTTGTTCAGAAATAGCAGACATATATGGCTTTGGCGTTGCTTTTTGGTAATTAGAAGGCCGCTAAATGCAGCTGCGCACCACACGTGTATTATGCCCAGCAGTGAAGGGGTTAATTAGGGATCTTGTAGGGACCTTGAAGGGTTAATTTTAGCTTTAGTGTAGTGTAGTAGACAACCCAAAGTATTGATCTAGGCCCATTTTGGTATATTTCATGCCACCATTTCACCGCCAAATGCGAGCAAATAAAAAAAAAAAAGTGACATTTTTCACAATTTTAGGTTTCTCACTTAAATTATTTACAAACAGCTTGTGCAATTATGGCACAAATGGTTGTAAATGCTTCTCTGGGATCTCCTTTGTTCAGAAATAGCAGACATATATGGCTTTGGCGTTGCTTTTTGGCAATTAGGAGGCCGCTAAATGCTGCTGCGCACCACACTTGTATTAAGCCCAGCAGTGAAGGGGTTAATTAGGTAGCTTGTAGAGAGCTTGCAGGGTTAATTTTAGCTTTAGTGTAGAGATTAGCCTCCCACCTGACACATCCCACCCCCTGATCCCTCCCAGACAGCTCTCTTCCCTCCCCCACCCCACAATTGTCCCCGCCATCTTAAGTACTGGCAGAAAGTCTGCCAGTACTAAAATAAAAGGTGTTTTTTTTTTTGTTTTTTGTTTTTTTTAATTATTCAGCTGTGATGGACCCCTGCCTTAACCCCCAACCTCCCTGATCCCCCCCAAACACCTCTCTAACCCTCCCCACCTACCTAATTGCCACCATCTTGGGTACTGGCAGCTGTCTGCCAGTACCCAGTTTTCCCCAAAAAATAAAGTGGTTTTTTTTTATTTTTAAATGTTTTTTTTTTTCATTTTTTCTGTAGTGTAGCTGCCCCCCCCCAGTACCCCCACCCCCCTAACCCTACCAGATCCTATTATTATTAAAAAAAAATTACAGTTTGCTGCCCCCCCTCCCTCTTACCAAAATTCATTGGTGGCAGTGCCAGTGATTGCTGCGCGCGCGCGCGCACACACACACACGCGCACGCGTGCACGCAGCCCCCCCGCACACTCCCGGCATCCGGCGTGCACAATGCACTTGAAGGAACCGGATGCCGGGTAGCGATGGGCCGCCCACCCTCCTCCCTGTAAGCTCCCACCCACCAACGAACGGCCCCATCGCTACCGGTGCAGAGAGGGCCACAGAGTGGCTCTCTCTGCATTGGATGCTTTTTAAAGGGTATTGCAGGATGCCTCAATATCGAGGCATCACTGCAATACCCTGAGAGCTGCTGGAAGCGATTGCGATCGCTTCCAGCACTCTCTTAGACAACTGACGTACCAGGTACGTCCATTGTCACTAGCTGCAAGTTTTTGCAGGACGTACCTGGTACGTCAGTTGTCATTAAGGGGTTAACAAGAATGCTACAGATGGAGATATGTTTGGGAGTACTTGTTGCTATTTGCTAGCAAAATTGCTTATTAACATCGATAGTAGCTTCTACTTACAGTAATTAACTATCTTTTCAACAAAAGTATTGTTGACACAGGTGTAGGATCTGTGTAACAAAAGCAAAACAATCCATGGATTAATAAATTAATAATAAGGAAAAGGTTAAACAGAGCTACAGTATTTAAAAACAATGTCGCCTTTACCACAGTCCTACATAAATGGTACCTGCATAGAACTATAATTAAAGTGACATTAAATACTAAATACATTTTATAAGCATAGCGTTGAGGTTATTCTCCACCACCCTCTAGTCATGGGAGCTGCCATGTTAAAATCTATCTTTCAATACATTCCAGAGCTGATGTGTTTACACATGTGCAGCAACTCTCCTTCAGATACCTGCCGTGTAGCCTAGGTTCAATAATGGCAGCACCCATTATTTGAGGGCAGTACATGAGTGTTTAGTGTGTCTTTAATAGATTTTTTTTTTATAGCACAGTTCTATGAAAGTAATATTAAAGGAACATTCTAATGCAGAAATTGCATTCTCCAGTTCATTAGTTTATCTCCTCTTTGTATTGGTGACAATAGCTAGCTATCTGTTTAACCCCTCAAAGGGTTAAACACATGGATAACGTCTTCTTCCAGAGAAAACATTGAAGCTCCGGAGTGGAATGTATTAGGTAACCCAATCTGGAGCAGTATATGCACAACTCCTGAGCAGGGCTGGTTTATCATTAATACTAGTTTTATTATTGTTATCATGTATTTATAGAGCTCCAACAGATTCCACAGCACTATAAACATAGACACAATATACAATAGTAACATTTATAGGTAGAGGGCCCTATCAAGGGTTGCCACCTGTCCCTTAAAATACAGAACACTTATAAGTTACACATGCTGCAGGGTGTGCAGGGAGAAACATAATACATGTTCCTCCCTGCACACCCTGCAGCATGTGCAACTCATAAGGGCCCAGGAAAACATGGCTGAGGTGGCAACCTTAGCCCTATCCATGAGTAGCCAAATGTTGTACAAAACAGAGCATAAAAAATAGCACAATATTGCTTTAAAAATTAAGTGAAAGTATTATACAGTGAGAGAGAAAAAATAACATTAATTAATTAATTTATTAATTATTTCATTAATTAATCAAAGGGGTATATTCAAATTGTCATAAGATCAGAAAGGTTCTAAAGGCTTCATCTGATTGGCTGTGTTCATTTTGGTTAGTTTCATTTCTTTGCTGCTACGTGGAGTGTGTACAAATGCCTCCTATGATATGTTATTTAAGCAGCTACTGTTTATTTTTGCTACCAGCTAGAATACGTGTTCATTGAAGATAGCGAGAAAAAAATAAAAACAACTATATTATTGTTATTTTTATTTACTGACATGATGTGTTAAAACCTGTATGAACCTGAAATCAGTTACATGTCCATGAAAGTGCATTTTAAAATTCCCCACAACTTTCCCCAAATCAAATGTAAGCTTAAGAATAACTGCTAATAAATATGTAATCAAATGTTACGTTCTAACGCTGTCACCTGCTAACAATAATTGCTATGGAGGTCAAAACCACCTACAGAATTATTTAACAGCTTTATTTTAATAAAAATATTCCTGCACATATGTGCATGTAGCTAGGAGCTATTATTATTTATAGCATGATATCGCTGGAACCCTCTCTGCTTTTCCATCTCATTTTTCTCTTTTGGGAATTAATATTAGTTGCCAATAGGAATCTACAGAAAAAGGCAATTAGAAAATAATATCTCTGAGGGCAAGGGTATATAAATTATTTGTTTAGGATCTGGCACCAAAATGCAATAATTGACTCTATTTCTTTTCCCCCACGTGTTTCAAAAATATTATGTACATCATGCAGCTTATTTGATGCTATATATAGCAAGACATTCTAGTATTGTATTAAATGGCAGGGATTTGTTTAGAACTTCTTATTACAGCATGTTCATGCTGTTCTACTGTAATCATTAGCAGATCTGTAAAAAAAATATCCTCAGGCACTGTAGTAACCCAAAGCACTAATGACTTAATCACCCACACACTGAACATACTTATTTAGCCTTACTTCTATGCACTGAAAATCTTAATGTGCTTGCAATTACAGGGTATTTTAAGATAGATGGGATTGTGGAACCTTTGCAGGACAAAAAACAAATGAGTTATACATATACATACATATATAATAGCAATTAACCATTATTGCAATAGGTCTGCACACAAGACATTTACACTGCCACTATTTTAGCTGATTGTGTGTTATGTTTCAGGTCCCAGGCAGACCTATTTAACAGCTTCTTAGGTTATCTTCTCTGCTGAGGTCAGTTAAGGACAGATATAAATAAGATACTACAAAGAGCAAACAATCTTTGTAAAGAATGAGGCAGGATTAATCTTGTATAGTCTGGAATACACATGTCCAGTTCTCCTGGGATTTGGAAACCCATTATTTATGGTTAAAAAAAAAAAAATAATAAAAGTATATAGCATTTTTACTATACATAATTAAATGGACTCACAACCCAAAAACGTTTTTATGATTCAGATAGAGCATACAATTTTAAACAACTTTCCAATTTACTTATTTAATCAAATTTTCTTTGTTTTTTATATCCTTTGTTGAAAAGCAGAAAGATAAGTTTAGGAGTGTGCACGTGTCTGCAGCACTATATGGCAGCAGTTTTGCAACAAAGTTACACATTAGCAAGAGAACTAGATGGCAGCACTATTTCCTGTTATGTAGTGTTCCAGGCATGTGCACGCTACCTACCTATGGCCTAGATTTAGAGTTTGGCGGTAGCCGTCAAAACCAGCGTTAGAGGCTCCTAACGCTGGTTTTAGGCTACCGCCGGTATTTGGAGTCAGTCAGGAAAGGGTCTAACGCTCACTTTGCAGCCGCGACTTTTCCAAACCGCAGATCCCCTTACGTCAATTGCGTATCCTATCTTTTCAATGGGATCTTTCTAACAGCCGCAGAAAAAAGTCAGTAGTTAAGAGCTTTCTGGGCTAACGCCGGTTTATAAAGCTCTTAACTACTGTGCTCTAAAGTACACTAACACCCATAAACTACCTATGCACCCCTAAACCGAGGTCCCCCCACATCGCCGCCACTCGATTAAATTTTTTTTAACCCTTAATCTGCCGACCGCCACCTATATTATAGCTATGTACCCCTAATCTGCTGCCCCTAACACCGCCGACCCCTATATTATATTTATTAACCCCTAATCTGCCCCCCTCAACGTCGCCTCCACCTGCCTACACTTTTTAACCCCTGATCTGCCGAGCGGATCTCACCGCTACTATAATAAAGTTATTAACCCCTAATCCTCCTCACTCCCGCCTCAATAACCCTATAATAAATAGTATTAACCCCTAATCTGCCCTCCCTAACATCGCCGACACCTAACTTCAATTATTAACCCCTAATCTGCCGACCAAATCTCGCCGCTACTGTAATAAATGGATTAACCCCTAAAGCTAAGTCTAACCCTAACACTAACACCCCCCTAAGTTAAATATAATTTAAATCTAACGAAATAAATTAACTCTTATTAAATAAATGATTCCTATTTAAAGCTAAATACTTACCTGTAAAATAAACCCTAATATAGCTACAATATAAATTATAATTATATTATAGCTATTTTAGGATTAATATTTATTTTACAGGCAACTTTGTAATTATTTTAACCAGGTACAATAGCTATTAAATAGTTAAGAACTATTTAATAGTTACCTAGTTAAAATAATTACAAAATTACCTGTAAAATAAATCCTAACCTAAGTTACAATTAAACCTAACACTACACTATCAATAAATCAATTAAATACAATTCCTACAAATAAATACAATGAAATAAACTAAATAAAGTACAAAAAATAAAAAAGAACTAAGTTACAAAAAATAAAAAAATATTTACAAACATTAGAAAAATATTACATCAATTTTAAACTAATTACACCTACTCTAAGCCCCCTAATAAAATAACAAAGCCCCCCAAAATAAAAAAATGCCCTACCCTATTCTAAATTACTAAAGTTCAAAGCTCTTTTACCTTACCAGCCCTGAACAGGGCCCTTTGCGGGGCATGCCCCAAAGAATTCAGCTCTTTTGCCTGTAAAAAAAACACATACAATACCCCCCCAACATTACAACCCAGCACCCACATACCCCTAATATAACCCAAACCCCCCTTAAATAAACCTAACACTAAGCCCCTGAAGATCTTCCTACCTTATCTTCACCATACCAGGTTCACCGATCGGTCCTCGGAAGTCTTGATCCAAGCCTCGGAAGTGTTGATCCAAGCCCAAGCGGGGGGCTGAAGAGTGACGTCTATCCTCGGGCGGAAGTCTGGATCCAAGCGGCGACTGAAGAAATCCATCATCGGGCTGGAGTCGGAAGTCCATCATCGGGATGAAGTCTTCTATCAAGCAGCATCTTCAATCTTCTTTCTGCCGGAGCCATCATCTTCCAGCCGACGCGGAACATCCTCTTCTCCCGACGCCTACTCGCCGAATGACGGTTCCTTTAAATGACGTCATCCAAGATGGCGTCCGTCGAATTCCGATTGGCTGATAGGATTCTATCAGCCAATCGGAATTAAGGTAGGAAAATTCTGATTGGCTGATGGAATCAGCCAATCGGATTGAAGTTCAATCCGATTGGCTGATCCAATGAGCCAATAGAATGCAAGCTCAATCTGATTGGCTGATTCCATCAGCCAATCAGAATTTTCCTACCTTATTTCCGATTGGCTGATAGAATCCTATCGTCATTTAAAGGAACCGTCATTCGGCGAGTAGGTGTCGGGAGAAGAGGATGTTCCGTGTCGGCTGGAAGATGATGGCTCTGGAAGAAAGAAGATTGAAGATGCTGCTTGATAGAAGACTTCATCCCGATGATGGACTTCCGACTTTAGCCCGATGATGGAGTTCTTCAGTCACCGCTTGGATCCAGACTTCAGCCCGAGGATGGACGTCACTCTTCAGCCCCCCGCTTGGGCTTGGATCAACACTTCCGAGGCTTGGATCAAGACTTCCGAGGACCGATCGGTGAACCTGGTATGGTGAAGATAAGGTAGGAAGATCTTCAGGGGCTTAGTGTTAGGTTTATTTAAGGGGGGTTTGTGTTAGATTAGGGGTATGTGGGTGGTGGGTTGTAATGTTGGGGGGGGGGTATTGTATGTGTTTTTTTTACAGGCAAAAAAGCTGAATTATTTGGGGCATGCCCCGCAAAGGGCCCTGTTCAGGGCTGATAAGGTAAAAGAGCTTTGAACTTTTTTAATTTAGAATAGGGTAGGGCATTTTTTATTTTGGGGGGCTTTGTTATTTTATTAGGGGACTTAGAGTAGGTGTAATTAGTTTAAAATTGTTGTAATATTTTTCTGATGTTTGTAAATATTTTTTTATTTTTTGTACTTTAGTTTATTTCATTGTATTTATTTGTAGATATTGTATTTAATTAATTTATTGATAGTGTAGTGTTAGGTTTAATTGTAGGTAATTGTAGGTATTTTATTAAATTAATTTATTGATAGTGTAGTGTTAGGTTTAATTGTAACTTAGGTTAGGATTTATTTTACAGGCAATTTAGTAATTATTTTAACTATTTTAGCTATTAAATAGTTCTTAACTATTTAATAGCTATTGTACCTGGTTAAAATAAATACAAAGTTGCCTGTACAATAAATATAAATCCTAAAATAGCTATAATATAATTATTATTTATATTGTAGCTATATTAGGATTTATTTTACAGGTAAGTATTTAGCTTTAAATAGGAATAATTTATTTAATAAGAGTTAATTTATTTCGTTAGATTTAAATTATATTTAACTTAGGGGGGTGTTAGTGTTAGCTTTAGACTTAGCTTTAGGGGTTAATACATTTATTAGAATTGTGGTGAGCTCCAGTCGGCAGATTAGGGGTTAATGTTTGAAGTTAGGTGTCGGCGATGTTAGGGAGGGCAGATTAGGGGTTAATACTATTTATTATAGGGTTAGTGAGGCGGATTAGGGGTTAATAACTTTTTTATAATAGCGGTGCGGTCCGCTCGGCAGATTAGGGGTTAATAAGTGTAGGCAGGTGGAGGCGATGTTGTGGGGGGCAGATTAGGGGTTAATAAATATAATATAGGGGTCGGCAGTGTTAGGGGCAGCAGATTAGGGGTACATAGGGATAATGTAAGTAGCGGCGGTTTACGGAGCGGCAGATTAGGGGTTAATAATAATATGCAGGGGTCAGCGATAGCGGGGGCGGCAGAATAGGGGTTAATAAGTGTAAGGTTAGGGGTGTTTAGACTCGGGGTACATGTTAGAGTGTTAGGTGCAGACGTATTAAGTGTTTCCCCATAGCAAACAATGGGGCTGCGTTAGGAGCTGAACGCGGCTTTTTTGCAGGTGTTAGGTTTTTTTTCAGCTCAAACAGCCCCATTGTTTTCTATGGGGGAATCAAGCACGAGCACGTTTTTGAAGCTGTCCGCGTCCGTAAGCACCGCTGGTATCGAGAGTTGAAGTTGCGTTAAATATGCCTGTACGCTCCCTTTTTGGAGCCTAACGCAGCCATTCTGTGAACTCATGAGAACGAATTGCAAATTTTAAAAAAATGTAAATGTCTTTCTGAATCATGAAAGAAACATTTTGGGTTTCATGTTTCTTTAAATATTTCATAGAGAATTTAATTTTGAGTTAAGTATGTGTAGTCTTTTGCTATCATTAAAGTTTCTATTCAAGCCATTATGAGATTAATGTGCTTCTCAAATAAATTACATAAATTATTATAACACATGTCCAAAACAAATGACATAAATTATTATAACACGTGTTCAAAGCAAATTACATAAATTATTATAACACATGTCCAAAATAAATTACAAATATTAACCGAGAAACTCAAACATGTTTTTTTTTTGTGTGCTCATTTTGGGTCAGATTACGAGCTGCACGTTAACAGGTATGCGCAGGCGAAAAGGGGTTCATTGCGGTTGTTGCGCGCATCTGGTTTACTGCTCATATTACAAGTTGAAAGTAAATGCGATCACACAAGTGCAATCATGATATTAGCTTCAATGATTATTGCGTCCTCAGAGCTCTGGTTAACTTTTTTGCAAAACAAAAAAGTGTCACAAAACACATCAAAATACATTACAACGTACAGTTACATAAGAAAAACAGTAAATTAGCTTTTTTCTTCAAAGCTCAATTATACTCATAATAACACTATCTAATAAAATTATTTTTTTTAAATTAATATATATATATATACCCAAAAAAAAGTTATAAGGTCTCAAAGATATGAGGTCTCAGATGTTAGAAAAAAAAGACAGACAAAGGACTTTAACATAAAGATAAATACATATACATGTCTAAAGATGTGTGTTTAAATGTGTGTACATATGTTTATATGTATTTATATGTATTTAAAATTGTATTTATGAATAAATAGAACATATTCCGCTATGTGAAGAAAATTGGAATGGGAACTATTAATATTTTCAAGTCAGTTTAGTGCACTTGAGAATATGTGATTGTTTTTGCGCACGAGTAGGGTGTTAGGTGTTTTGTCACATTTTTTGCTCCATTGACTCTATGGAGGAACACGTTATTATGCGCCTGATTTTCTAAGTTCTGCATTTTATGCGCACTGGCATAGCGCACAAGCGAAAGCAGTTTATTTTCAACTTGTAATACGAGTTCTACCCGCCGCTCGCAAAAAGCTTATATCTAGCGGAGCTAGAGCTTTTTCAGGGGCATTATTTACCGTTCCACTTGCAATTTTTTGTTTTATGTATTATGATATCAAGTGTGCAAAAGCCCCCATTAATTAAAGGGATAAGGCACAAACATTGTCTTTGTTCCATTTAGAATACATTATTTCCACTTCCTTTTATTTACACTTAAAAATTATCTAGCTTTTGGGTTAACTAATTTTCAGCAAAAAAATAAAAATAAAATAACTACTGTCCTATGAGTGTGATGTCCCTGTAATATTAATATGCTAATTTATTCATAGTATGGTAATTATTTTGTGCTACAAATCAAATGTTCTTCTACGCACCTAAAATTTGTTATGTTTTTAATAAATTATGATATTTTGGTTTATGGTAAAATAATGGATAATACAAAGCAATGTTTTCTTAATAGGTAAATTAAAATAAAGACACTATATGCACTTGTAAGAATGTTCAATGTATATACTGTTTGTTTGTTTTTAACCAGCACCACAATTAAACGTATTGCTCTCCTGTAACTCACCTAAATAATATTGTAGATATTTTATCCATATAATCACTGGAGTTTAACATCTCATCTATTTTCATTGTCTCTTACACAGTTCCAGTGCTTCTACTGCATAGGATCTTTGCTACTTTGTGTTGCCTAGTTACCTAGTATTACCATCTGCACCTTTGTGCTCATCTCTTATTTAGACCACGGGTTAATCAATAAACCTGCAGTTCACAACTGGGGGGCTGAGAGCAATGCCTGCTGCTGATCACCATAGAAGGCTCTCTTCAGAATTCAATTATTACAAGATAATAGGAGGGAAAGCTCCCTGTCTGCTCTTACCAGCATAGCTTCCATTCTGAGCATACATACAAAGACAAAAGCAACTGCCTTCAGATGCAGCTACTAATGCACTCCCTCAGGAAACAACAGTATGTTTGGAAACCATATGGTTTCATGTAGCTACAGAAAAGACAATTTCCCTTTGTTGTACATCTAGATATTTCATGAATCTCCAAACTGCAAAGACAAGAAAGAAGATGTAGAATCCATTTTATACTCTAATTTGAAATATTGGTTGGTTTTAAATTTGTTTTTAGCAGTTTGCAATATAACAGTTTTTCAAAGAATATTTTCAACAAACCATTTAGTTTTAGTTTTTAACATTATATTGAAATAAACATGATAGATGTTTTAACATAAAATTGGAAACGGTTATATTCATTCCATAAAGGACTAGTGATTATAATATACAGATAGTAGGGAATGATTAGACATAACCATTTGACCAACATAAGATCATTTGGTATAATGCAGTATTTTAAAATAATGTCCTTCACTATTGCAGATCCCATTTGAGACATAGATTTAGAGCATATGTATTCATTTTCTGACTAGGCCTAAAGCAACAAACCATTTAGTTTTAGTTGGTATCTTCTGAGGGTACCCATCAAGATGACATTTCATTTTATCCCCCTCATAACGCTACTCCTTTGTTTCTTCATTTATTTGAAATGGTTGATTTTTTTTTCCATTTATAGCTTTTGAATCTTCTCATGAGTCAACAAATTGTTACCTTACAAATAGTATTAGAATAATTTAATAGGTTAGATGAGCTAGAGTTTTTATTTATTTGTTCATTTTATTAGAGCACTGTTTTACAAACCTGTCCTCAGTCCCCCCCCCACCCCACACACCCCACACACACACACTAAAAGGCCAGATTTTAAAGATATCTGAGCTAGAGCACTGGTGAAATAATTAGCTGATTAGTAAACATACGGCTAGATTACGAGTTGTGCGTTAGGGTTAAAAAGCAGCGTTGGCCGGTCCCAACGCTGCTTTTTAACAACCGCTGGTATTATGAGTCTTGCAGGTACAGGTGTACCGCTCACTTTTTTGGCCAGACTCGGAAATCCCGCAAATCCACTTACGTCAATTGCGTATCCTCTTTTTTCAATGGGACTTGCATATTACGAGTCTGACCAAAAGTGAGCGTTAAACCCTCTCCTGTCAAGCCTGGTACCGCATTTTAAAGTCAGTAGTTAAGAGTTTTACACTACAACACGGTAGCATAAAACTCTTAAAGGGACAGTTTAGGCCAAAAAAACTTTCATGATTCAGATAGAGCATGTAATTTTAAACAATTTTCCAATTTACTTTTATCACCAATTTTGCTTTGTTCTCTTGGTATTCTTAGTTGAAAGCTTAACCTAGGAGGTTCATATGCTACTTTCTTAGACCTTGAAGGCCACCTCTTTTCAGAATGCATTTTAACAGTTTTTCACCACTAGAGGGTGTTAGTTCATGTATTTCATATAGATAACACAGTGCTTGTGCACGTGAAGTTATCTGTGAGCAGGCACTGATTGGCTAAACTGCAAGTCTGTCAAAAGAACTGAAATAAGGGGGCAGTTTGCAGAGGCTTAGATACAAGGTAATCACAGAGGTAAGAAGTATATTAATATAATTGTGTTGGTTATGCAAAACTGGGGAATGGGTAAAAAAGTGATTATCTATCTTTTAAAACAATAAACATTCTTGTGTAGACTGTCCCTTTAACTGAAGTGCTAAAAAGTACACTAACACCCATAAACTACCTATTAACCCCTAAACCGAGGCCCTCCCACATCGCAAACACTGAAATAAAAATTTTAACCCATAATCTGCCGAACCGGACCTATCTGCCACTATAATAAATATATTAACCCCTAAACCGCAGCACTCCAGCATCGCAAACACTATTTAAATATTATTAACCCCTAATCTGCTGGCCCTAACATAGCCGCCACCTACCTACATTTATTAACCCCTAATCTGACGCCCCCAACGTCGCCACCACTATAATAAAGTTATTAACCCCTAAACGTAAGTCTAACCCTAACCCCCCCTAACTTAAATATAATTACAATAAATCTAAATAAAATCACTACAATTAACTAAATAATTCCTATTTAAAACTAAATACTTACCTATAAAATAAACCCTAAGCTAGCTACAATATAACTAACAGTTACATTGTAGCTAGCTTAGGGTTTATTTTTATTTTACAGGCAACTTTGTATTTATTTTAACTAGGTACAATAGTTATTAAATAGTTATTAACTATTTAATAACTACCTAGTTAAATTAAAGACAAATTTACCTGTAAAATAAAACCTAACCTAAGTTACACTAACACCACACTATAATTAAATAAACTAAATTAAATACAAAAAAAAAAACCCCCACTAAATTACAGAAAATAATAAAATAATTACAAGATTTTTAAACTAAGATCACCCTACCGTGAGACGTCTTCACCCAACCGGGTAGAAGTGGTCCTCCATACAGGCAGAAGTCTTCATCCAACCAGGCAGAAGTGGTACTCCAGACGGGGAGAAGTCTTCATCCAGACGGCATCTTCTATCTTCATCCATCCAGCGTGGAACGGGTCCATCTTCAAAACATCCGACGCGGAGCATCCTCTTCATTCGGAGTCTTCTTCAACAATGATGGTTCCTTTAAGTGACGTCATCCAAGATGGCATCCCTTCAATTCCGATTGACAGATAGAATTCTATCAGCCAATCGGAATTAAGGTAGGAAAAATAATATTGGCTGATGCAATCAGACATAAGGATTGAGCTCGCATTCTATTGGATGATTGGAACAGACAATAGAATGCGAGCTCAATCCTATTGGCTGATTGGATCAGCCAATAGGATTGAACTTCAATCCTATTGGCTGATTGCATCGGCCAATAGGATTTTTCCTACCTTAATTCCGATTGGCTGATAAAATTCTATCAGCCAAACAGAATTGATGGGACGCCATCTTGGATGACTTCACTTAAAGGAACCGTCATTGTTGAAGAAGACTCCGGATGAAGAGGATGCTCCGCGCCGGATATCTTGAAGATGGACCAGCTCCGCGCCGGATGGATGAAGATAGAAGATGCCGTCTGGATGAAGACTTCTGCCCGTCTGGAGAACCACTTCTGCCCAGTTGGATGAAGACTTCTGCCCGGTTGGGTGAAGACGTCTCACGGTAGGGTGATCTTCAAGGGGTTAGTGTTAGGTTTTTTTAAGGGGGGATTGGGTGGGTTTTAGAGTAGGGTTGGTTTTGTGGGTGTTGGGTTTTAATGTTAGTGGGTATTTGTACTTTTTTTTACAGGTTTAAGGCAATGCCCCGCAAAAGGCCCTTTTAAGGGCTATTAGTAATTTAGTGTAGGGTAGGGCTTTTTTGTTATTTTGGGGGGCTTTTTTATTTTGTTAGGGGGATTAGAGTAGGTGTAATTAGTTTAAAAATCTTGTAATTCATTTATTATTTTCTGTAATTTAGTGTTTGTTTTTTCAGTACTTTAGATAATTGTATTTAATTTAGTTAATTTATTTAATTATATTGTAGTGTTAGGTGTTAGTGTAACTTAGGTTAGGTTTTATTTTACAGGTAAATTTGTCTTTATTTTAACTAGGTAGTTATTAAATAGTTAATAACTACAATGTAACTATTAGTTATATTGTAGCTAGCTTAGGGTTTATTTTATAGGTAAGTATTTAGTTTTAAATAGGAATTATTTAGTTAATTGTAGTAATTTTATTTAGACTTATTGTAATTATATTTAAGTTAGGGGGGTTAGGGTTAGACTTAGGTTTAGGGGTTAATAACTTTATTATAGTGGTGGCGACGTTGTGGGCGGCAGATTAGGGGTTAATAAATGTAGTTAGGTTGTGGCGATATTGGGGGCGGCAGATTAGGGGTTAATAAATATAATGAAGGGTTCGGCGATGTTGGGGGCAGCAGATTAGGGGTTCATAACTATAATGTAGGTGGCAGCGGTGTCCGGAGCGACAGATTAGGGGTTAATAATATAATGCAGGTGTCAGCTATGTCGGGGGCGGCAGATTAGGGGTTAATAACTGTAAGATTAGGGGTGTTTCGACTCGGGGTTCATGTTAGGGTGTTAGGTGTAGACATAACTTTTATTTCCCCATAGGAATCAATGGGGCTGCGTTAGGAGCTTTATGCTGCTTTTTTGCAGGTGTTAGGGGTTTTTTCAGCTGGCTCACCCCCATTGATTCCTATGGGGAAATCGTGCACAAGCACATTTTAGCAGCTCACCGCTAATGTAAGCAGCGCTGGTATTGAGGTGAGATGTGGAGCTAAATTTTGCTCTTCGCTCACTTTTTTGCGGTTAACGCCGGGTTTCTAAAAACCCGTAATACCAGCGCAGTATATAAGTGAGCGGTGAGCATAAACTGCTCGTTAGCACCGCACAGCTTCTAACGCAAAACTCGTAATCTAGGTGATTGTTATTTACCTGCTCTCACCCAAGCTAATCCTGAAAATCTTGCGTATTTGGGAGGCCTGAGGACAGGTTTGAAAACCAGTGAATTTGAGTATACATTGTCAAGGCTCCAATTACAATGTATTGCCATCATTAATATATTTATTTCAAACTAGTAAAATAAAACAGTTCATATAAACTTGATCTTAAGAAATACCATTAGGTGCCATAATACATTTTGTTAAAACGAGTGCTGTATGAGCTGAAAAAATGATAAGCCATTTAGAGATATCTGTCTTCGTGTCGTAAAAAAAAAGCCAGCAGCTTTTAGTTCTGTTATGCACGGCACTTTTACATCATTAGGTTTCACTTATCTCTCACCTCAAATTAATGGTAAAAATTCTAAGCTATCCGAACCGTTTTTTTTCTGTTAAATATTGCAGCTGTCACTCTCTGCCATCTTTTATTTGCTGAGTGATAGAACTGAACAACACTTATCCCTTAAAAAGTAAATTGTTCAATATGTCTTTACATTTATTGAAACCTCAGGAAACTGGATATATTTCTCTTGTCGTGGAAGCACAGTGCCCTGTAGATAAATTTGAACAGAATTTCTCTGACTGACAAAGTGATGAATGGTGCCATAGAATAACCTGTTCAGTCAAAGCAAGATGGGAGACATCTTGCATTTATCAGGAATTGCCTGTCATACTCTTCCAAATGGCTATGGAACAGGGTCAGACTTGTTTTGTTTGTAAATATTACTTTTCATGATATACCAATGATAGACCAACCACTAACATTAATAAAAGAAACACATTATATTATGGATCAGCGGGCATGCATCTACAAAGCAGTCACCCCCTCCTCCCTTCCTTGCTATTAGAATTTTTAGAAATTGCCATGAAATTTTTTTTCATATTTATATTGGAAGGTTATTGACTGCATTTCTATGACATTATAGTCCTTTAGGAGCTACTTCATTTAAATTGATTATATGTCTGAATTGAGAATACAGTAAAGCAGGAACATGGTTTCTTTCCTGCAGATTGGGTAAATGTTAAAAACTAAAAATATATTTAGTCTTTTTAAAGTTTATTTTCACTGGGGTTTCTGTGCAACTATAGGTAATCATACTTAAATGAACATTTCCTCTTAATCTGCTTTCAATTACTTGTTATACCAGCTAAAAAGTATTAAATGTATGAGAACATTTTCCTTTAAGCTTATTTTTGCATTTGAAATAGCTTGTTTTGTGCATTGTTCTTGAGAACATGACCTTAAAAATGAGCTTGCTGACTTCTTTATTTTTATTTTATCTTTCTCTCTATACATAAAGGCCTCAACTCTGTGTTTAAAAATGTCCATACTTTTCTATCCCTATTCTATTGTTGTGTCTTGTTTCAATATATGTTCTATAGAGAATACTGCAGTATTCATATTTTCCGTATAGGTGATGGTTTCAACAGTCAAAAGTGGTTAATTCAAATAGTTAAATAGAGGTACAATAGCTATTTGTAAACAATTTAATACACTCCAGCAGATACAATGGTCCATTAGGGACATAATAAAGGGGGGAAACATTTACAGTACAATGGCCCTTTAAATTAAAATATAGAGGATAATTAATTAGCTATTAACGACGATCTAATGTGGATGAATACAGGTTTTTGTTTGTAATTAATCAAAAATATCAATGCATGACGTGGACAGGTTTTTCTGCCAGCACAATAATGAAATCCAAGGCTAAAATGTAGAGCTTTTCTGTAATATTCACATGAGCAAGTCACATTAATTCCTCATTGTTTCTGTTATCTCAAACTAACTTCTGATAGTGGCACACAAATGAAAAACATAATATGATAAAAATGTACTTAAAGGGACACTCAAGTCAAAATTACCTTTTATGATTCAGATAGAGCATACAGTTTTAAGACACTTTCCAATTTACTTCCATTATAACATTTTGCACAGTATTTTTATATTCACATTTTCTGGGGAACAAGATCCTACTGAGCATGAGAACACAGGGTATTCGTATACTAGTCTGTGATTGGCTGATGTCTGTCACATGATACAGGAGGCCGGAAAATGGGAGAAAAAATACATTTGTCAGAAAAATATCTACTGCTTATTTGAAATTCAGAGTAGGGGCTGATTTATCAAGCTCCGTATGGAGCTTGATGGGAGCTTGATGCCCCATGTTTCTCTAAAGTCCGCTGCTCCATAACTTGTCTGCCTGCTCTGAGGCCGGGGACAGAAACCAACCTGATCGAATACGATTAGGTTGATTGACACCCCCTGCTAGCTGCCGCAAATCTGCAGGGAGCGACATTGCACCAGCAGTTCACAAGAAATGCTCGTGCAATGATAAATGCTGACAGCGTATACTGTCAGTATTTATCAATGTGCAGCGGACATGATACGCTACATCGTATCATGTCCGCTCGCACTATGATAAATATACCCTTAGGTGTTATTGCATTGTCTTTTTATTATGTATTTGTTAATTATGTAATTCTACTGCATTGAGTGGTGTTTTAATACATTTAAAATACCATTTTAAAATGAATGAATAACAAGCTATTAAGATCTGACTAATAATACAAATTATTAATAATGCAAATTACAACAAATTCAAATTTAATTTTCAACCAACAGAAAACTTGTTTGAACTATTAACAATTCACAATTGCACATAGCCCTGAGGAGAATTACCACTGAGGAAGATTAGTACAAAGGATCCTGGCCTCCATCAGCATAAAGGGAGGTAATCATGATAAAACTGCTCATTGTTTTATATAAAAAATATATATATAATAAATAAAGATTTGTCAATGTAAGCAAGTCTGAAGAAACACATAAAGATTACTGAATCTAGGAATAATATAGGAGTCTAGGTTTGGTTTCGGCATCTTGTCTAATCGGGTGTCCTATCAGTGGTGGGTGCTTAATTTACCCTTGAGGGTGAGTTTTTTATCTTCTCTTTGAGTGTAATTTTTTTGAAAATTAGATTATGGTAGCCCTTAGGAAGGAGAGAATCATTTTAGTGTGGTAAGATAAATTTGGCCTCAATCGCTTAGGTATGGGGGCCATTAGAATGGAAGGTCTATTGTTATTTAAGGGTCTGTATTTTTCATATTGTACACGTGGAGGCAGAAACCGTGCTGTAACATGTGTAATGATTGCTTTGGAGACTATTAATGGTACGATGTTTATAGGGATAAATATACTGAAGCAAGTAGTTATAGGGAAAAATTAACCTTTAAAAATATTACTTCTAAAGTTTGTTTTTTTCAGTCTTAGAGAATGGATAAGGACTTGAAATGAACTGCATGTTTATATGTTTGCCATATATATTCCATATGTACATGCCGTACCTGAGCAAGTTACTTGCATACACCTTGGCTCACAGAACTTAGGGAGCTATAAAGAGTTCAAACAGAAAGGGGGAGAGCCCCAACTAGTCCTTAATAAATTGCCCACTATACTATGAAAATCGGAAAACAAACTTCCTTGCAATACCCTCTGGAATATATCAAGATATCTATAAAGTCTCTGCATTCATTTGTACATATTTATGTTCAATTGACACTTGTATATTTTCATCCAATATCCTCCTGATAAAGTCAAATGACAAACTAATAACCCCAGCGTGTTAGCTTATAGACAGTCAATCTAGGAGTAGACAGAATCCTTGCTTGATAGTTTAGTAAATAGGTGTACCAGCCCAACAGTTACTGTAGCAAGGTGTGTTAGCGAACAGCCTCTTTTGTTAGAATGACACTTGTTGTTACGTTTATTCACAGCACTTCCCAAATGCACATGTTGTAATGAAATGGATAAATAAACAAACAGCTTTTCTCACCAGCTTGGATAGCGTGCTCTCCCAGGCTCCAGCCTGTCCACTATCGCGGATCGAGCGCTCCACAGGCCATTCTTCTCCTTCGGCTGTAATTCCAATCTCGGTTGTTATGTGAATATCCAATGGGGGCGATCTAGTGACGTATTCAATGTGTCACCCACTCTGTCAATCCAATGGCTGCATGGCCAGTGGCTTATTCTTTTGGGGGCTGCCCCACATTCTCTTTTTTCTTTTTCTTTTTGTAATTATATTTTAATGGAATACCAATAAAGTGCAATTTTTATACTAATAATTTTTTGGTGCCTGGCATGCTCTTCCTTTTTTGTCTAGCTATAAAGAGTTGATCAGCCAGAATAAATAATCAGCATTACATTTATTTGGCTTTTCATGTTGGATGTAAAAAAATATTTCCATTCTATATTCTTTCTGGGCATTATACAGAAAGAAATCCCTACGGTTCACATTTTATGTGAACTAATTACTTTTAGATTTACCATTTCTGAATAAATATTTTAGTTTATACTATGGGAGATTAGAAGTGAAGAGCAAATTAACAACTGAGCTTGAGAATTAATTGCACTAGAAGTAAGATTTGTTTGTTGACTGAAGACCAGAGAGTGCCTTTTTTTCATTTGGGGCTGATTACTCTTAGAGCGACCTGGCAGCTGTTGAAATTTTGATGAGAGTACACGCACCCTGCTACCTATATATATATATATATCGAAAAAGGAATGTGGAGAAAGAAAATAAGGATAAGTAGTCCTTATAAAAAGATAGGGAATTCAGCACTCTCCACTACACATTTAGGAAAAAATTATTTAAATATAAGTAAAATCCTAAATATCATTATATATAGAGAAGAGTGTGGAGCCTGGTGGATACAAAGAATAGACACCTGACAACTAACATGCGTTCAAAACACCAATGGTTTATTATGAACAACAAACAGAAATTCGTGAAAACATAAAATAAACGTAAAAAAAACTGTGGTTTTATGTTCAACTTTGGCTTTATGATTAAGTGAAATGCATAGATCCTCACTATATTATTATGGCAACATGACCCCTATACAAACCATACATTTTGGGGTTGTCCTCTGATAGAGGTGTTGCAGGTTCACTATTATATTAAGCCATCTTTATGCTTATGACCAAAATTTACCACGAGACGTCTCTCTTAGTTATCAAGCTGCATATATAATATTAATCATTTGATTTTATATTTTATGTTTTCACGACTTTCTGTTTGTTGTTCATAATAAACCATTGGTGTTTTGAACGCATGTTAGTTGTCAGGTGTCTATTCCTTGTATCCACCAGGCTCCACACACTTCTCTATATATAATGATATTTAGGATTTTACTTATATTTAAATAATTTTTTCCTAAATGTGTAGTGGAGAGTGCTGAATTCCCTATCTTTTTATAAGGACTACTTATCCTTATTTTCATTTTCCACATACCTTTTTCGATTATTGTATTATAGGGTCTGCACCTCCATTATAATTATACACATATCCAAATTATTTTTAACAGTTCCCTCATCCCTATGTTTATATATATATATTAGGGATGCACCGATACTAGTATCGGTATCTGTACCAATACCAAGTATTTGCATGAGTACTTGTACTCGTGCAAATGTACCGATACTTAAACCGATACTTCTACTTCCTACCCATAAGCTATCTTGTGGTGTTTTTTCAAGCTGCATGTTCCCATTTCATTTTAAACTGGAGTGGAGACTAAACTAAAAATAGTTTACTACTGTTCTGACAATACAAATTGTTGTTATTTGTATTATTGTAGGAGAGATCACTGTACCTCGATCAGATAAACCCCTGAAGAACTGGGCAGTTAATAAACAAATTTCCAGCTCTGGCTAAAATGGCCCAAAAATATGTTTCTGCCCCATGCAGTAGTGTGGAAAGTGAAAGACTGTTCAACTTAGAGTCGAACCTCCATACAAATGTCAGATTGATGTTATATAACAGCCCTACAACCCAATTGCATCATCCCTTTAAATGTAATATTTTATTGTAATATTTTTTATTTATAAACATGTTCAGTGAACTTTGTGACAAATAAAACTGTTTTATCATTTCATAATGTCTTTTGAATTACAGCCCTTTATAATTATAAAGAAGGAATCTTAATGTCATGATCCGGTGTACATGCGATCAGGAAACAGACCCTCGGGGCAGTGGTAGGGATTTGAAGACACCGACCCCTGACCCAGGGAAGAGTATCCTGGATGTGGATAGATGATATTCTGTGATTCATAGTTGCTAGAAGTTATTGAAGAATTAATGGAGGGTGCAATATTTGTTTACAATATATTCTGGCTTCACTGTGAGTTATAATTAGTTAACAGGAGTAGCTGCAGGATTCAATGAGAGAAATATATAGCAATGTTCAGGCTCCAAAGTAAACAGGTAGAAGTTTGATACTTATATGCAAACTAAGGTTTGTTGTAGGTTCACAGTACATAATGTTTTATAAGGTTGTATGTCAGGGTTAAACACAGCAGCACAAGTGATAAACAGGTTGGAAGTCTTAGGCATTAATTACTGTTTTGTGCATATAAATGCAAACCAAGGTTTGTTGCAGTTTCACAGTTCATTATATTATGTAAAGTTGTATATCAGTATAATCAGAGCAGCACAAGTGATAGACAAGTTACAAGTCTCAGGCATTAATTACTGTTTGATCAAACTAGGTTTGTTGCAGGTTATTTCAGCAATGACAACTAGAAGCACATAAATAGTTATAAAGTTCTGAGTAAGGTGATGTTATTGTAATTAGAGTGATGGTAAGCAAAATCATAGTTGATTTATAATAAAGTTCAGAGATTGTTAAGTAGCTGTGTCCAGGAAACAGAATGGAGATATTTTTGAAACTTGCGGTTTGATGATATTTAGCATAGGTAATAGAAAATGCTGTATCTTGGAATAGTTGGTAAGTTCAAGCAGAAAACTGACACAAGCCTCTGTTGTCAGGATCACACTTCAATGTTAATGCAAAGCACATTAGACCTGAGAAGGCTTAAAAAGAGGCTGAGGTAATCAGGTGCATGAATGATTAATCAGGCAGGCAAGCAAGCTGAATGTGAATACTGCCCAAATGCAGCAGTCAGAGAAGGAAGTCTTAAAGGGATAGTGACATTAGGCTGAGATATGTTACAGATCCCCCTCCTCAAAGGCGACCTCCGGGCGCCCAACACAATCCAAAAGGAGAGAGAACAAAAATGATATGGAGAACCGGTAGTAGGTGTATGGAGGTAGTGAGTCCAATTGGAAATCAAGAAAGGAGGGTTGGAGATCTCTTGAAAAAGTTGAATGATGAAGCAAAGGCCATGTAATTCAGGTATCAAAAGATCTTGACAATGATGAGAGCAAAACTTGAAGTCATCTTTCTTGTAGTCATCGTGAGAATGCATGAACGTAACATACAATAAGCTTCCTACCACAGAATCATCGTGAGGGTAGATAGGCAAATGTTCTTCATGATAGATGACCATGTACATAGCCAATGAAAAGGCAGCCAGTCCTAGAGATATGAATAGGCTTTTCTCAGCTTCAGAAATAGAGATGCAGCATTCTGGATTGATAACCAGATTAACCACCTTTGGGTCAGAGATTTGAGTATCCTCAGAATTAACCTCTTGGCTGAGGATTAGATATACTTCAAAAGAAAAAGCTATAGCCACTTCTAACGCAATAGCAGGGCTTTCTTCAAAGTAGGAGATAGGAGTGTAGAGTGCAAGATTTGTCCAGTTCTTGCCATCTTCTAATTCAATATGAAATGTCTCCTTACGGGATTCAGAAACAAAAGTGTCCTCACTAAGAACAGGTATATGAATGCCCACACCAGGGCAAGGTTCAGAAGTACCCACATCTGGGCAAGGTTCAGGAATATCCTCAGTAGGATCGGGTGAAGGAATGCCCATGCCAGGGCAAGGTTCAACTATAGAGAAAGAAAAAGAACTCACTTTAGAGCCAGGAACCATACTCTCTTTTGAGCAGAGGGCAAGGCTTTCTTCAGGGTTCATAAACGAAGAATTAACAAGACCCACTTTAGAGCCAAGAACCATACTCGCTTCTGAGTAGAGGGCATGGCTATCTTCAGGTTCAAGTATTATTACACCCATTTCTGGGTTAAACAAAGGAATACCCATACCATGGTCAAAAACAGGAGAGTCCACCCTGATATCAGGTTTAGTAGTATAATCATGGAAAACAGGAACAGGAATGGGCACTGGGGAATCTTTTTGAAGAACTTTTGTACAAGTTTCAGGGTCAAGAATGTCCACTTGTGAACTTGGTTCAATGTTGACCTCACAGGATTCAGTATCAGGAATTCCTGTACAGGAAACTGATGTAGTAGAAAATGTAGGTTGGTGCAAAGTATCTCCCAAGGGAAACAATTTCTTAGATGCAGTAACAGAAGAATTTTGAGAAGGTGAAGTGTACTGAAATGTGCCACACTCAGGTAGATGCAGAGGAATTGTGACACAAGATTCTGACTGAGAAGTTGTCTGGGGTTCAGCAGGCATACTTATTTGAGTTTGAATATCAGAGCTAAATTCTCCAGGGACTATCTCTGGTAAACTGTTAGATTGTATATCTGGAACAAAATTATCTTTTGTTTCTAGCACAGGATTTATAGACATTGAGGCAGCATGAGTGGGATGCAAGAAATCAATAGTTGGAAACAGTTTTTGTAGTTGTTGTAGAGTCTGAGAAGAGATACCATTAGATGTTTTAAGAACAGACAGATGGTGACTAGAGACAACATCCAGCTTGGTGTTGACAGTGTCATAAGGCAAGAGAGGGTCTGGCACAACAGAAACTGAAACAGGAGATTCAGGCTGAGTTTCCTCTTTGCCTTTTGATTTTCTGTAGGCAGAAAGACTTTCTTCTTCTTCTTCTTTTTCTTAGAGAGCTTAGATAACTGATATTTCTTCCCAGTATGAGGCTTCTTAGGTTGCTGCCATTGTGGCTTGTAGTACCTTATATCAGGTTGAGAACAGAAATCCTCTTCATCACTGGATGCATAATTCTGATGTAATAAATCTGCATAGTAGTTTAGGGGACCTTTTCTCCAAACAGCAGTCTGTAAGCCAGATGTCTTTTCTTCCGGCTCTGAATCTGTCCAATCTAACGATTCCATGGGAATATCAGAAATAGGAAGATCAGTATTTCCATGAGAGGTTTCATGATGGGAGCTGTCTGTATCATCCATATTGTAAATATAACAACCAAGGATGTCATTATAGCAAATAGGTTGAGGTTTTGTCTGAGTTTGTGGCGAATTAAAGTTGTGCTCATACCAGTCTAATGCCAATTCAGCTGGATCTGTGAAGTCATCCTCCTTGTTGACATATTCAGACTCAGAATCAGTATCAGGTCTGAATTTTTTCTGCTGAATCTATGAATGTATCCTCTTCAGTTACATAGTCAGACTCAGAATCAGTTTCACCAAAATGGAAATCACGAAAAGTGGTTCTGTCTCTTTAAATCTTTAAAGATCTGAATTTTTTCTGCTGAAGCTATGGTTAAATCCTCTTCATTTTCATAGTCAGATTCAGGATCAGTTTCACCAAAATGGTAACCACGAACATGAGTATAGGACAGTCTAGAATAGGAGTACTGTGTCTTTAAATTTTTAAAAGTATGAAAATCTTCTGTTTTTCCTTTAGGGATTGCTTGGGTCTGAGATATGTTGTAATTTTTTATTTTCCTTTGAGGGTCGGTGCATCCACTACCACTGCGGATCCCTTTTTTAGGCATTAACATTCTGTCATGATACGGTGTACATGCGCTCAGGAAACAGACCCTCGGGGCAGTGGTAGGGATTTGAAGACACCGACCCCTGACCCGGGGAAGAGTATCCTGGACGTGGGTAGATGATATTCTGTAATTCATAGTTGCTAGAAGTTATTGAATAATTAATGGAGGGTGCAATATTTGTTTACAATATATTCTGGCTTCACTGTGAGTTATAATTAGTTAACAGGAGTAGCTGCAGGATTCAATGAGAGAAATATATAGCAATGTTCAGGCTCCAAAGTAAACAGGTAGAAGTTTGATACTTAGATGCAAACTAAGGTTTGTTGTAGGTTCACAGTACATAATGTTTTATAAGGTTGTATGTCAGGGTTAAACACAGCAGCACAAGTGATAAACAGGTTGCAAGTCTTAGGCATTAATTACTGTTTTGTGAATATAAATGCAAACCAAGGTTTGTTGCAGGTTCACAGTTCATTATATTATGTAAAGCTGTATATCAGTATAATCAGAGCAGCACAAGTGATAGACAAGTTACAAGTCTCAGGCATTAATTACTGTTTGATCAAACTAGGTTTGTTGCAGGTTATTTCAGCAATGACAACTAGAAGCACAGAAATAGTTATAAAGTTCTGAGTAAGATGATGTTATTGTAATTAGAGTGATGGTAAGCAAAAGCATAGTTGATTTATAATAAAGTTCAGAGATTGTTAAGTAGCTGTGTCCAGGAAACAGAATGGAGATATTTTTGATACTTGCGGTTTGATGATATTTAGCATAGGTAATAGAAAATGCTGTATCTTGGAATAGTTGGTAAGTTCAAGCAGAAAACTGACACAAGCCTCTGTTGTCAGGATCACACTTCAATGTTAATGCAAAGCACATTAGACCTGAGAAGGCTTAAAAAGAGGCTGAGATAATCAGGTGCATGAATGATTAATCAGGCAGGCAAGCAAGCTGAATGTGAATACTGCCCAAATGCAGCAGTCAGAGAAGGAAGTCTTAAAGGGATAATGACATTAGGCTGAGATATGTTACACTTAAATAATTAGTCTGTATTGTGCTTGGTAAACTGTCACATGACATTAAAAAAAAGTATCGGTAATTGGTATCGGCGAGTATTTGAAAACAAGTATCGGTACTTGTACTCAGTCATAAAAAAATGGTATCGGTGCAACCCTAATATATATATATATATATATATATATATATATATATATATATATATATATATATATATATACTGTATATATATATCTTTCTATATATATATATATATATATATATATATACAGTATATATACATATGTTTATGTGTGTATATATGTCTGTAAATATATATATATTTATATATAGGTAGCCCTCAGTTTATGCCGGGGTTAGGTTCCAGAAGGAATGGTTGTAAATTGAAACCATTGTAAATTGAAACCCAGATTATAATGTAAGTCAATGGGAAGTGAGGGAGTTAGGTTCCAGTCCCCTCTCAAAATTGTCATAAGTAACACCTAATACATTATTTTTAAAGCTTTGAAATGAAGAATTTAAATGCTATACAGCATTATAAACCTAATTAAATAATCACACAACACAGAATATATAATTAAACTAAATTAAATGAACAAAAACATTTGCTAAAACAGCATTATAAACCTAATAAAAAATCACACAACACAGACTTTACTTGCATTTTTTTGCAAACAGTTCTTTCTATGCATTCCAATCTGGACTTATTTATAGACAGGAAGATCTTGTTCCTTTGAAAGCTGCTCGATAGCTCAGGTCTAGCTAGCTACACTGATTAATTTCAGCTCCACCTACTGGCTATTTTAATCAATGCACTGCTTCTCAATGCTTTTTAATAGCAGTCACATGACTGAAAATAAAGGTTGTTATTCTGAAACGGCGCAAATTGAATAGTTGTAAACCGAGGGCCACCTGTATATATACATACACATATCCATCTTTAGGCATGTATATGTAAGTATCTCAATGTTAAAGTCCTACCTTTTGTGTGCATTTTTTTTTAGATAATTTTATATTAGATGGTGTTATTATGAGTGTAACTATACTTTGTAATGTATTTTTTATGTGTTTTGTGCAATTTTTTAGTTTCGCAAAGCAGTTAACCAGAGCTCTAAAATCGCAGTAATCATTCTAGAGTAAATCATGATTGCACTCACGCAATCGCGTTTACTTTCAACTTCATGATACACCCCATATTGCTCGGGTGCAAATGTTTGCACTACACTCATTATCTAGCCCTATATAGGGTAATTATTATTGACATTATTATTATGTGTTATTAGCCATCATTTTCTGTAGTGCTATAAAAGGGTACAATAAATATATCATGAGAACAAAACTAAACATAAATTAACATAATCACACCTGAGTCATTGTAAATAACAATCCAAATATTAAATTGGGTGACAGAGACAAGAGTTGAAAGGATTGCTTGGCCGCAAGTGGTCTAAACATTAGGATGATGATATAAAACTATTAATAGGTTATGTAATGTGCTCATTATTTTAAGTGGATAAAAGTCCCAGATAGGGATAGATTGAGTTATTAAACATAGCTGAAAAGTTTTCTTTAAGGTGGGCATGGTTAGAGGTGTTTGTGGAAACCAAAATATGAGAAAATGTGTATGTATATGTCTGAGGAAAGGGAGCGGTATCCCTGAAACGTCACATTAAAGGCGCTTAATGAGAAAAGTCCAGTGAGTGCAATCCTGTTATTTGTTATGGATATATGTTTTTCCTACACCCTGTCAGCTGTTTCTCTGGAGTGAGAGTGCACGTCTGAAGAAAATTATATTGAATATATACATACTGTATATATATATATATATATATATATATTTATGGACACATCACAATATGAGCTTGTTGGAAATACCATTCCAAAACCATGGATGGTAATATGGTGTTGGCTTGCCCCTTGCAGCTATAATACCGGTCACTCCTCTGAGAAGGCTTTCCACACAATTTTGGAGTGTATCTGCAGGGGATTTGTGCCCATTCAGCCAAAAGAGCATTTGTAAGGTGAGACACTAATGTCCAATTCACCCCAAAGGTGTTCAAAATGGTTGAAGTAGGGACTCTGTGCAGGCCACTCACATTCCTCCACACCAAACTTGTCAAACTATGTCTTCATGGACTTTAATTTGTGCAAAGAGGCACAGTCATGCTGGAAAAAAGATGTTTTTTTCCCAAACTGTTGCCAAAAAGTTGAAAGCACCCAATGGTCTAACATGTTTTTGAAAAGCCAAAGTTAGGATATCATGCATGCGTTAATGTATTCCCCCATAGAAGAGCAAAGAAAGTAAAAAAACCTCCACACTACTTGATCGCATATTCTCATGTGTGCTAACCCGACATAAAAATATGACTATTTCACATTCCAATGTTCTTCACATAGAAAATATGTTCTATTTATTCATAAATAAATATTTCTATATATATATACATGAAGTTTTTTTGCACAAATATATATTCATGCCTATATATATATATATATATATATATATACTGTATCCAGGCTAATCCACCTCTCTTGACGCTCTGTTTCTGCTGCGCCTCTCTGTGAGTCCCTTCACTGACTCCCCATTCACAACAGAGTTAAATTCAAAATTCTCACCCTGACCTACAAAGCCCTCACCAATGCTTCCCCACCCTACCTGTCCTCACTCATCAACAAATATACTCCTGCCCGTCCCCTAAGATCCAATAACGACCTGCTTCTTGTGTCCTCTACCATCACCTCCTCTCATGCTAGATTACAGGACTTCTCTCGTGCGGCACCAACCCTCTGGAATGCACTTCCTCGAGCTGTCAGACTTGCCCCTAACCTCTCCTCCTTTAAACATTCCCTAAAGACCTTTCTGTTCAGGGAAGCTTATCACCCGACTTATTAACAAACTAACTTCACTTAACTAACAGTTGCCCTCTATCTCCTCACTAATGTCATTCTCACCTCTACAGTCCCCACCTTCTGTTTCCCATCCTCCTACCCATCTAGATTGTAAATTCCCACAGGAATAGGGCCCTCAATTCCCCATGTATTTCTCTGTAAAATGTCGTCTTTTATCGTATTGTTTCTCCATTGTACTGTTATCCTTGTACCCATGCACAGCGCTGCGGAATCTGTCGGCTCTTTACAAATAAAGAATAATAATAATAATAATATATATATTATGGTACTGTGTGTGTATATATATATATATATATATATATATATATATATATTTATATGGGAAGGGAAGGGTTTGAGGTAAAGCGCATATACAGGAGATGACACACTAAATATATAGTAAATGTGTACATACAAGGCAAAATCAAATATACGGCGCAGGTTTCGGCGCAAGCGTGGGAATCTGCGCCGCCCGTAATTTCACATTGCACATCGGGGTATTACATAAACCCCGCTGGCAGTTCATAAAGTGCTGTAAGTCGGATAAACTAGCGATGTCGAGAAATGAGTGTAAATACAAATTTCTGGAGTCGCTAGTGACTTACAGCACTTTAGAAACTGCCTGCGCCTAAGAAAAATAAATAAAATAACAAATCTCCCATAAAAGTCTAACACGCCTCCCAAAAATAAGCCCGACACGTAAAACCCCTTTATCTGCAATCCCCCCTCTCATTACTAATCACAAATGTATTAACCCCTAGACCGACAACCCCCCACAACGCAATAAGCCTAATTAAACTATTAACCCCTATATCCGCCATCAAACCCACACCGCAAGTAATAATTAAATTATTAAACAGCCTAAGCCCACAACACAATTAACCTAATCAAGTATTAACCCCTAAACCGCTATAGCCCACATAGCCTATTAAATGTATTAACCCCTAATCTGCCGCCGCCAACGTCGCCGCCACTATAATAAAGTTATTAACCCCTAAACCTAAGTCTAACCCTAACCCTAGCATGCCCCTAACTTAAATATTATTTAAATAAATCTAAATAAATTTACTATTATTAACTCAATTATTCCTATTTAAAACTAAATACTTACCTAAAAAATAAACCCTAAGATAGCTACAATATAATTAATAATTACATTGTAGCTATTTTAGGATTTATTTTTATTTGACAGGCATCTTTGTATTTATTTTAACTAGGTACAATAGCTATTAAATAGTTAATAACTAGTAGATGAATCAAACTAAATTAATGCATATCGGGGGAGGTGCAAGTGTGACGTCATCACGCAGCGCGGCGAGGTGCAGAGCAGAGCTGCACATGTGAGTTAGCCGACGCTACTCCTAAGGTGGTAAGGAGACGGAACTACGGCGGATATCAGGCCGTGTCTCCAGCCCTGCTTTAGGGAGGCATACTGCTGGATGGATGGAGACCGTGAGGCCAGTCCGGTCCAACAGTGGGGCCTGTGAGTAACGCCGGGCAGAGGTGGTGGCCAAGCTGCAGTCACAAAGCACGGGAAAGGTCTATGGGCGTGTGAGGAGCAGGTGCCCTGACCTAGGAGCAGAACCAGGAGTGGAAGTGGTAGGAGGAGGATCCTGGACTGCACTTAGTCTCTCACAGGGAGGCTTTCACCCCCGGATGATAGGGCTGCATGGGCCCTGGATGAATGGATACCTGGATACATGGAGAGAGGTAAAGAGCCCAAGGCTGGAGACTTAAAACTATAGCAAATTGCTGTGACTGTTGAAATATATTTTATACTGTGAATTACTGCCACTTTTTTTTTTTTTTTTTTTTTTTTTTAACAAACTATCCTCTCTCCATCTTATACAAATCGCTAATTCCATTGCTAAGAAAGGGAGAAAAGGGACTTATAAAGCCAACTATCCGCCTGTGTAGAAGTGTAAAGCAGGGGTGAGAAAAACATACTGCTTTCTATCTGGTTTTTTTCTTCCCTTTTCTTACTGGCTTGGAGACATACTATAAAGATTTTAAAATGCTATTAAAACATATAAGAGTGGCTATCTAAATCCACCTAGTATTTGATTGATGGATAAGTATCTTAAGCAGCAAAAAATGTCTCCTAAGTTAAAGGTTATAGACAAGAAGATCAATAAATCAATAAATTCTCCTAATAAATCCTGCGCAGAAGAAAAAACTCCTGAGGCCTTGGATGCCACAACAATTGCTATGCAGGTATCTGAGCTGATTATACCTAAGATCGAAGAAGTGAATGCACGACTAGACGCCATCATGGGGGAAATAAGAGCTCAAAATGAGAGAATAAGCTATTTGGAACAAAGGATTTCAGACTATGAGGATAGTCAAACCATATTAAATGCAAAATTGGAAGAAGTAATCTCACAAAACAAAATTCTTACAAATAAGATGGAAGACTCCGAAAACAGAGCAAGGCGCAACAACCTGCGAATAATTGGGCTGCCTGAAACAATAAAATCTCAGGATCTAAAAAAGTTCGTGGAAGAAACTCTCCCAAGTCTGATGGCTATTCAACAACAAAAGTCACTGTTCACTGTGGAAAGAGTGCACAGATTGGGTAGAGAGCAAGAGGGGACGGAGCAAGGCATAAAGAGATCGCGACCAGTGATTGCCAAATATCTTAACTACCAAGGAAAGAATGAGCTTATTCAAGCATTCAGAAAACAACAACCCCTACAATTTAATGGAGCTAGAATCCTAATATTCCAGGACTTCTCAGCAGAGACTTCACTTAAAAGGAGGAAATTTTCCCCTATTTGTTCTCAACTAGCACAGGAGAAGAGATTTTTTTCCTTAATGTACCCTGCCAAACTTAGAATTAAGTCTGGACCCAATACCTATATATTTGAAACCCCAGAAGCCGCACAATTGTTCTTAGAGAATGAATCAAAACATTGAGCTTGATTTAATGAGAGTCCTTGATTTATTGATTTATAAATTATATATTTTTTTTTTTCTTTTTCCTTCTCCATGTCTCTTTTAAGGAAAAACTTTTTTTTTTTTTTTTTTTTTTTTTTCTCCTCCATGTCTTTTTTAAGGAGAAACGGTTTTTTTTTGGTTTTTGGTTTTTTTCCTTCTCCATGTCTCTTTTAAGGAGAAACGGGTTTTTTTTTTTTTTTTTTTTTTTTTTTTTATTTATACATTTGTCTTTTAAGGAGAAACGGTTTTTTTTTGTTTTTGTTTTTTTTCCTTCTCCATGTCTCTTTTAAGGAGAAACGGGTTTTTTTTTTTTTTTTTTTTTTTGGTTTTTTTTTCAGCTTCACCTAGTAAACACGATTTTCACTGTTTTATAGATACAATGTATAAAGATATTTATGTATTAGGAACTGAGATATGCACACAGTTTTTAATTAAGGTTAGGATATATATTTTGATCTATTTTTGTGAATTTGTTGTTGAAGGATCTAATTTCGACGAAAGAAACGATTTGATGTACAAATTCTATCTACTGGTTTATATCACCATTTTTCTTTTTGTTATAATGTGTATGTCTGTGGTTCTTTTTTTTGAAACACACACGAAAGGTCCACCCGAGGATGATATTACGAATATTTTGACACAATTTTGTGAAATTGAACTAAAAAAGTCTATTTGTTGTTATAGAAATAGTTTCAGCTTCACTCAGTAAACACGATTTTCAGTGTTCTATAGATACAATGTATAAAGGTATTTATGTATTAGGAATTGAGATATACACCACAATTTTAATTAAGGTTAGGATATATACTTTGAGTTATTTTTGTGAAACTGTTTTTGAAGGATTTAACTCTGACGATAGAAATGATTTGATGTACAAATTCTAACTACTGGCTTATATCACCATGTTTCTTTTTGTTATAAATGTGTATGTTTGTGGGTTTTTTTTTTTTTTTCTTTTCTCCTCCTCTCTCTCCCACCCATCCACATATCCTTGGGCAATTTGTTATATATAGTGTTGCGCCTTCCAATTTGGGTTTTATTCCATCTTTCTACTTAGCGATAAGATATCCTGCAAACTTAGCTTCAAAAATAAACATAGTTAGAAGATAAAGGTTATCTCATGGAATGTGGGAGGAATTCACTCCCCCATTAAAAGGAAAGCGGTGATAAACTTTCTAAGTAAGAAGGCACTGGACATCATTTGTCTACAGGAGACCCATCTCTCCGATGTCGAACATAACAAACTTAAGATACATGGGTTTTCGCAAACATTTTTCGCTTCATATAGGAAAGCAGCCAGAGGGGTGATGATCTTGATCCATAAAAACCTTGGACAAGAAATCATTAAAGTAGTGAGAGATAGAGAGGCCAGGTATATAATGGTCAGAATGAAGATTCAAAATCAATTCTTCTTAATAGTTAACTTGTATGGCCCTAATAGTCCCGATGTTGCATTCTGGACCCGGTTAATTAAGAATATCTTGAAGTTTGCAAAAGATAACATAATTATAACAGGGGATTTTAATATTACCCCTAACTCGAGCATTGATAGAACTAGAATGGGCCTAAGTAGGAAAAAAGGGAATTATACAAGAACCCATCATAAATATGAAGAAAAAATCTTTAGTTTATTGACCCAATCAACTAATCTCATAGACATTTGGAGAACTATGAACCCTAATTCTCGGGAGTTTACATGCCATTCTAAATCCCATAATACCATGTCTAGACTAGATTTATACCTAGTATCAGAAATCTTGGCTCCTAGAATCTCTAAATGTGAAATTCTGGACTTCACTCTTTCCGACCATGCCCCTGTAATATTACAAATTCAAGTTAAGAAATCCTATACATCTAACTCTTTTTTTTTCCCAGTCTATTTAGCCAACTCAGATAAATTTAAGTCCTTTTTGGAAAAGGCCTGGGAAGATTACTGCTCTTTTAATGCTCACAGTAGAAATAATACACTTCTTTTCTGGGAAACGGCTAAAGTATATCTAAAAGCAGAGATAATATCATATATGGCGAGATTAAAAAAGAAGCAAGTTTCTAGATACCATGATCTATCTAATAAACTTAAAGAGGCTTACGCTAGTTATATGCAGAACCCAACTATAGTAAACAGAGAAATTTACTTCTCTAATAAAAAAAATAGGGATCATTTTCTATTACAACAAGCCCAAGAATCAATACAAATCAAAGCAGCCAAATTTAAAAGATATGGCAATAAAGCAGGCAAATTCTTAGCATCCATCTTTAAAACACAAACTCAGAGAAAGCCTATTGTGGCTATTAGAAAAGATAAGAGTATCACCTCAGATCAGGAACAAATGGCTCTCTTATTCCGCAATTTTTTCACAGACCTTTATGCTTCACAACAACCACAAGCAGAAGACATTGATCGATTTTTAGATTCTATTAAGATACCATTGATATCAGGAACAGACTTGGAAGCTCTAGATAAGCCTATAAGTGACCAGGAGATAGTAAGGGTCATTAAATCATTAGCTAGAGGAAAATCTCCTGGCCCAGACAACCTGCCTTTGGAGTTTTATATGGTACTATTAGAAAAAATTACTCCAGTCCTTAAGGACCTATACAAAGGGTACTTTGAAGAAAACATCAGGGTATCGGAAGATTTTAAGAGAGCAAACATCGTACTAATCCCTAAACCTAATAAGGATCCCCTAGATCTTACAGCCTACAGACCGATATCCCTGCTGAATCTTGATTATAAGATTATGATGAAGATTTTGGCAGAAAGATTGAAGCTAATTGCACCTAAAATTATACACGAGGATCAGGTGGGATTTGTGAGTGGAAGATCATCTGAGAAAAGTATTAGAAAGATACTCCATGCTATCTCTCAGTACAGTGACGGGGATTCTGCTCTGCCGGAGGCCTTCCTGCTATCTTTGGATGCAGAGAAGGCCTTCGACAGAGTGGAATGGCCATTTATGTTCAAAGTTATGGCTAAATACGGATTTGGAAGTAAGTTCTGTACCTTTATTAGAAACATCTATTCAGATGCAAAGGCATCAATTATGATCAATAATGAGTTAACTCAATCTTTTACACTTTCTAGAGGCACGAGACAGGGGTGTCCTCTTTCACCCCTACTTTTCAATTTAGTTCTGGAGCCACTGGCAATCAAATTAAGGGAACTTCTCACAGGAATTAACATAGGCAAGGAAGTGCTAAGAATATCCCTATTTGCCGATGATTTACTTTTGTATGTCAGTAATCCAAAAGATACCATGGACATGGTCTTAGAACTTTTAAAGGATTATGGCAATGTCTCAGGGTACAAAACTAATTTGGCAAAATCAAAGGCAATTTGGTTGAAAAGGAGTAATAAACAGCAAACCTTTGAATTTATTGAATCTAATGCCTTGGAATATCTAGGCTTGAAACTCTCTGTTAACCCAGATGACTGGTATTGCGACAATATTCTTTCAGTCCTCCAAGAAACCATGATGAAATTAAGAAGTTGGGCAGCGTTACCGGTTTCAATCTCGGGTAAAGTTAATCTCTATAAAATGTTCATAGTCCCAAAAATGTTATACCCATGTAGAATGCTTCCCTTGCTTATAAAAAAAATGGACCTATGGCGCTTCAATCGGGCACTGAGATATTTTCTTTGGAGTGGGAGAAAACCTAGAATAAAATTGGAGATACTATACCAACCATATTTGGGAGGGGGGCTATCACTTCCAAACCTGGAATGGTACAATTTAGCAACATTAATAAGATTTCCAATTGAATGGCTCTTTCAATCATTTAAACTATCTAATAAGTACTTAGAAGAACACATATGTGCTCCCTATTCTATGGGCTTTATATTACATGCAACAAATAAGATTTTGGGCAATACAATTGCTAACCACCCCTTATTGAAGGATATCTTAAAAGCATGGAGGAATACCATGAAGTTGCTTGGACATCCCACAGCGGTCTCTAAATGGCTACCTATTCAAGGAAATTGGCACTTTCCACTAGGTAACTCAGCTAACCCTTTTAGTCTATGGTCACCTTCCAAAGTTCTCTCGATTGCAGAGTTCTATGATTTTAAGACTAGAAAATTTCATAAATTTACAGAATTTCAAAATAACTTTCCGGCAGCACAGAAGAAACATATGTTCTATTTTTTGCAAGCCACAGATTATATACGAAAGTTACTGTATCTGTTTCCTCAGACTTTCCAAGACCACCCATTAATGGATCATCTTAAAATGGAAAAGTGTTCCGTGACTTCTATATATAAAATTTTAAGATCAGCAGAGACGGAAAAATATATAGAACGGGCGAAGGCATATTGGGGAAAGATAGTAAGCTTGATAGACCCTATAGATCAACTAGAGAACAGTTTAAAGACTGCGCTAGCTATCTCCCCTTCAACTTATCTAAGAGAAACGCAGTTTAAGATTATCAATAGAGACTACCTCACCCCACGGCGGGTAGCTAAGTGGAATTGTAATGTTAAAAATCTTTGTATCAAGTGCCATTTAAACGATCCAGATCTGGGTCACCTACTGTGGGAATGCCCGAAAGTAAACCAATTTTGGCATAAGGTAGCCTATCTTCTTTCCCAAATGATAAATATTGAAGTGAGACTTTCAATAAATTCTATAATATTACTGAACCCCTGTATTTCATGGGGGAATAAAAAGAGATTCATTCTAACTGCGATACTTAACCTCAGAAAACTTATTTTTGACAATTGGTGCAAACCACGAGCTCCATCAATCAAAGAAGCAAAAAATCTTCTTTCTGATAGTGCAATAATAGCAGCCCATGACTATAGGCTTGAAAGGAAGAAAGATAACTCATATTTAAAAACTTGGAAAGACTTTATTCTAGATCAGGGTAGAGACTTTACTGCTAACATAGAAGGTATCATTAATATTCAAATATAGTGAATATGCCCCGAATTGGAGGTTTAAATGGACAGGATTGGATGGGGCGGTGAGAAGGGAGGAGATTATGTTAACTATGTTCTTTTTTTTTTTTTTTTCCTCTTTCTTGGACTCTCCCCATGAAAGATGAAAACACTATATAAAATAATGGACGATTAGGCGGCCTAGTTGGGCATAACAGACTTATCACCCCCCCCCCCATTCTTAGATTTGATAACATATATGTAAACTCTTGACAAATGTATTTGGATATATGTGAATATCCTACTTGCAATGCTTACTTTGTCACTGCACTTTGTACTTTTTCAAAATTATAATAAAAAATTAAAAAAAAAAAAAAAAAAAATAACTATTTAATAGCTACCTAGTTAAAATAATTACCAATTTACCAATTTACCTGTAAAATAAATCCTAACCTAAGTTACAAATACACCTACACTATCAATAAATGAAATAAACTTCAAATATTGGCTCCAATTTGCCAATAGGATTGACCTTGCATTCCAATCAGCCAATAGAATGTGAGCTCAATCCTATTGGCTGATTGCATCAGCCAATAGGATTTTTCCTACCTTAATTCCGATTGGCTGATAGAATTCTATCAGTCAATCGGAATTGAAGGGACGCCATCTTGGATGACGTCATTTAAAGGAACCTTCATTCATCGGTTAGTAGTCGGCCAGGAAGGATGTTCTGCGTCAGATGTCTTCAAGATGGAGCCGCTCCTCGTCGGATGGAAGACGATGCCGCTTGAATGAAGACTTCTGCCCGGCTGGAGGACCTCTTCTGCCCGGATCGGATGAAGACTTCTGCCTGGCTGGAGGATCTCTTCTGCCCGGATCGGATAAAGACTTCTACCCGGCTGGAGGACCTCTTCTGCCCGGATCAGATGAAGACTTCTGCCCGGCTGGGTGAAGAAAGCTCAAGGAAGGGTGATCTTCAAGGGGTTAGTGTTAGGTTTTTTTAAGGGGGGATTGGGTGGGTTTTAGAGTACGGTTGGGTGTGTGGGTGGTGGGTTTTAATGTTGGGGGGGTTGTATTTCTTTTTTTACAGGTAAAAGAGCTGATTATTTTGGGGCAATGCCCTGCAAAAAGCCCTTTAAGGGCTAATTGTAATTTAGTATAGGGTAGGAAATTTTATTATTTTGGGGGGCTTTTTTATTTTATTAGGGGGCGTAGATTAGGTGTAATTAGTTTAAACGTCTTATATTTTTTTATTTTCTGTAATTTAGTGTTTGTTTTTTTTGTACTATATTTTATTTTATTTAATTGTATTTGATTTTAGGTAATTGTAGTTAATTAATTTAATTTATTTAATGATAGTGTAGTGTTAGGTGTAATTGTAACTTAGGTTAGGATTTATTTTACAGGTAAATTTGTATTTATTTTAACTAGGTAGCTATTAAATAGTTATTAACTATTTAATAGCTATTGTACCCAGTTAAAATAAATACAAAGTTGCCTGTAAAATAAAAATAAATCCTAATATAGCTACAATGTAATTATTAATTATATTGTAGCTATCTTACGGCTAGATTTAGAGTTCTGCGGCCAAAGGGGTGCGTTAGCTACGTGTGTATTTTTTCCCCCGCACCTTTTAAATACCGCTGGTATTTAGAGTTCACAGAAGGGCTGCGTTAGGCTCCAAAAAGGGAGCGTATAGCATAATTTACCGCCACTGCAACTCTCAATACCAGCGGTGCTTACGGACGCGGCCAGCTTCAAAAACGTGCTCGTGCACGATTCCCCCATAGGAAACAATGGGGCAGTTTGAGCTGAAAAAAAACCTAACACCCGCAAAAAAGCAGCGTTCAGCTCCTAACGCAGCCCCATTGTTTCCTATGGGGAAACACTTCCTAAGTCTGCACCTAACACCCTAACATGTACCCCGAGTCTAAACACCCCTAACCTTACACTTATTAACCCCTAATCTGCCGCCCCCGCTATCGCTGACCCCTGCATTTTATTATTAACCCCTAATCTTCTGCTCCGTACACGCCGCAACCTATGTTATCCCTATGAACCCCTAATCTGCTGCCCCTAACCCCGCCGACCACTATATTATATTTATTAACCCCTAATCTGCCCCCCCCAATGTCGCCGCTACCTACCTACAATTATTAACCCTTAATCTGCCGACCGGACCTCACCGCTACTCTAATAAATGTATTAACCCCTAAAGCTAAGTCTTACCCTAACCCTAACACCCCCCTAAGTTAAATATTATTTTTATCTAACAAAATAAAATATATCTTATTAAATAAATTAATCCTAGAATAGGTTGTGTTCCTCACAGCGTCTCCTCTATATCCAACTAGCTCCCCAGAAGATATAAGACACCTAGTTTGTCTATAGATATTGAACAGTGTATAAATTAGAATCTAGGGAGCGCCTCAAATTGGGCTGGGATATATGCACATAAAACTTAGATGGGTGTTAAGAAAGATTTCACAGGTTTATTCATACAAACACGATAAAAACAATTTAAAAATGTGAAAAATATGAGATAGCGATTGAGGTGAGTTGAAATTACTCAACTTATTGAATATACATCCTCTTATACTTTAACTTTTATGGTATCAGACAGGATGGTGATACACAAATGTAAAATAATAAAAGGTGCAGAGGATATGGAAAATATAAAAAATATATAAAAAACTTTCATGGATCCATGAGTACAGTAAAAATATATGAATAAAACCCTATAGCAGGTATAGAAACAAAATATTCAAAAATTATCTAAAATTAAGATACTAAAAACACATAATACAATATAGTTAACGATTCCTAAATATAATAATTATGTAAACAGTGTGTAGTGTCTCCTATGTATTTAAGGCAATCCCTGATATTAGGGTAAATAGTTCCAAGTTCCTTGGGGGCAATTCTGCCCTATGGTGAGTCGATCCTAGGGAGTATAACTGTGAAGGTGTCCAAGAAGTATGACTTAGTGAAGGGTGATGAAAAATGTTAAATGTAAAAATGTGGAAAAAACAGAAAAAAATAGAAAAAAATAGAAAAAAATGTCCTAGTGCTGTGATCAGTGGCAATAAAAACTCAGATCCAAAAAAATTTTTTGTGGCAAAAAAATATATATATACGTGGAAAGTGGATAAGTTCAAAAAAGTAAAAAATAATCTTATTAATGTCCCAATTCCAAAATCCAAACAGATTTATAATAAAAATCAAAAATAGAAACGAATAAGATTCCCAGTGTACCTGTGGAATATAAAACAAAAACAAATAGTGCAATAACGTTTAGGAAATCCTTAGTATAAATGAAATGAGGCTTACCATCAATAGCCAATGCGTTTCGGCCCTTCCTTGGGCCTTTTTCAAGACTGTATTGTGGTAAGCATAACTAGGCCTCTTTTTATACTATGGTGCACCTATCACAGAGCACCAAAATTGCGCCAAAAAGTGTTCACCTTTGACCCGGAAGTGATACCTTCCTGTATTTCAAATCTTGTAAGTATAATTATTTACTGTTTATTTTTATTTGGTTTTTGGGGCCAATTTATAGGCTGTTGCTTGATTCCTCTCTAAGCAGAATAAGGAGAAGCAGAAAGGCAGATTTTTCATCGCCGAAATCGCCGAAACCGGAAGTGCACTTCGCATGTTGGTGTCACTTCCGGTGTCGTATAAAGGTGCTTCTAGACTGGCATATACTTGCAACTGACTATGGTGTCTTGGGTTGTACATTTATTCTTGTTTGGTCCCAGGGGGGTGTTGTTTCTTATATCATTTCGGCTAATATGCATTACCGGAAATGACGTCACCACCGGAAGTGGAGTTCCGGTCTCCTTATGACCGGAAGTGACGTCGTAACCGGAAATGGTGTTCCGGTCTATGTTTGACTCTGGGTATTTTTCACGGGTTAGTAATACTGAATGTGAAATCCTTAGTAAAATGTTATACATGGATTCATTATGGTCAAAAAAACATATGTGTATTGAAACAGTCAGTGAGATAATTTACATAGGTGAATTCGTAAAACACTTTAAAAAATATATTAAAAGTATAATACAAGTCTGTTATTAAGATGCATAAGCGGACACTTATTTAAAAAATCTCTCATTGAGTCTTGAATGGATTACTTTAGATCAGAGGTGTCAGAAATCACTATTCCAGTTAGGTGCCTAATTAGTGTCATATTTTGAAAGATGAGGATTTCTCTAGTCCATATACTAATAAAAATGGGTTCCCTCAACATCAGGTGTTTCTCTGTGTGGAATCCTCCCAGTAGGTAGGGCTCTATATTATCACATCAGGAAGAATTGGTGGGAAAAATTATAAAATATTATAAAAAATTTATTAAAACATCATCAAAAAATGGTGGGGAAGTGGATAATAAAAGATTATAAAAGATTAAGGCTAAAATTGAAGGGGAGTTGTATCATGTACTCATTAGGTAAACTAGTCTATTACGCTAGTATGAAGATACATGCTAATAATGGATCTTTGTTTCCTATAGCGCATGTCTATTTAAGATTAAATAAATGTGACAAATCCTCCTTGTTATTCAGACCCCTGGGGTGAAGGCAGTCTAAATAGAATACCCACCTAGATTCTTCTATAAGGAGTTTTTTCTCTTGATCTCCCCCTCTCCAACTGGGGTTTACTAGTTGGATACCGCAGTATTTGAAATCTTTCTTGTTTCCCTGATGTTTTCTAGTGAAATGTTTGTATAGTGGAGTCTCTGTACTCTTATTTTTAATCTGTAGTAGATGCTCTCTGATACGGTCCTTAAGGGGTCTTGAGGTCTGACCAATATATTGGAGACCGCAGCTGCATTCTATGAGGTATATGACTCCCTTATTACTACACCTTATGTGGTCTCTTATAGGGTAAACTATTTTGGTGTTGTGTGCTGTGAATTGCTTGGTTTTTACACCTCTTTCACACGCCTTACAACTAGGGCATGGATAGAAACCCTTGATGTCTCTGCCTTGTATATCTCTCGTTTTCAACTTAGGGGTTCTGGGTATACTTGGTGAGAGTATACTCTTCAAGTTTTCTAATTTGCGGTAAATGAATTTTGGTGTTTCTGGGAGCCTTTCCCCGAGTACATCGTCATCTTTCAAAATCGACCAGTGTTTCCTTATGATCTTTTCTATAATGTGTCTGTTAGTGCTGTATTTTGTTATAAAAGGGATGTTCACTATTTCATCATCCCATGTTGGTTTGTTTTCCTTATTTTATACAATAGAAGGTCTTTTCTGTCTTTCATCCTAACCTCTGATATGTTTCTCTCCAAGCTGTCATTATCATATCCTCTTTCAAGGAACCTTTCTTTGATCATAGTCACTTGTTGTTCCCATTTCTCCGGGTTGGAACAGTTTTCCTTTAGTCTTAGCATCTGACCCTTAGGTATATTAGATTTCCAATTGGAGTGGTGGCAGCTGTCTTGGTGAATGTAATTATTACAGTCTACCTGTTTGAAGTGAGTAGATGTTTCTAGTTTGCCTTCGATTACTTCAATTTTTAGATCCAGGAATGTAATTTCTTTCATACTTATTTCGTGTGTAAACTTGAGGTTGAGGTTATTACTATTCATGACCTCAATTGTGTATAAAAGGTCCTCCATAGAACCTTTCCAGATTAACAAAATATCGTCTATATACCTTCGGTATAGGACCAGGTCCGCGCTCGCTGGGCACGATTCCCAAAAAATTCGTTCCCATCTTCCCATATACAGATTCGCGTAGCTGGGCGCGAACCTGGTCCCCATTGCTGTTCCGCATATTTGGTTAAAATAGGTCCCCTGGTTAAAGAAATAGTTGTGAGTCAGTATAAAGTTAATGCCATCTAAAATAAAGTTCTTGTGTAGTGTTGGCATATCCGGATCCTTTGTCAAAAAGAAGTCGATGGCTTCTAGGCCCCCCTGATGAGGAATGCTCGTGTAGAGAGATGTTACATCACATGTAGCCAGAATGTAGTTGCTTTTCCATTCAATACCCTCTAATACATTTAGGACTTGCGTTGAGTCCCGCAAGTATGATGGAAGTTTCATTACATGTTGTTGGAGTTGTTTGTCTACATATTCTGATAGGTTACTTGTTAAAGAACCTATCCCTGATATGATTGGTCTTCCTGGCGGTTTTTCGATGGATTTGTGGATCTTGGGGAGGTAGTAGAATATTGGAGTGATGGGGTGTTTAACACTCAAGTATTTGTATTCCTTCTCATTCAGTATTCCATTTCTCCTTGCCTCCCCCAAGATCCTATCTAAGTCCTTCTTGTAGCCTTCAACTGGGTTGTTCCTGAGTTTTTCATAGGTTTTTTTGTCTGCGAGAATCCTGTTGCATTCTTGGTTGTAATCCACTTTGTCTAAGATTACCAGACCTCCTCCTTTGTCCGCTGGTTTAATGACCAGGTCATGGTTTCTCTCAAGGGATTTTATTGTTGATAGTTGATCCTTATTAAGGTTATGTTTGGTCATCTTAAGTTTATTCTGACTGATGTTTCTGATGTCGTTGCAAACCAGAGTGTCAAATGTTTCGATTGCATTTCCCTTACTCATCACCGGATAAAACGATGATTTTGGTCTTAAATCGGTGTGTTTATACATACTGTTGGTGAGGCTTGGGCTTTCTGGATTCAGATTTCCTATTCTTGTGGACTGGAGTTCCAGTGGGGATTTGATGAAATGTCTCTTGAGTGTTAGTTTTCTTATGTACTCCTTAGCATTCACGAAGGTTTCAAATTTATTTAGACCTTTTGCTGGGGCAAATGAAAGCCCATAATTCAGGACTGAGGACTCCTTATCTGTGAGAGTTATCGAACTTAGGTTATAGATACCCTTCGGTGTTCCTTCATTTGTTGGGGGGTTTGTTGAATGTTCATCTGATGGAGCTTTCTTGCGATTTATTCGCCTCCCACCTCTCTTGCCTCTGTGTGTTTTCTTTTTTCGGTTGGCATCATGAAATCTTCGGGACAGGAGTTCTTTCTTTTTGAAGATGTTCTTTCTAGTTCTTTGGTTGATGTCTGATGTAGTCCTAAAAAAGAATGTCCCGATGTGGATGCTGCATTTTGTTCGTTAGGTCGTGGGTTGGGTGCTCCGTTATATCTTTCATTTGGTCTGTATTGTTGACTCTCATTGTTCACTTGTCTCGGGGTATCTTGACCTCCCCTGTAACCTGGGTGGGTGGGGTTTATTGTTCTGTTGTGGCTTGTGTTGTTATTTTCTCGCCAACTTCCCCTTCTGTTTTGGAAGTGCCCATAGTTTCTAGGTCTCCTATAGTCCCATGTGTTATCGAAGTTTTCCCTTTGGAATCTGTTGTCCCTTTGGAATCTGTTGTTACCACGGGTTTCTTCATATGGGCGTGTCCCGTATCTTCTCATCGGGAAGTGGTAAGGTGAGGAATATGGTTCCCTGTAGGAATAGTTGGGAATAGGCTCTCTGTGGAATCTCTCAAAGTTACCCCTTCCATTGTATCAGGGTCCATGGTAGATTGTTCTGTTAGTCGGAGTCCTAAATTCCTGATGCCCATCGTCGATCCTTCTTTGATTGTGCTTATAGTACATATTCCCTGGGGTTCTGTTATATTCAGGTCTGTAACCCATATTGTTGTCTCTCATTGTTTGACCTCTCTCATTCTTATTCGGTTGGTCCGGGTGTTGCCCCCTCTCTCGTGGTTCATGATAATCTCTCTGGTCGTAATCCTTAAATGGTATGTAGGATTGTTTCCTTCCTCTGTTATGGACCTCAATCCATTCATTTGGTTCACTTCTTTGGTGTTTGTTTTCGTCTCCATCGTTACATCTGTTGTCATTGTTTGTCGTAGATTTATGTAGGGCATCATTTTCTTTTGCCTCTCTGATGAATTCTAATTCTCTATTCAGTTTCTTCGATTTCTTGTTCGTGATGTCCTCCCTCATTTTAGTTACCCTTCTGGTGAGGTTTTCCTTCCTTTCTAGGAGATCTTTGGTTTCAATTATTGATCCATCTGGACTCGTGAGGTCATCTTCATTCTTTTTAATCTCCTCGTCCACTTTAGCTAGGATAGATTCTCTATATTCAATAATTGCCTCCATTAGCTTTCTGGAGCTCTCTATCAGAATATTAGACCATTTATCTATAAATTCCGGATCTTCTAAAAGGAATGCACAATCTTTTTTAATTAACAATCCCTTAGGGATAATATTAAATTCTAGGCATTTCCTGAGAAAAGTGATTTCTGCTTTGTATTTCACCTCTTGTATCAGTAGTTTCTCCAAGTTCCTAAATATAGAGTTGTAGTCAATTGATCCCGTGTCTCTATTGTTTTGGTCTGTAATCGAGTTGTTAATTTCTAGTGTAATATCTTGTCTCATGGACTTGGTGATGTCCATGATTAGTGAGCCTCTCAATGTGATCTAGGTGTGGTGGTTAGTACAATAAGATAGGTAAATCTCTATCTCTATATATGTTTAGTGGTAAGTGTATTATTATATTATTTTTATCTAACAAAATAAAATATATCTTGTTAAATAAATTAATCCTATTTAAAGCTAAATACTTACCTGTAAAATAAACCCTAATATAGCTACAATATAATGAATAATTATATTGTAGCTATTTTAGGATTAATATTTATTTTACAGGCAACTTTGTATTCATTTTTAACCAGGTACAATAGCTATTAAATAGTTAATAACTATTTAATAGCTACCTAGTTAAAATAATTACCAAATTACCTGTAAAATAAATCCTAACCTAAGTTACAATTAAACCTAACACTACACTATAAATAAATTAATTAACTAAACTATCTACAATTATCTACAATTATATCAACTAAACTAAATTGCAAAAAAAAGCCCCACTAAATTACAAAAAAACCCCCACTAAATTACAAAAAATAAAAAAAGATTACAAGAATTTTAAACTAATTACACCTACTCTAAGCCCCCTAAAAAAATAACAAAGCCCCCCAAAATAAAAAAATGCCCTACCCTATTCTACAATAAAAATTGTAAAGCTCTTTTAACTTACCAGCCCTTAAAAGGGCCTTTTGCGGGGCATGCCCCAAAGAATTCTGCTCTTTTGCCTGTAAAGAAAAACATACAATACCCCCCCAACATTACAACCCACCACCCGAATACCCCTAATCTAACCCAAACCCCCCTCTTCTGGACAGATCAGTGATACCCGACGTGGTGAAGACAAGGTAGGGAGATCTTCAGGTGCTTAGTGTTAGGTTTATTTAAGGGGTTTTGGGTTAGATTAGGGGTATGTGGGTGGTGGGTTTTAATGTTGGGGGGGGGGGGTATGTTTTTTTTTACAGGCAAAAGAGCAGAATTCTTTGGGGCATACCCCGCAAAAGGCCCTTTTAAGGGCTGGTAAGGTAAAAGAGCTTTACAATTTTTATTGTAGAATAGGGTAGGGCATTTTTTTATTTTGGGGGGCTTTGTTATTTTATTAGGGGCTTAGAGTAGGTGTAATTAGCTTAAAATTGTTGTAATATTTTTATAATGTTTGTAAATTATTTTTTTATTTTTTGTAACTTAGTTCTTTTTTTATTTTTTGTACTTTAGTTAGTGTATTTATTTGTATTTAATTTATTGATAGTGTAGTGTTAGGTTTAATTGTAACTTAGGTTAGGATTTATTTTACTGGTAATTTTGTATTTCTTTTAGCTAGGTAGTTATTAAATAGTTAATAACTATTTAATAGCTATTGTACCTGGCTAAAATAAATACAAAGTTGCCTGTAAAATTAATATTAATCAAAAAATAGCTACAAAATAATTATTAGTTATATTGTAGCTATATTAGGGTTTAGCTTTTATAAGTATTTAGCTTTAAATAGGAATAATTTATTTAATAAGATTTATTTTATTTTGTTAGATAAATATTATATTTAAACAGAATAGTTTAGTGTTAGGAGCGCCTATTTAAAGGCTAAGTCTAATGAGGGTATAAATAAAAATACGTCGTTAAGTATACCAGCACAAGGAGCCCAAGTGTGTAAAAAATATTTACAGGTTTATTATAGCTTTAAAATTAACAAATTTATTAAAGCAATAGCTAGGTGTCTATAATTGCAAACAGATTTATAAAAGCATAAAAGTATATGGATCCATATTACTTCATAAATAAACAATAATTAAAAACATTCAATGGTGGACTGTTTATATGATAAAATCAGTTTTACAGTCTATGATAAAATTGGTTTGGGTGAAATCAAAAAGATGTACAAATGATACAGTAAAATACAATAAAATATGCAATAAAATTCAGAAATGGTGTACAAAAAGCAGCAAATGGGGATAGGTCGTGTGACCTAGGATAAGAACATATATGTGAAAGATGTCTTCCTGATTTAATTTGAGAAAAAAAAATGATAATCCTTTGAAAAGTTAAGTGAAATGATGTTTTAAACCTGAAAAAATGTGTGAATCCCCTCGTGAAAAGTCAAAAAGTGTCCAAAATTAAGTCAATAATTATATCAAAAAAGGCAAAAAAGTCAATTATGAAAAAACAAAAATCCAAAATAAGATATCAAATTAAAAATGAAATCCAAAAAATTTTTTTAGTGATAATGTGATGTCCAATAAAAGTCAAAAATGCCACCTGTGTTTATGAATCAAACTGTGAATAGCTGAAAAAATAAAAATAAAAAATCCAACTGACCAATTTCTTGAAAATATTGGATATAAGAAACAGTAAATATAAAAAATGATTATAAGAAAATGTAAGATGATCCAATCCCTGTGGAAAAAGAAAAATGCAACATAGAGCAGTATCGTTTAAAATATGTTTGCACAAGTAGAAATAAAACTCACCATATATGCCAACGCGTTTCGGCCCACCAATAGGGCCTTTATCAAGACAAGTCTTGATAAAGGCCCTATTGGTGGGCCGAAACGCGTTGGCATATATGGTGAGTTTTATTTCTACTTGTGCAAACATATTTTAAACGATACTGCTCTATGTTGCATTTTTCTTTTTCCACAGGGATTGGATCGTCTTACATTTTCTTATAATCATTTTTTATATTTACTGTTTCTTATATCCAATATTTTCAAGAAATTGGTCAGTTGGATTTTTTATTTTTATTTTTTCAGCTATTCACAGTTTGATTCATAAACACAGGTGGCATTTTTGACTTTTATTAGACATCACATTATCACTAAAAAAATTTTTTGGATTTCATTTTTAATTTGATATCTTATTTTGGATATTTGGTTTTTCATAATTGACTTTATTGCCTTTTTTGATATAATTATTGACTTAATTTTGGACACTTTTTGACTTTTCACGAGGGGATTCACACATTTTTTTCAGGTTTAAAACATCATTTCACTTAACTTTTCAAAGGATTATCATTTTTTTTTCTCAAATTAAATCAGGAAGACATCTTTCACATATATGTTCTTATCCTAGGTCACACGACCTATCCCCATTTGCTGCTTTTTGTACACCATTTCTGAATTTTATTGCATATTTTATTGTATTTTACTGTATCATTTGTACATCTTTTTGATTTCACCCAAACCAATTTTATCATAGACTGTAAAACTGATTTTATCATATAAACAGTCCACCATTGAATGTTTTTAATTATTGTTTATTTATGAAGTAATATGGATCCATATACTTTTATGCTTTTATAAATCTGTTTGCAATTATAGACACCTAGCTATTGCTTTAATAAATTTGTTAATTTTAAAGCTATAATAAACCTGTAAATATTTTTTACACACTTGGGCTCCTTGTGCTGGTATACTTAACGACGTATTTTTATTTATACCCTCATTAGACTTAGCCTTTAAATAGGCGCTCCTAACACTAAACTATTCTGTTTAACTTCCTCTTGGGTATCTAGAGACCCTATCGTTATAGGAGCTAAAGTCTTGTAAGTTAGCGCCGTCGGGAAGACCACACACCACCAAAATATTATATTTAACTTAGGGGGTGTTAGGTTTAGGGTTAGACTTAGCTTTAGGGGTTAATACATTTATTATAGTAGCGGTGAGGTCCGGTCGGCAGATTAAGGGTTAATAATTGTAGGTAGGTAGCGGCGACGTTGGGGGGGGGGCAGATTAGGGGTTAATAAATATTATGTGGGTGTCGGCGGTGTTAGGGGCAGCAGATTAGGGGTACATAGGGATAATGTAGGTGGCGGCGGTGTGCGGTCGGCAGATTAGGGGTTAAAAAAAATGAATAGAGTGTCGGCGATGTGGGGGGAACTCGGTTTAGGGGTACATAGGTAGTTTATGGGTGTTAGTGTACTTTAAAGCACAGTAGTAAAGAGCTTTATGAACTGGCGTTAGCCCAGAAAGCTCTTAACTCCTGGCTTTTCTCTGCGGCTGGAGTCTTGTCGCTAGAGTTCTAACGCTCACTTCAGCCAAGACTCTAAATACCAGTGTTAGAAAGATCCCATTGAAAAGATAGGATACGCAATTGGCGTAGGGGGATCTGCGGTATGGAAAAGTCGCGGCTGGAAAGTGAGCATTAGACCCTTTCCTGACTGACTCTAAATATCAGCGGGCGGCCAAAACCAGCGTTAGGACCCCCTAACGCTGGTTTTGGCGGCTAATGCAGAACTCTAAATCTAGGCGTTAGGGTTTATTTTATAGGTAAGTATTTAGTTTTAAATAGGAATAATTGAGTTAATAATAGTAAATTTATTTAGATTTATTTAAATAATATTTAAGTTAGGGGGGTGTTAGGGTTAGACTTAGGTTTAGGGGTTAATAACTTTATTATAGTGGCGGAGACGTTGGCGGTGGCAGATTAGGGGTTAATACATTTAATAGTCTATGTGGGCTATGGCCGTTTAGGGGTTAATAGACTATTAGTTATTGCAGTGGGGGATTGCGGTTGACAGGTAGATAGACATTGCGCATGCGTTAGGTGTTAGTTTATTTTTGCAGGCATTTTCGGGAGTTCCGGTGCTCCCATACTCAGCGCAAGGCCTGCTATGGCTGCCTTTTATGGCAAGGTAAAAATGGAGTAAGATTTTTCAATTTTCGCCATGTAAGGCCTTGCGCTGGATATTGGATACCGATTTACGACGCAGTCCCATGTTAGCCTTTGGGAGTAAAAATTGCGAGCGACGGGTGAAATATACGGGCGTAATTGTATGCTATGCTATATATGTAATACCAAAATCGCGTAAAAACTGGCGGCGGAGGCTTTTTCGGGCGACGCTGCATATGTAATGGAGATCACAGTGTACAGTTTGTATATCTATATAAAGACAGCTTTTTTAGTTTAGAATACTCAAACCATGAAAGGGTTGCCTTTATAACACTTTTGACACTTTTGCCCACTAATGGTTATTATGTTGCCGATGCGCTGTTACAATGTTCCAATCCACTCTCAATGCACAATGTTGCTGATATGTTCATATATACAAAGATAGCAGAAATATCTAAAGTTTTTAATTTTATATATATATATATATAAAAGTCTTTAAATCCCAGGTCTGATTTTCTCAGATTCTTTGTGAAATTCAATGACATCAAATATCAGTTTAAAAGATATGTATCCTTAGACAGTAAGAAGTTTCCACTTCCTAGACCCTACCTCAATCGTATGAAATAAAGGAGCGGGATCCTCATTGGTCAGTATATGCAGTGGCGTAGCGTGGGGGGGGGCACAGGGGAGGTTGCCCCGGGCGCATAATTATGGGGGGCGCAAAGCCTCCACCAGATAGTAGACTGTGACAGTCAGTCCCAGACTCCAGCGGCGCTTTGGCAACTTGGCAAGCAAAGGGAGAATAAACATTCTAACAGGTGCCCTGCTGTTCTGTCTTGAGTCTCAAGCAAGTGTGAACTTCAATTGTCAGTCAGTGTCGTCTGTGAGTCTGTGCCGCCTGTAAGTGTAATAATAAGTGTAAGTAATCCGACTCTGTCCGAACGTTACCTGCTGACTAGCGTTACGGTTTACGTCACTAGTTAGCACGTCGGGTCCTGACTCCTCCCACTCCCAGCACTCAGGTCAGGAGGGACTGAAGGAGCAAGAAGTGGAGGAATACTGTCTCTAGTGCGTCGTGCCCGCCCGTGACTTTAAAAGGTAAGTAATGTGGGAGCCTGGAGGAGAGGATAAAGGGATGTCGGTGGCTATATTGACTACAAATTATCACTATCTCACAATGCAACCATTAAACATGCTAAGAGGAATGGAATGTTAACCCGGTCCAGCCCAGGAACACCCTGAAATTTGCAAACACTCAGACTGAAAATTGTCTGATCAATGTGACGCACTGACTGCATTGGGAACCCTTGATTACAAGCATCTCTTCTCATGTCATTACAGCTGAGCCTTGGCCCTGCCTTGTTTATACGTGCTGCCTCTGTAACTTCATTATAACTTTTACATGCTATGGCTGATAGGATAAAGGGATGTCGGTGGCTATATTGGCTAAATTGTCACTATCACTACCTCACAATACAGGATTAAACATGCTAAGAGAAATGTTAACACGGTCCAGCTCAGGAACACCCTGAAATTTGCAAACACTCAGACTGAAAATTGTCTGATCAATGTAACGCACTGACTGCATTGGGAACCCTTGATTACAACAAGCATCTCTCTCATGTCATTACAGCTGAGCCTTGGCAATTGGGTATACGTGCTGCCCTGCACTCTGTAACTTACTTCATTAAAACTTGTACATGCTATGTATCAGTCATAGCATGTAAAAGTTATAATGAAGTTAGAGAGTGCAGGGCAGCACGTATACCCAATTGCCAAGGCTCAGCTGTAATGACATGAGAGAGATGCTTGTTGTAATCAAGGGTTCCCAATGCAGTGCGTCACATTTATCAGACAATTTTCAGTCTGAGTGTTTGCAAATTTCAGGGTGTTCCTGGACCGTGTTAACATTCCTCTTAGTATGTTTAATCCTGCATTGTGAGGTAGTGATTGTGACAATTTGTAGTCAATATAGCCACCGACATCCCTTTGTCCTATCAGCCATAGCATGTAAAAGTTATAATGAAGTTACAGAGTGCAGGGCAGAACGTATACCCAAGGGCCAAGGCTCAGCTGTAATGACATGAGAAGAGATGCTTGTAATCAAGGGTTCCCAATGCAATGCGTCACATTGATCAGACAATTTTCAGTCTGAGTGTTTGCAGTGTTACCTACTGTACTGGTGGAAGAGACTCAGTCAGTGCTAATGGGTTAGGGGGGCGCAATTCTTACCTTGCCCTGGGCGCTGACAACCCACGCTACGCCACTGAGTATATGGTCCCTGTTGCTGGATCCAAATCTGAGCGAATGGTCAGTCTTCAGTGCATCCTTTAGTATGGTACAGATGAGGTCAGGAAACTTCCCTCCAGGCGTATACCATCTTCCATGTGTAAGCCGCAAAAAAAAATCATCTGACACTCTACACACAGCGCCTCTCTCATTTCTTGCTTTATATATACATATATATGATTTTATATAGGTATAGATATAAATTTATTATTATTATTCTTTATTAAAGTGCCAACAGATTCCGCAGCGCTACCCATGGGTACAAATATAAAAGTACAACAGAGAAACAATACAATAAAAGACAAAATTTTACAGACAAATACAGGGGGAATTACCTATTTCCCTGGGAACTTACAATCTAGATGGGTAGGAGTATGGGAAACTAGGTGGGGAATATATATAGCAATATATATTTAAATATCTATTTAAAAATACATAGAACATATTCTGCAATGCGAGGAACATTCGAATGTGAAACATTTACTGTAAATACACAGTGTAAACTCTATTAAATATTAATATTGCATTAATATGCATTTACATGTATTCATCTACTTGACTGTAAAGGGCTCCAATGCACTTATATATATCTATTAATATGTCTATATATGTATACATATGTAATTATGTATTTATATGTTTATGTATGTCTGTAAATACATATATTCACATAAAAAATACATAAATATCAATGTACACACATATAAACACACACACATATATATATATATATATATATATATATATAAATATCCAAAGACAGTTGAGCGCCCCAAAGCACAAAAAAGACTCCACGAATAGTAAAAGGACTTCACTTTATTGAATTGATGGTAAAAACATGACAGCATAAAAAGCAGCTGTAAATAGCACTCAATAAAAGAAACAGACACAATGTCAGCGGTCAGGACCTCACGCAGACATGTTTCGTGCGGTTGCGCACTTGATCACTGCTAGCAGGAAACATGTCTGCGTGAGGTCCTGATCACTGACATTGTGTCTGTTTCTTTTATTGAGTGCTATTTACAGCTTCTTTTTATGCTGTCATGTTTTTACCATCAATTCAATAAAGTGAAGTCCTTTTACTATTCGTGGAGTCCTTTTTGTGCTTTGGGGCGCTCAACTGTCTTTGGATATTTCTACTGCATTTTGGAGCGGTTTACAGATCGGGCTCAGAATGCCACAGCTGCAGGTCTCCAGCAATTGTGACACACCCCCTCTCCTCAGTGTGCCGAACTTCAGCGTGTTACAGGTATCGCTTCTACTCTGTTGATTGTAGACATAACTGTAATAATTAAGGGTCTCATTGAGCACTTACACTAAGCCTTTGTATATATATATATATATATATATATATATATAATATATAGTAATACAGTGTCCCAGAAAGGCTAAGCACAGGCCCACAACTTTGGTAAATGCCAGGGTGCTCTTTACAAAAGTATAGAAAATCCCATGTTAAAAAAGGCACTCACTGGTCTTGTGAAAAGGAAAAATAACAATCAGATTGACCACTGTTGAGACAGATTACCGTGAAAAATGGATCTAAAAATGTTTGTATGGTAAGGATGAGAGACACAGGGAATATAACCCCAGACAACACAATTTCAATAGAACTAAGAACACAATTGACACTATGGATACCAGTAGTGGGGAGTCCTCTGGAAGTGACAACACCAATACCAACATAAAAAATAGTTGGCCTTCAAACACACTGGAAAACATAACAATCAGATCAGCCAATAAGACATCAACTACACAGTCAAAAAACTTAGAAGGATAAAAACCAGATGAGGGGGGTACAAAAAGAAAACCCATGTAGTACAAGAAACAAATACAGTATACAATCTTAGTACAAGGTCCCTTATTGAGAATGAAACCAAACTATTGAATAGGGGTCTTTCCTTTATTCCCACCCCCAAAACGGATTATTTTCAGATGGCTGTTGACATATATCATTTTCAGAGGCAGCTTAACATCAAATAATTTTTTTTAAAGACAAAACATCCGTACATACCAACACAACATTTAAAACCTCTTCAAAATTTTATCTACCTACATCCAATTCAACTATCAAAAGTTTCTCTATGTCTTATATGTTCAGATTATGATAATAATTCAAACACTCAGACATATTCTAACATTTCTGAAAAAGAATGTGAAGCACTATCAACTCTTATGAATGATACTACTATTACTATACGCCCTGCTGGCAAGGGGGTGATATAGTAATACTGGATTACAGTGTCTATAGATTAGAGGCCTTACGCCAACTTTCTGATGTATCCGCATATAAGAAACTGCCTTCAAATCCTACTAATCTATATAAAAAAAAATTGACAAAACCATCAATTTTGCACTACAAATGAACTACATCACAATACAAGAAAGTGAGTTTCTCACTACAGATTTCCCCAAAACACCAATATTATATCCATTACCCAAGATACATAAGTTTATCACTTCTCCCACAGACAGAAACTCCCTCTTATTAGCATCTAGCTATCACCCTAGACACCAGAAAATGGGGGTAATTTCCTCCCAGCTCACGAGAGTGGTCAGAAATAAATCTTAACCAATGTTACTAACACTCAACTAGACTCTATGTGTGAACAGGGAGGATATGACAAAAAGGGCATTGTGGCTGCAAGAAACAGATTGAACAATTGTACACAGAATATGCTATTAATGTCTGACAATAAGGCACTGACTCCTACTGATATCCAGTTGAATTGTGTGACCACATACACCCCTGTACATTCCACCTTACAATAGTCTATATGCAATAGATAGGATGTTTTGGGGACTGACAAAAGTCTTGCGATTTATAGAAACAAACCTGCAAGGATGGTTTACCACAGAGCAAGGAATGTTAGTGATCTGTTGGTCAAAACAGACCCCAAAAGATGTTACCAGAAAGAAATATGTTTAAAATCTACAACAGTGGGGTGCTTCCGCTGTGGAGATTGTGTCACCTGCAATAGTTTACTCGTAGGAGATTACTTTCAACACCCACACAAAAATAAGCGATATTCCATCCTATATTGGCTTAAATGCAGCAGTACTTATGTCATTTATATACTCATTTGCCCATGTTTCCTCTTTTACGTGGGTAAAATCACAACTACTTTTAAAGAAAGGATGACCAACCACAGATTCTCTATCAGGGAGGCACTGAAGAATGGAGAATCAGACCTTCCCGTAGCATGTCATTTTGTCACACATAAACATAATTTATCTAGAGGGATGGGAATTGTGCTAGAATGCTACTTCAATTGGAGTCCAGGAGGATATGTATGCTAGACACTGTGTCCCCCAGGGGACTTAACATCAATTTGGACTTTGGACCGTTCTTTGGTTGAAGATAACTGTTTCCAACATGGATTATTCTAAATTGGTGACTATGATCAGTACTATGTGGTTAACCCTTCCACTATATAAATAAAGAGCCTTGTTCTGAAATTATAATAGTATTCACAAAAGTCTCCTCCTGGGACAATACATACTATTCTCCTATTGTGTGCAGTGGGGCAGTAAGTGATTTTATTTTTAATTTTCACTAAATTTGCTGGATGCCCTCTTATCCAATAAATTAAGTTCTCCCAATATGAGCAATCTTCCCTTCAACACAATATGAAACATCATCTGCAAGTGGTTGATCCCTGAACATAACAACTTGAGACTACGATATTTGGTAAGATATGAAGAACCATGGGACTAACACATTTTCTCGGAATGACCCGCTATATGAAATGTGTGTCACGTTCATGAAGTTTTATGTTCTTAGGTGACGGTGGTGTCACTGGAAACAATAACGTGTGTATTAACCGACAGTGTAAGGGTTTAAATTCCCTCTGACTACTATCCGGATGTATGACGCATGCCAGAGGGGCGGGGCTTAACGGCCATGTTGGTAGTATGCAAATTAGCCATGCGGCTCTCTGTTTTCCATCTTAGTGAAAGGCACATGTGAGGAAGGATCCAATCAGCATGAAGCATCAACCTGACAAAGGATGGAACACATTGAATCAGATGTGGAGTGGCAAGCTTAATTACACACCGCTGTATGCGGTTTACTGATTGCTTATACAGGAGTGACTATAAAAGTCAGAACTTTTTCACTTTTATCCAGACCTCCTTTGGAACATCACGCTGGTGATGTTGCAATTCTAACTATTTGGGGACATTTGATAAAGATGCCAGTAGGGCATCGAAACGTCATGCTCTATTCCCTATTGTAACCTGTGTTAAATAAAAGCTATTTTTTGTACAAGCCCAGTGAGTGCAGCCACTTCCTGGAAAACTATATATATATGTAGTTCTGGGTTCCAAGCACTCACTGTACTTGTGAATTGCCTGGGTTCTCTCTATTGTGAATAGGTAGAAGCTTCAAAGAAAGAAGAGGCACTCACAGGACTTAATGAACATAATTTTGTTTTTTTATTAGTAATTCATCAACAAAGGTTCAGTCAAAGTTTCGGTCCTCACAGGGACCTTTGTCAAGACTGTTTTTGTAATTAATATATGTGGTATATATTCAAAGCTGAACAAACTTTCTTTGAAGTTTATATATATATATATATATATATATACATGTATTTGTATGTATCTCTATGTTAAAGCCCTTTGTCTGTTTTTTCCCTAACACCTGAGACCTCAAATCTTTGAGTTCTTATAACTTTTTTGTGCAATATTTTTTTCAAATATTTTATTAGATAGTGTTATTATGATTGTAAATGTACCTTTAAATATATTTTTGATGTATTTTATGACACTTTTTTTGTTTTACAAAACAGTTAACCGGAGCTCTGAGGAAGCGTTAACTTCAATTGCACTCAAAGCGATCACATTTACCTTCAATTTGTAATACGGATGCTACATCAGATGTGCGCAAACATATGTGATAAATACTGTATATTGTTAGCGTGCCACTCATAATCTGTCCTAAAATGTTTCCACTAATAAATCATCCTACTTAGATGATCTGTTAACAATGTAAATATAGGAGCTTCAAATGTTTACAAAATAGACAAAAAGAAAAGACAAAATAGAAGGGAAAAGGAAAAAATATTTCGTATTCTTTATTTTACAGTTCCTAAGCAACAGTTTTAGGCAACAAATGTAGGATAATTCATATTAGTATTAACAAAAAAGGATAACACCTATTTGTTTAGCAAGATATGCAATATAGTTGACAGGAAGTGTATTTGTAGGTAGGGATTGGCGAATGTGCTGAAAATGTAATTTGTTTTGTAGAATGAATAGTCCTGTGGACATTCGTTTTGGATAATCAAATGTTGATATGAAGAATGAAAATACATTAAAATTCGGTAATCGAATGTTATTTTCGGTTTTCGAATGCTACTTTCATTTTTGAATGTTCATAATTAGATTGAATATCCACATCTGAAATTTCGAATATAACATTCAATTTAACAAATACTATTAAAGGACCAGTAAATACAGTAGATTTGCTTAATCAACAATTGCATGATAAAAAGACAATGCAGTCTGAACTTTATTATTATTTTTATTCACCTAGATTACAAGTTTTGCGCTATAGAGGGTACGAAACAAACGCAACAAAAGTTGCGTTACTTCACCCTCCATAGCTCTGCCATTACGAGTTTTTGAAAAGCTGCCTTGTGCGTGTGATATGGTTGCGTTAAGCTCCATACTGCACAAAATACAAGCACTGCTTTGGCGTGCTCGTGCAAGCTTTCCTCATAGACATCAATCAGGAGAGAGTGTTAGAAAAAAGACTAACACCTGCGATTGCGGAATAAAAAGCTCCATAATGCAACCCAATGGATTTCTATGGGGAAAAAAAATTATGTTTAAAGGGCCACTGTAATTAAATATTTTCTATGCCTGTTACTAACTAACTACCCCAAATACGCTTTTTATCAATAGCATTTCATTAACATATCTCTACCGTATATCAGAAATCTTGTCTGCAAATTTAATTGTTTTCCAAACCCACTCCGTGGGTATCCTTTTCTCTGTACCAATCCGTTTACAATACCTAGGTTTCAAAATGGCGCTTTAAACACAAAGTTATTGGTTTAAGTATTTTGAGCAAGCAGTGCTGAAAATAGTGGGCAGGATAACGTGACATCATCGGCGAATAAAAGATATAACTTTTAGAGCGTTATGAAACTTCGTTTTGGAGAAAATATAGGTCAGTAGGTTTTAATTGATGTTTATTAACTTTAATATGTTAGTTGTTTAGCTTAAAAATTATAACAGAAAGTAATCCTTTAAACCTAACACCCTAACATAAACCCCAAGTCTAAACACTCCTAATCTGATGCCCCCGACATCGCCGACACCTAGATAAAGTTATTAACGCCTAATCTGACACCCCCAACATCCCTGCCACCAAAATAAAGTTATTAACCCCTAATCTGCTGCTCCAGATATCGCAGCCACTATAATAAAGTTAATAACCCCTATTCCCCGCACCCCGACATCACCGCCACTAAATAAAGTTATTAACCCCTTAACCTCTGGCCTCCCACATCACTGCCACTAAATAAACCTATTAACCCCTAAACTGACAGCCCCCCACATCACCAAAAACTAAATTAAACTATTAAACCTTAAACCTAACAAACCCCTAAATTTAAAATAAAATTACAAGATCCCTATCTTAAAATAAATAAAAACTAACCTGGGAAATTAAAAAATCTAAGTTTGAACTATTAATTAAACTAACATCTACTATTATACTAAAATTAAAAAACTATCAAATCAAATAAATTAAATCATTAAAAAAAACTAACACTACTAAAAAAATTAAATCTACAGTTACAAAAAATTAAAAATACTAAATTACAAAAATGTAAAAATACTAAATTACAAAAAAATAAAAAACAATTATACCTAATCTAACAGCCCTATCAAAATAACCCCCCCCCCCAAAACAAAACAAAACATTTTCTTAAAAAAACTCATAGCCTACAATAAACTACCAATAGACCTTAAAGGGCCTTTTGTAAGGACATTGCCCTAAAGGGCATTCAGCTCTTTTTCTTGCCATTTAAGACAAGCCCAAACCCTAATCTAAAAAAAAAAAACACCCAAAAAAGGTTTTAAAAAACCTAACACTAGACCACGATGATCCACTTACAGTTTTTGAAGTCCAGACATCCATCCTCATCCAGGCGGCAAGAAGTCTTCATCCAGGCAGCGAGGTCTTCATCCACCCAGGCGGTGTCTTCTATCTTCATCCAGGCGGCATCTTCTATCTTCATCCCGGCAGCGTAGGGCGACTCCATCCTGAAGACATCCGGAGCGGAGCATCCTCTTCATACAGTCGCCGCCGTCGTATACTGAATCTTTAATGCAAGGGAGCCTTTTCAAAATGGCGTCCCTTGCATTCCTATTGGCTGATTTGATTTTTGAAATTCAAATCAGCCAATAGGATGAGAGCTACTGAAATCATATTGGCTGTTCAAATCAGCCAATAGGATGAGAGCTACTTAAATTATATTGGCTATTCAAATCAGTTTGTCTTAAAAGAGCTGAAAGTCCTTTTAAGGGCAAGAAAAAGAGCTGAATGCCTTTTTAAGGGCAATGCCCATACAAATGCCCTTTTCATGGCAATGGGTAGCTTGTTTTTTTTACAGTTAGGTTTTTAGAGTTAGGTTTTTTTATTTTGGGGGTTGCTTGGGTGGTGGGTTTTACTGTTGGGGGGTCTTTGTATTTTTTTTCAGGGAAAAGAGCTGATTTCTTTAGGGCAATGCACTACAAAAGGCCCTTTTAAGGGCTGTTGGTAGTTTATTGTAGGCTAGGTTTTTTAGGGCTATTAGATTATGTGTAATTGTTTTTATTTTGGATAATTTTGTTTGTTATTTTTCATAATGTAGTGTATTTTATTTTTTGTAATTTAGTATTTTTAAATTTTTTGTAATTTAGTATTTTTAATTTTTTGTAACTGTAGATTTAATTTTTTTAGTAGTGTTAGTTATTTTTAATGAGTAATTTAATTTATTTAATTGATAGTTATTTTAATTTTAGTATAATAGTAATGTTAGTTTAATTTATAGTTTAAACTTAGGTTTTTTTTAATTTCCCAGGTAAGTTTTATTTATATTAAGATAGGGATCTTGTAATTTTAATTTAAAGTTAGGGGGTTGTTAGGTTTAGGGGTTAATAGTTTAATTTCGTTTTTGGCGATGTGGGGGGCTGTCGGTTTAGGGGTTAATAGGTTTATTTAGTGGCAGTGATGTGGGAGGCCAGAGGTTTAGGGGTTAATAACTTTATTTAGTGGCGGCATTGTTGGGGAGAAGCGGAATAGGGGTTAATAACTTTGGTATAGTGGTGATGATGTTAGGGAGCAGGGGAATAGGGGTTAATACATTTTATTAGTGGTGGCGATGTCGGGAGTGGCAGATTAGGGGTTAAAATATTAAAAATAGTGTTTGCAATGTAGGAGGGCTTCGGTTTAGGGGTTAATAGGTAGTTTATGGGTTATGGGTGTTAGTGTACTTTGTAACACTTTAGTTATGAGTTTTGTGTGGTCTCAGATTGCAGAACGGATCGTGTCGTTTTAGGGTGTAATGCAAGCTTTTTAGCCTCACGGCAAAACTTGTATTGGCAGCGCTATGGAAATTCCATGCAAAAATTTAATATTTTTGAGTGCGGGACTGACGTTGCTCTACAGACTAAAAGGCTTGCGGTATAGCTATACCGACAAGACTCATAATGTCTGCATTACTGTTTTAACGGTGACAGAGTCACAGAGAGGTGCAGCAGATACAGTGCATTGGGAGAGGTGGATTAGCCTAGCAGAGGCATTTAGGATGGATTGAAGGGGGGAGAGGTGGAAGAGAGGAAGGTCAGTTAGTAGGTTATTACAGTAGTCAAGCCAGGTAATTACTAGGGAATGGATTAGCTGTTTAGCAGTTTCAGCACTTAGAAAAGGACGCATTTCGGAGATATTGCATATGTGATTGCGACAGGATGAAGAGAGCAATTGGATGTGGGGTATGAAGGACAGATTGGAGTCAAATGTAACACATAGGCAGCAGACTTGGGGTGATGGGGAGATAGTGGTGTCACTAACAGTGATAGTAAAGTTAGAAACTGGAGTAGAATTAGATGGAGGAATTAGAAGGAACAGATAAGCAGTCGCTGATGTGGGAAAGAAGGGGAGATTGCAGGGGTGGATAGGTAGATAGGAGTATCATCAGCATAGAAGTAATAGTTAAAGCCATAGCTACTGATAAGGTTACCCAGTGAGGAAGTATAGCTAGAAAATAGTAGAGGGCGTAGAACAGAGCCTTGAGGTTCTCCAACAGTCAGAGGCAATTAAGAGGAGGGGTCACCAGCAAATGAGAAAGAAAAGGACCTATTAGGGAGATAAGAGTTGATCCAGGAGAGGACAATGTCACAAAGTCCAAGGGAACTGAGAGTCCATAGGAGGAGGGGATGGTCAACAGTGTCAAAGGCAGCAGACAGGTCAAGTAAGATAAGTATAGAGTAGTGGCCATTGTTTTTAGCAGAAAGAAGATCATTAGTAACCTTGGTGAGGGCAGTCTCAGTTGAATGTTGGGGATAGAAGCCAGATTGCAGGGGGTCAAGCAATGAATTGGAGGGCAGGAATTGGGTTAGGCGATCGAAAACTAGTTTTTCAAGGACTTTTGAAGCTAGCGGAAGCAGTGATATGGGGCGGTAGTTTGCAGGAGAATTGGGGTTGAGGAAGGGTTTATTGAGGATGGGGGTGACCTTTGCATGTTTGAAAGAAGATGGAAATGAACCAGTAGTAAGAGATTGGTTGAATATGTGAGTAAGAGCTAGAGTGAGGGTAGAAGACAGAGAAGGTATTAAATGTGAAGGGATATGGTCATGTGGGCAGGTAGTGAGGTGTGAGGAAGACATTAGGGAACTCACTTCATTCTCAGTGGTTGGGGGGAAGGTATTGAGAGTGGTGGGGGGGTGACCAGGGCAGAGAAGGAAGGTTGCAGTCTTGTGGTGGGATGTTACTATGGATGGTAAGTGTTTTGTAGAAAAAGTAGTCTGCTAAGTCTTGAACACTAAAGGCAGATGAAGGGTGTGGTGCAGGTAGATAGAGGAGAGTTTTGAAAATAGAGAAGAGACAGTTAGGGTTTGAGGAGTGAGAAGATATAAGAGAAGAGAAGTAGTTTTTCTTGGCTAAGTGAAGGGCAGAGGAGTAAGAATAAAGAATGAACTTATAGTGGAGGAATTCGGGTTCAAAGCGGGATTTGCTCCAGGCACCTTCAGCAGCATGGGAGCATTTTTGTAGGTAGCGTGTTTGCTGAGAGTGCCAGGGCTGGAGCTGACGACATGGGGTTTTGCGTATTTATGGAAGAGCAAGGGTGTCAAGTGCAGAGGAGAGAGTATTGTTATAGTGGTTTCTAGCATTGTCAGAGCAGGATACTGTGGAAGTGTGGGAGAGGCATTTTTGAATAAGGTTGGAAAGTTGGAGAGAATCCGCAGTGTGCAGATTTTTACAGATGCGGGGGAGAGGGGGAGAAATAGGTTTAGCATGTACATTGAGATTATAGGTAAGCAGATGGTGGTCTAAAATAGGAAATGGGTGACAGGTGACTTCAGAAAGGGAGCAGAGGTAGGAGAATACCAGATCAATAGAGTGTCCATCATGGTGAGTAGGGAATAGGGTGGATTGCGACAGACCAAAGGAGTTTGTGAGTGAGAGAAGTTTAGAGGCAGCAGGGGCAGATGGGTTATCAATGGGGATGTTGAAGTCCCCTAGGATTAGAGCAGGTGTATTTGTAGAGAGAATGTGAGAAAGCCAGGCAGCAAAGTTGTTAAGGAATAGAGAGGTTGGTCCAGGGGGGCGATAGATAACTGCCACTCTGAGGGAGAGTGGGCAGAACAGGCAGATGCAGTGGACTTCAAAGAAGGTGAAGGAGCGAGATGGATGAGAATGCAGGTGCTGATTAGTGATGTTGCGAACCTAAAAATTTGGGTTTGCGATCCGTGAACGTGAACTCCCGCAAAAGTTTGCGAACCGGTGAACTGTTACACCAGATATGAGTGGTGACACTGGGCAAGGGGGCCTTGCACACTCGCTGGCAGGCAGGCAACTGCAATCAGATTACACAAGCAGACTGATGTTTCACAGTCAAAATTTTTTTTTTTTTAAATTTACACTACTGTGACAACAGATATGAGTGGTGGCACTGGGCACGTGGGCATGGCACACACGCTGGCAGGCAGGCAACTGCAATTAGATTACACAAGCAGACTGATGTTTCACAGTCAAAAAAGTTTTTTTTTTTTTTATTTACACTACTGTTACACCAGATATGAGTGGTGGCACTGGGCAAGTGGGCCTGGCACACACACTGGCAGGCAGGCAACTGCAATTAGATTACACAAGCAGACTGATGTTTCACAGTCAAAAATTTTTTTTTTTTTAAATTTACACTACTGTTACACCAGATATGAGTGGTGGCACTGGGCAAGTGGGCCTGGCACACACGCTGGCAGGCAGGCAACTGCAATTAGATTACACTAGCAGACTGATGTTTCACAGTCAAAAAAGTTTTTTTTTTTTAATTTACAATACTTTTACACCAGATATGAGTGGTGGCACTGGGCAAGTGGGCCTGGCACACACGCTGGCAGGCAGGCAACTTTAATTAGATTACACTAGCAGACATGTTTCACAGTCAATTTTTTTTTTTTTTATAATTTACACTACTGTTACACCAGATATGAGTGGTGGCACTGGGCAAGTGGGCCTGGCACACACGCTGGCAGGCAGGCAACTGCAATTAGATTACACTAGCAGACTGATGTTTCATAGTCAAAAAAGTTTTTTTTTTTTAATTTACAATACTTTTACACCAGATATGAGTGGTGGCACTGGGCAAGTGGGCCTGGCACACACACTGGCAGGCAGGCAACTGCAATTAGATTACACTAGCAGACTGATGTTTCACAGTCAAAAAATTTTTTTTTTTATAATTTACACTACTGTTACACCAGATATGAGTGGTTGCACTGGGCAAATGGCTTGGCAGGCAGGCAACTGCAATTAGATTACACAGGGAAAAAAAAAAGCAGACTGACGTTCTAGCCCTAAAAAGGGCTTTTTGGGGTGCTGTCCTTACAGCAGAGATCAGATGAGTCCTTCAGGACTGTAGTGGACACTGAATACACTAGCCTAGCTATCAATTTCCCTATTAAATCAACAGCAGCTACACTCTCCCTCCTCTCACTAAGAATGCAGCTTCCAAATGAATCTAAAATGGATGCTGTCCGGGAGGTAGGAGGGTCTGGGAGGGAGTGTCTGCTGCTGATTGGCTGGAATGTGTCTTCTGACTGTGAGGTGGAGGGTCAAAGTATTACTCAATGATGACAAATAGGGGGCGGATGGAACATCGCATATGTTCGCCCGCCGCGGCGAATGCGAACATGCTATGTTGGCCGGGAATTCGCTGGCGAACTATTCACAACATCACTAGCACTGATAGGAGCAGAATGGGGAGAGTAAGATTCCAACACCGCCACCATGTCTATCACCTGGCCTAGGTGTGTGGCTAAAATGGAGACCGCCATGCGTGAGAGCAGAAATGGAAGCAGTGTCAGAAGAAGATAGCCAGGTTTCAGTAACTGCTAGAAGATTGGAAGTGTTAGAAACAAACAGGTCATGAACAGTTGTAAGTTTGTTATAGGTAGAGCGAGCATTCCAGAGGGCACAAGAAAAGAGAGTGGATAAAAGCTGTGGGTTAATGGAGATGAGATTGTTAGGATTGAGTGACTTGGAGTTTGTATTGTGAAAGACTGAGCAAGAGTGTAAAAATGTGTTGATTGCTGCAGGGTCAGTGTTAGGAGAGATGTCAACAGAAGCAAGCAGTAATAGGAGTGTGAGTGACAGAAGGTGAGAGTGAGACTTGTAGGAGGGTGTATGATTAGAGACAGGAGAGTTAGATGGGGATGTATTTCTAAGGAGGCAGAGTAGTTCATGAGAGGACACCATAGGGGATGAGAGAAGGGAGGGAGAAAAAAGGATAGTGTGGGGAATATTGTTGTTATATTGGCATGCAATGAGTTTTAGGAAAATGTCAGACAGAAAGAGCAGAAAAGACATAGAGAGCATTGTGCAGGTATATAGTTAGCAATGTTTACCTGTTAGTAGGGACTGCAGTTTCCAACTCCAGTTCTTAACTCTACCACTTGTAACACAGGCTACTTAGAAGCACATGGCCCACATAGCCAAGGCTCAGAAAGCATGTGCTCAGCTATATATAGCAGTAAAATCAGAGTTGGAATGATTATATTCAAGGCAGCTGTGTTACGAGTAGACTAGTTAGCAAGACTTCAGTTACACTCTAAATTAGATGGGGGGTAAGCAAATGGCTGGGGAATGCATACATACATTGTACAAAGGAGCTGATAAAAAAAAAATATACAGAAAAGTCATAAATTCAGATTTCAGAGTAGATGCATACAAGGGAATTGAAAAGACATTAAAGGCACGTGGAATGGTAAGCAGGTCAAAAAAAGCAGAGGAGCAGATGCATACCAGGGAATTGAAAACAAATGAGTATTAGATTTTTTTATAACAAATTTCAAGGTTATGTATATTTCCACTCCCCCTGTACCATGTGACAGCCATCAACCAATCACAAATGCATATACGTATATTTTTTTTTTTTTGAAAATAATTTTTATTGAGGTAATATGACAAACAGAAGTGCAATTTCAAAGAAAAACATCATGGCAACATGCCCGTGTGACATACATCAGGATCTACATGATACATTAAGCAAGCATGTCCTCACATCTGTAGCATCTGAGTATATCCTAACCCAAAGGTAGATTTTCTAGCCATGTATATCACCTCGTTTTACCTAAATACATTTTCAACAGGACAGATAACACAGATTAAAACATCCAACTTATGATTAGCCCAATTTCAATTACCAATTCGTGACATATGCAGGCTTATACCTGTCCTTGATATATACAGCAGACCTTATAATACATAGAGTTTAGTTTGGACACCATATAGGTTAATAAACTGTAATAGTACTACGGCCTATCTTTCATACTTAGGCTCCAGATACAGAGATGTAGGCCTTTAAATGTCCATAATATTTGTATCAAGACATAAAACAGTATACCAACACATTTAATAATATAACTTCTATACGCTTTATTTCATAAACCTCCCAAATCTATTCATAAATATGAATGGAACACAGCTCCTTAGAGAAATTAGTGGGCCCTCTTGGGCCACGGTTGATGAAAATAATTGCAAATAGATATGGGGGGTTATAACTACAAGGGCTCTTTAGGATCCAGCGTCTTAATATGGTTCTATATACATATTAGTGGTGTTATTAGGCTCCTTATAAGCTTGTGAAGAAACCTGCTAGGGTTATTATACATAAAAATTTGTCTGAATCTACTAAAGTCTAGTGGGTTCTATATTTTCCTAACTATAGTATCAGAGCCTATGGTAGTGTTGCTGTGAGTGGCAGCCTAAACAAACATTCTGACAATCCCGCTGTACTTCAACATGCATACCTCTGTCTGACACCCATGGTAAATAATTATATTAGACCAGCACAGTAAAAAATGAGTTTGGTCTCTAAATTATTATGTGTCACTTCTGGGCCTCATGTTGGTAAGATTTAGTATGTGAAGGTCTCAATACACTGTTCTTCTTCATGCCAACCCCTCAATTATCTAATGGCCCCCCTGGGCTCCTACACCATGATGTGCAACCCACGGAGGGGTGTATAATTACCCAGGAGGGGAAATACATAGTAATATGTGTAATACATTTAACATGCCATCAACCTTGTTACCCCGATCATATAACCTATCTAGATAAATAAAGAGGCTGGAAAAGGAACAATAGAACAGGCAACCATAACAGATAGACTTTTCACATGTCATAGATTTAAATCAAAAACAGTTCTATAGTAGTGACCCATGCACCTCCCTCACATACAGATGAGAAATACCAACACTTAATGTTTCTAGTACACATTATAGATCGCAGCATGCAGAGCACAGATGGGACACCCACCCCCACTATGGTCACATTACCCCAATTATTAGAGCCTGAGTTCTGTAGAGAAAAAAAACAAAAACATTATAAATAACTATGCTAGTACCTCTACGCACAATGTAGGCTGCGAAGCTTAACTATGTGAGACTAAGGCATGTAATTCTTATATTAAAGGCCACAGATAGCTAGGTCTAGTTAGGAATCATAAAAAGTTCATATCAGGGAGCAAGGCCGTCATCAGAGTTATGCACTTATGGCACCTCAGTTCCAATCTCGGTAGAACAGTCAAATCTACCCGGCACCAATCGGCCAGCATATTCTATATAGAACAGTCCGGTTCCTCAATACAATGGGAGGTAGAGTTTTTAGTGCCGGACCCGATAGTCCAGCCTCAACCCCTGCTCTTACGGAGTCACCCAATGCCTGTCTGATCATAGCGGCAGGGTGGGAGTAAAGACCTCCCGGTCTCCATTGGACTTGGACAGCTGAGAAGATATGAGGGATAAATCTAACCCATGTGCCAGCCATTGCACTCCCAGGAAAGGCCGCTGCGGTACTGAAGTGAAATCCGGCCAGGGGGCTCCATCCCCCACCCAGGGAAACCAGCCGCATCCCCCCAGGCAGCGAACAGGGCCAGCCCCGGACCGGAACTCCGTATTTGACCCTCAGGCTGATAGCACCACTGATCCCCCAAAACCAAGAGGTGCCGGTCTGCACTAACTTCAGGTACATTTTGTGCTTGTTCGCCTTTACTCGAAGGGCTCAGACTGCGATGTGGGAATGTTGGCGGCTCACTCTGCAATATATTGCCGTAAATAGTTGCGGTTTCCATCCGGCCTGATGTGGCTGCGCAACTATGCGGTCAGTTCTCTTGCATATCAATGCGTCCCGTTTCTCCATCAGAGCTTTCACAACCAGATATAGCTCATCCATGGTGGTTTGCTGGAGGTAGATATAGGCACAACTCTGAGTGAATGCAGAGGTACGATTCTTACTCTGCTTACCCTGGTTCCCCGGGGGGGGGGGGGTGCTGGGTTTCCCTTCCTTGAAGGCCACCAAGAAATCCCTGCGATCCGGTTTGGGAAGCTTCTTTTTCTTTAAATATAAATATAGTCCAGACCCACAACGTGTTCTCAGCCTCATAGGGGTCAATTTCTGCCTGGATGAATGAAAATATCCTAATTACAAGGCGGATTGTAATATTTCTTTATGGAGCTCCCAATTTAGCAGCCATCTTAGGCCTTGGCCCGGACACGCCCCCATATACGTATATTTTAATATTTAAAAATATATCAATATATCAATTCAAATGTTTCTATTTCAAATATTGACTAATTTGAATATTACATTTAAAGAGAGCATTATAAATAGTATTACAAATATATTAATATGAATTTTTCAAATTTGAGTATTGTATAATTTGAATCAGATTATTAGGTAAATATGAATTTAATATAGCATTTAAAGAAAGCATTAGAAATAATATTACATTAAACCAATGTTAGAATATTGTACAAAGATTCAAATTTGAAAATAACAAATTTGTTTAATTTTTCAAATGTTGAGAAACATTCGCCCATCCCTATTTTTAGGTGAATGCACAGGTCTGAAATGTAGTCATGATTTACAATGCTACATACACAAAATATTATTTATATATATAAATATATATATTATAATAATACAAGATTTTATTTATATTAACATAAATATTATTGTCATGGCACATTTTTTGGAACCCATGGAAAGATTTTTGAAGGTGCCCATGTATTTTGATATACAAGGTCTAATTTAAAGAAACATCCTTATTAAGATGAATATATTTTTTTCCCTAATATTGGGTTAAACAATGCATTTTTAGTTTAGTTTATCAAGTATTTCATTACAAATAAGATCCCATTTCAATGCAGCTGTAAGCGATTTTAAAAGTATTTTTCCAAATATGCTTTGAGGGATAAGGAAATAAGTGCTCAATTAGTAACTTATGACTGCACAGAGATCTTTAGAGAAATATTAAACTAGGACTAGGAATAGGACCTCATATAATAAACTTTAGTCTAAGTAGAAAATAATCCTCACTTTGTAGTCTTCTGTGCTTGTGTAAAATGTTTTCTGTTTGGATGCAATGCTTTTTTGAACAGAATCATATTATGACTGAGTGGTTATGTGTTTAATAGGTGTCTCTTCCAGTATCGGACATTACGCTTTCATATTCCTGCTTCATCATGCATGAGACATTTTTGATAAATGACAGAGACAAAATATATTTCAAAGTCTGCAGCAATCTCTTTGCATAAAAGCACTACTATTTGAAGGGAATTTGCAGACTGATTGCCAACACCAACATTTTTGCGATGATTGATTTGAGGCTTAGTGCTCAGTTTAATTTTGGAATACCATACTTTTGAACTTCCACTTAAAGGACCAGTAAATACAGTAGATTTGCATGATCAACATATACATAATAAAAATACAATGCGATAGCACTTAGGGGTAGATTAACCAAAGGTCGCTGTAGCAAATCATATCCGCTTGACCTCACTAAATGCAGACATTTAACATTGCACAAGCATTTCTGGTGAAATGCTTGTGCAATGCCGCCCCTTGCTCACTCCACTGGGTACCCCAAGTGTATTTCTTGAATGGATGTGTAAATTATTTATTATTATTATTATTTATGTTTTGCTATCTCCTATATATACTCACCCAGCGTCAACTCATATTTATTATAGGTACCAGTACAGTTCTTGCTGCTATTGTTACTGTTGCATTATAGGGGCCTTAAGCCTAGCTTTAAAAGAGTGCAAATGTTCTTTATAATCATGTTTGTGAAATATTTGAGCATATCCATGCTTTATATGTCACACGAGAATTTTATATGTCACATAATAATAATAGTAATCATTTTAACAATACTATGTTTGACATAGTAGTGTATGCTGGCAAGTACCGTCCTATTTAGACTAAGACAGAGGTATGGTCAGAATTGATTTATAGTTATATGCACTATATGTTACACTCTCTATGAAGTACTTGGTCAGTGATATGTGAGAGGGGAAAAGGGTTAACTTTCTCAGAGTCAATTGAACATTTATGTCACATGATGTGACAACAGTCAATGAAACAGCAGCATTTGGTTTAAATTTTACGGTTGTTTTACTATTAACTATGTCTATGATTAAGGCCGTGTGCCGAAACATGTCAGACAAGTTCCTTCTTATTTTGTTTTAATTTTAACTTTTGTGCAATAAAGACTTGGGCCCCAATTTATGGAAGTCTGGTGGACCTGATCCGACAGTGCGGATCAGGTCCGTCAGACCTCACTGAATACGGCGAGCAATACGCTCGCCGTATTCAGCATTGCACCAGCAGCTCACAAGAGCTGCTGGTGCAACGCCGCCCTCTGCTGACTCGCAGCCAATCGGCTGCCAGCAGGGGGGTGTCAATCAACCCGATCGTACTTGATTGGGTTGGTTTCTGGCGATGTCTGTCCGCCTGCTCAGAGCAGGCGGACAGGTTATGGAGCAGCGGTCTTTGTGACCGCTGCTTCATAACTGCTGTTTCTGGCGAGCCTGCAGGCTCGCCAGAAACACGGGGCATCAAGCTCCATACAGAGCTTGATAAATATGCCCCTTTGTTTTTAATGAATAAGTGCCGGCATCCTTATAGTTTTGAACTGAGAGTTTTTCCCCAAGCAAGGCACCTTCATTGTTCTATGAGGATCGTATTTGATACAGACTTATTGGTGGCTCAAGTGGTCACGTGATGAAGCTGGTAGGCAGCACCAAAACGAGGCTGTTCTACACACCAGAGGGGCATGAAAGTGTGGGTTGTTTATCCAACAACGGAGGACTGTATGGGACCCTCAAAGTACCCTGTGTTCCAGTCTACAGAATGGTAACTGTGGATCCACAAGGAGGAACGGAACGTCTCTCCCTCTGTGTGCTATGTGAACTGCACAGAGGGGTGGGGAGCATAGCGGTTATTATCTTGTGACATTTGTCTGTAAGGGATTACCGGGTTACACTCCACACAATATAAAGTTTTAAGCCCTGCATGCAGTACCACAGCATGTAATACAGCCAAGCTGCTGTTTGACCCACTTGTCTGGCTGTATGAGCTCACCTAAGCCTGAGTGATAACCTTTTATATATATATATTTATATATATATATATATATATAGAGAGAGAGAGAGAGAGAGAGAGAGAGAGAGAGAGAGAGAGAGAGAGAGAGAGAGAGAGAAAGAGAGAGAGAAAGAGATAGATAGAGAGAAATATATATTTAACAGTGCTATGTAAAGCACATTGGAATGTGAAATATTAATATTTCATGTCGGGTTTATCGCTCTTGAATATATGTGGCTTGGTTAGCATGCGAGTATGGGCTCCATTGACTTCCGTGGATGAAGAAGTTAACACAGTTGCAATATTTTTTACTTTCAACTTGTAATATGAATGTTACCTGACACGTGCAAAAAGCCTCCATCTACCAAAGTTAATGCAGGAGTGGGAGCACTAAAAAGCACTCCATGCGTAATCTAGCCCTATATAGACTCATAAAGACATGCACATGCACCATTTTTAATGCATTGGTGCCACAAAAACAATCCCTATGCATTGATTTGTGACAATTGTACAGTTTTTTTCTTTGTTTATTAAGGTGTTAAAATACAGCTCAAATAAAATGTTTAAACATTGAAACTTAAATACAATACAATACAAAATCAAATATGATCTAGTTGTTCATTCATGGGACCAGGTTATAGTTAGAGATGATTGTAGTGGGACTTTTTGCACATTTAAAGGGACATTAAATCTTCTTTCATGATTCAGATAGAGCATGCAATTTTCAATAACTTTCCAGAGTATTTCTATTATCTACGTTGTTTTATTCTCATTGCATCCTTTGCTGAAAAGTATACCTAGGTAGACTCTGAAGCTGCTGATTGGTGGCTGCACATATATGCCTGTCATTAGCTTTCAGCTAGATCCCAGTAGTGTATTTCTGCTCCTTCAACAAAGGATACTAAGGCCTAGATTTGGAGTTTGGCGGTAGCCGTGAAAACCAGCGTTAGAGGCTCCTAACGCTGGTTTTAGGCTACCTCCGGTATTTGGAGTCACTCAAAAAAGGGTCTAACGCTCACTTTTCAGCCGCGACTTTTCCATACCGCAGATCCCCTTACGTAAATTGCGTATCCTATCTTTTCAATGGGATTTTTCTAACTCCGGTATTTAGAGTCGTGTCTGAAGTGAGCGTTAGAATTCTAACGACAAAACTCCAGCCGCAGAAAAAAGTTAGTAGTTAAGAGCTTTCTGGGCTAACGCCAGTTCATAAAGGTCTTAACTACTGTACTCTAAAGTACACTAACACCCATAAACTACCTATGTACCCCTAAACCAAGGTCCCCCCACATCGCCGCCACGCGATTACATTTTTTTAACCCCTAATCTGCTGACCGCCACCTACGTTATACTTATGTACCCCTAATCTGCTGCCCCTAACACCGCCGACCCCTGTATTATATTTATTAACCCCTAATCTGCCCCCCACAACGTCGCCGCCAGCTACCTACAATAATTAACCCCTAATCTGCCGACCGCAAAGCGCCGCCACCTACATTATAGCTATGTACCCCTAATCTGCTGCCCCTAACACCGCCGACCCCTATATTATATTTATTAACCCCTAATCTGCCCCCCTCAACGTCGCCTCCACCTGCCTACACTTATTAACCCCTAATCTGCCGAGCAGACCGCACCGCTACTATAATAAAGTTATTAACCGATAATCCGCCTCACTAACCCTATAATAAATAGTATTAACCCCTAATCTGCCCTCCCTAACATCGCCGACACCTAACTTCAATTATTAACCCCTAATCTGCCGACCGGAGCTCACCGCTATTCTAATAAATATATTAACCCCTAAAGCTAAGCCTAAGTTACAATTAAACCTAACACTATACTATCATTAAATTAATTAAATTAAATACCTATAATTACCTACAATTAAACCTAACACTACACTATCAATACATTAATTAAATACAATATCTACAAATAACTACAATGAAATAAACTAACTAAATTACAAAAAATAAAAAAATATTTACAAACATAAGAAAAATATTACAACAATTTTAAACTAATTACACCTACTCTAAGCCCCCTAATAAAATAACAAAGACCCCCAAAATAAAAAATGCCCTACCCTATTCTAAATTACTAAAGTTCAAAGCTCTTTTACATTACCAGCCCTGAACAGGGCCCTTTGCGGGGCATGTCCCAAGAAGTTCAGCTCTTTTGCCTGTAAAAAAAAACATACAATACCCCCCCCCAACATTACAACCCACCACCCACATACCTCTAATCTAACCCAAACCCCCCTTAAATAAACCTAACACTAAGCCCCTGAAGATCATCCTACCTTGTCTTCACCTCACCAGGTATCACCGATCCGTCCTGGCTCCAAAATCTTCATCAAACCCAAGCGGGGGCTGGCGATCCATCATCCGGTGGCTGAAGAGGTCCAGAAGAGGCTCCAAAGTCTTCATCCTATCCTGGAAGAAGAGGCGATCCAGACCGGCAACCATCTTGATCCAAGCGGCATCTTCTATCTTCATCCGATGACGACCGGCTCCATCCTGAAGACCTCCACCGCGGACCCATCTTCTTCCAGCGACGTCCAACTGAAGAATGACGGTTCCTTTAAGGGACGTCATCCAAGATGGCGTCCCTCGAATTCCGATTGGCTGATAGGATTCTATCAGCCAATCGGAATTAAGGTAGGAATATTCTGATTGGCTGATGGAATCAGCCAATCAGAATCAAGTTCAATCCGATTGGCTGATCCAATCAGCCAATCAGATTGAGCTCGCATTCTATTGGCTGATCGGAACAGCCAATAGAATGCAAGCTCAATCTGATTGGCTGATTGGATCAGCCAATCGGATTGAACTTGATTCTGATTGGCTGATTCCATCAGCCAATCAGAATATTCCTACCTTAATTCCGATTGGCTGATAGAATCCTATCAGCCAATCGGAATTCGAGGGACGCCATCTTGGATGACGTCCCTTAAAGGAACCGTCATTCTTCAGTTGGACATTGCCGGAAGAAGATGGGTCCGCGGTGTAGGTCTTCAGGATGGAGCCGGTCGTCATCGGATGAAGATAGAAGATGCCGCTTGGATCAAGATGGTTGCCGGTCCGGATCGCCTCTTCTTCCCAGATAGGATGAAGACTTTAGAGCCTCTTCTGGACCTCTTCAGCCACCGGATGATGGATCACCAGCCCCCGCTTGGGTTGGATGAAGATTTTGGAGCCAGGACGGATCGATGATACCTGGTGAGGTGAAGACAAGGTAGGATGATCTTCATGGGCTTAGTGTTAGGTTTATTTAAGGGGGGTTTGGGTTAGATTAGGGGTATGTGGGTGGTGGGATGTAATGGGCAAAAGAGCTGAACTTCTTGGGGCATGCCCCGCAAAGGGCCCTGTTCAGGGCTGGTAAGATAAAAGAGCTTTGAACTTTAGTAATTTAGAATAGGGTAGGGCATTTTGTTATTTTGGAGGTCTTTGTTATTTTATTAGGGGGCTTAGAGTAGGTGTAATTAGTTTAAAATTGTTGTAATATTTTTCTTATGTTTGTAAATATTTTTTTATTTTTTGTAACTTAGTTCTTTTTTATTTTTTGTACTTTAGTTAGTTTATTTCATTGTAGTTATTTGTAGGAATTGTATTTAATTTATTTATTGATAGTATAGTGTTAGGATTAATTGTAGGTAATTGTAGGTATTTTATTTAATTAATTTAATGATAGTATAGTGTTAGGTTTAATTCTAACTTAGGTTAGGATTTATTTTACAGGTAATTTTGTAATTATTTTAACTAGGTAACTATTAAATAGTTCTTAACTATTTAATAGCTATTGTACATGGTTAAAATAATTACAAAGTTGCCTGTAAAATAAATATTAATCCTAAAATAGCTACAATGTAATTATAATTTATATTGTAAATATATTAGGATTTATTTCACAGGTAAGTATTTAGCTTTAAATAGGAATAATTTATTTAATAAGAGATAATTAATTTCGTTAGATGTAAATTATATTTAAATTAGGGGGGTGTTAGTGTTAGGGTTAGACTTAGCTTTAGGGGTTAATACATTTATTAGAATAGCGGTGAGCTCCAGTCAGCAGATTAGGGGTTAATAATTGAAGTTAGGTGTCGGCGATGTTAGGGAGGGCAGATTAGGGGTTAATACTATTTATTATAGGGTTAGTGAGGCGGATTAGGGGTTAATAACTTTATTATGGTAGCGGTGAGGTCAGGTCAGCAGATTAGGGGTTAATAAGTATAGGCAGGTGGAGGCGACGTTGTGGGGGGCAGCTTAGGGGTTAATAAATATAATATAGGGGTCGGCGATGTTAGGGCAGCAGATTAGGGGTACATAGGGATAATGTAAGTAGCGGCGGTTTACGGAGCGGCAGATTAGGGGTTAATAATAATATGCAGGGGTCAGCGATAGCGGGGGCGGCAGATTAGGGGTTAATAAGTGTAAGGTTAGGGGTGTTTAGACTCGGGGTACATGTTAGAGTGTTAGGTGCAGACGTAGGAAGTGTTTACGCATAGCAAACAATGGGGCTGCGTTAGGAGCTGAACCCGGCTTTTTTGCAGGTGTTAGGTTTTTTTTCAGCTCAAACAGCCCCATTGTTTCCTATGGGGGAATCGTGCACGAGCACGTTTTTGAGGCTGGCCGCTTGCGTAAGCAACTCTGGTATCGAGAGTTGAAGCTGCGTTAAATATGCTCTACGCTCCTTTTTTGGAGCCTAACGCAGCCATTCTGTGGACTCTCAATACCAGAGTTATTTTTATGGTGCGGCCAGAAAAAAGCCGGCGTTAGCTTTTCGGGTCGTTACCGACAAAACTCTAAATCTAGCCGCAAGAGAATTAAGCACATTATACAATAGAAGTACATTTTTTAAAGTTGTATGATCTATTTGAATTATGACTGAAAATGTTTTAGGGTTCATGTCCCTTTGAAATAGGAAGTGATGGGACAAGTTCATGATTTGTAGACATGTGCACAGGCAAAACAATTTTTTTTCGACAGGTTTGTAATATATTTTTTAATATATTTGTTCTGGCTGAATTTCTTTCATGTGGGCATACGGTTTGGCTGAATGTTGGTTTTAATTTTGCTTCTGTTATTTCAAATGGTAACAGCAAATTTATAACTTTTAATGTATTCTGTTGCTTGTATATTGGAAGAATCACCAACTTGGCATGAATTGGTAAGAATTTGTATTTGTCTATACCTGAATGCATAATGATTAGGGTTTACTTTAATTAATGATCATGTATCTTTGAGTGTCTGATTTGAGTTTTAAGTTACCTTGAGGCTTGTTCAAGGAGTTTAGACACCATAAGTAATCAAGCATTGTAATCAGCTGTACATAATAACAAGCAAAATATACTATTGATAATATTGTTAAGAGCAGTGCAGAGCAAACTTAGTGCAGCAAGTACACTATTAATAAACATATTTTTTCCTTAACCCTGGCTCTGGTCGTTAAGTACCCTAACCGCAACATGTAAGTATTATTGGTTGAAAGAAATAACAGGCAATCATGCATATCCTAGTATGTGACAATTTGGTTTTAGATATATTTTTCTGTTCAAGAATTTTTCATAATCCAGTTTTACAGAATAAAAATTAAATATTATAGCAACTAATAACAGAAAACATATACATAACATGCACACAGTTGTTTAAAATTGTGCCACTTATATTAGCATATAAACATACGGGGCCAGATTATGAGTGGCATGCTAACAGTTATGCGTGAGCGAAAATAGGTTTGTGGGTGTTTGCACAAGTCGGCTTTAGCGCTCGTATTACAAGTTGAAAATAAACATGAACACGTGAGCGCAATCACAATTTACACTAGGATGATTACTGCATCCTCAGAACTCTGATTAACTGTTTCGCGAAGCAAAAAAGTATCACAAAGCACATCAAAAATGCATTACAGAGTACAGTTAAACTAGGGTGACCATATTGCCACTTTAAAAAGGGACACATATCAAAAATACATATGTTTAAAAAAAATGTTTTTAATAATATTCCATTATAAGAACCCTGACATATGTATTTTTCATAAGTGTTCCGTTTTCAATATGGTCACCCTAAGTTACACTCATAATAACACTATCTACTAAAAGTTATTGAAAACAAATATTGCGCAAAATGTTATAAGGGCTCAAAGGTATAAGGTCTCAGGTGCTAAATAAAAAAAAGTGGCTGGTTATTGCTACCGCAAAGTCGTGGTAGCAACTAGCGTTCCAAAAATTTACCAGAGTTCAGACCTCTGGCCAAATTTCAAAATCTCTCTGATTTGTTCCCAAAATTTAGTGTAGTGTACACTATATAAAATAAATAAAAAATGTAGCATCTTTTTTTTATTTTTATATATTTATTTGAATATATTAACACATAAATATATATTTATATACATATATATTAAAGATCTGCTGTCCATCGCTGCGCTACTTACCCCCTTTGAACTGCACTAACAACTAAACCCCCCTCTAAACTATCTCACGACATGAGAACAAGGCTCCCTAGTGGAGCCTATGGAAGCATGCTCTCATGAGCACAATGCTTCTGTGCAATGCGAATGACAGGTCGCATTCACATTGCACCTCACTTGTAATATCAGCTCATATTTGCGTGTGATATTTTGTGCACAACTATTGTTGATTACTATTATATTGTCACTTTCCCTAGCATGTAAAGTACCTCCATATAATGCTGTATAATATGTCAGTGCTTTATAGATGAAAGTCACCAAATTGAGTCCATCCAGATGATGGTCACAAAAGACAAAGGCGCCCTCCAAAGGCTATCGTCGATGGTAGACAGTCACCACGGTCAGCTCTTCTCAATACAGATGATAATTCTAAACAAAAAAACAAAAAGAAGAAGGCGCTCCAATGGTGCAGCAGGTTACAACAACATACATCAGATAACCCAAAAAGACCCTCTCTGCAAACAGGTACTCACAAAGAAAATGCACTATAATACAGTGCTATTCAGGCAGGCTGGATTGGTCAGAGCTGACCAGCGGGTTCACACAGGATTAAACGAACCCTTGGCTCTGTATGTTGAGGGAGAGAATTGGGGGGAGGGGAAAGACACTCCAATAGTGCAGATGGTCACAAAAATATGGACAGTTCTTCCAATTAACACCTCGCTGAGATAATATACTCACATACGGTGCACACTATAATGCAGTGCTAGTTATATAGGCTGGTAGATCAGAGCCCACCAGCTTGCTCACTCTGGTTAACAGGACCCAGGTTAAAGGTAAAAGGTAATCCAAAAAAGGAATAAATTCCTCAAAAAAGCTCACAAATCATTAAAAGTAAATATCCCTGGGGTGGAGCCGGCCGAGGACCAGCATGGCCATGTTCGAGTAATGCTCTGTATGCTGGCTCCTTGAGTCATAGAAGTTAGCCGCATGGGGACCTGAATTTTTAGCAGAGGAGAACTTGTCAGCAGGTTGAGTCACCATACAACCCGGGTTGGAGAGAGAGAGAGTCTAAAAACGAGCAGTCAGTGAGCAGCTGCACGATCCGGACCTTACATTGTGTAACCCGCCCTGAGGCCTTAAAGACCGTGCTCAGTTTTGGCACTGATCCCTGCAGAGGGAGAGGAGGGAGTGGTATCCAGCAATAGGGAGACTTGGCCCAATTAACAAAGACAGGACAACGCAAATAGCCCGATGCGGCTAAGCAAGTAAGTGGATGAACCGCAACTGTTATTGGGGGCAATAACGCTAGAGGGGCAATATCACAAAGGTCCCATCCGGCGCAATTACACCACAAAAATAATTGATCAGCACATCAACCTGCATCCAGATAAAAACATATTGAAAGAAATGGGGCAGGAACATAAAAATTAAATAAGATGGAAGGAGGATATTAGATGTAAAGGAAGGCTTGATGCACACTGCAGTAAACGGAGTAAGCATATATCACAAGCACTAAAAACTCACACAGCATAAAGATCTATCATCACAGGCCTCTAACAGCAAGACACCCTGTGGCAACGGCAACAGTGTATAATCGGAATAGGAACTGCAGGACAAACACATAGAAAGAGTGTGTTACCATCCAGGGCTAATAAAGGTGAGCGAGGGACACTAATACTCCATTAGGACTGAGAACTGAAACCACAGCTGAATCAGTATACTTGCTGCAAACTGGGAAAGAGTTAACACCTTACTACAAAAGATATTGCACTTCTTTATTAAGTGTCATTGATTACAATCTTTATAGAACAATACAGTGTTCTCAGAACTTGAAGAGGGACAAGGTGTTTCTTTTTTTTTAGTTTTGTCTCCTTTTTTTTCAGCTCTGAATTGTATTAACCGTGCACACCCTACTTTCTATACATTGAAGGTCTGTAACAAGAGAAAGAAAGGGTAGAGAAGCACTTCATTAGCTACTTCAGGGCAACCTTTAATCTAAGATGGCGGCTAATAGGCAAGCTAAAGCAGAGAGACAAATAAAGTCAGCTGAAACTATAAACACCAAAATGAATGCTTTCTTCAAAACACTGGAACCAAATACCACATTACTTTCAGCCTCACTTCAATATAGAATGTGTGAGGAAGGAGAAGATGCAGATTCTATGGTAAACAGTGAAGAACACCAGAGCGGACTTAAATGTTCTCCCTTCAAAAGAAGATTTTTCCAACTTTATGTCTCGTTAGTCAGGTCATCAAAGAGGGCCTGGCAGAGGTCAAAAAAGATATAACAGATATAGAAAACAGAAACAGAGTTGCACAACTGGAGGGACATGCAGAAGAAATCTCTGAGTCCACAAATTTATTCACCATGCAGCTGCAACAACAGACAATAGAAATCACTCAACTTCAAAGCCAGATTGAGGATCTGGACAACAGAGGCCAACGTCAAAACTTGAAAGTAAGAGGTATCCCTGAGGCGATTTCGTCTGCAGACCTACCACAGTATCTTCAAAACCTTTTTCACTTTTTATTTACTAGATGCTGATTTAGATTCTTCAATCCTTCTAAACAGAGCTCATAGAGCTTTACGTCCCAAACCAGTAGTTACTGCTCCACCGAGAGATGTTATTCTAAAATGTCACTATTTTCAAGAAAAGGAGAAAATAATGACTGCTGCCAGGAAGAAATCTCTGATAACCTGGAATGGCTACACCATTCAAATATACGCAGACCTCAGCCCTTTAACACTATCTAGATGCAAAGAAATAGGATTTCTAACCTCCCACCTGAGAGAACATGGAATCGCATACCGCTGGGGGTTTCCCTTCCTATTAAAAGTCTTAAAGGATAACAGAGAAATTGTCTACAGAGATCTGGAAGATCTAGAAAGATTTTGTTCTCAACTCAACATACCGGTTCCAAGATTGCCACAAGAAGAGGACCCTGGAAAACAGAATGCCAAGTCAGCGCTTCCCAAGCCTCAAAGATCAAAGTGGACCATCGTGGGCAGGAAACACAAGTTAACTTCCATAGAACACCTCACACGGATCCACAGCTGCCTATACCACCCTGATGTTCTACACATCCAGGCATTGGAAGTTATTCTAAAGAGAGAAGATGGTGGGCCCTTCTTGGGGGCGTGTGGTTTTTCAAGATTGATTGACTTTGCTGTAGTCTTCAATAAGAATGCACACTACTGTATTATAAAAAATCTCAAAGAATGTAGATTAATTGTATCCTGTTGAGCCTTAGAGAAGCTAAGGTCCTCATGATTTAAAAAAAAATGTTTGTTATTAACGACTCAATGAGGGTAGCAGTGTCTCACTGTTACATTACCCCCTTTAGATTCTAGAATTTAGGTAGAATGGTCCCTTTGGACCCAAAATTTTGAAAATATGTACTAAAATTTGTTTTAGAAGTTATAGTGTTTTTCTGTTTTCATTTTATAAAATTACTTCAAATGTGTTTGTTCCTATAGTGATACAGCTTTCTGCGTACGTAGCAATGTATGCTGCGTGGCAGAGAATGATTTTAATCCTCCTGCTCAGATTCATCGAGGTCGGGGTCTTCTCCCCTATCTATTTACACCTATACCAAGGTAAGGCACAACAGACACATCTCCACAGGCTATTCATTCCCTCTACGGATATAAATGCATAAACCCATGCATATAGTGTCCCAAAACACCAAGGGACTTAACTCACCTACCAAGAGCTCAGTGGTTCTAAGATGGTTTGCAAAACAAAAAAGTTCCATTGTATTTATACAGGAGACATACGTGGGCGGTGTACTCTAGGATAGACTATCTGTTTATAGACCAGTCCAGCCTTGCACTGGTCGCAGACACTGATATCTTGCCCATGGTTTGGTCGGACCATTCCATGGTCTCTTTGGATGTGGAGTGGCCTGATCATCCCATTCATCCTTTTATATGGAGAATGAATGACTACCTCTTACACCACTCCCCCCCCCCCGACTAAGCAGGCACTAGAGGAAACACTTGCAGAATATTTTAAACACAATGTAGATTCAGTCTTAAAGGGAGAATGTATCAAACACCAAGCCTACATGAAAAAAACATACAACTCCATGATGAAAGAGTTAACTGCACAATTACTACAGACAGAGGCGCGACACAAAAACGCTCCAAAAGATTCTAATCTCCTTACTCAGATAACGGCAATAAGGAAAGAGATGAATAACATTCTCATGAAAGAAGCACAGAAAAAAGCTCTAGCATTAAAGAAAACATATTTTTATTAGGCAAAAGATCGGGCCCCCTGTTAGCTAGGGCACTTAAGGAAAGGACAAACTCATATTAATTAGGTTAAATAACAATACAATACCTTTGCTCATGACAGTAAGGAGATAGCAAATCTTTTTAGGGATTTTTACCAACAATTATACAATATTGAAGTACAGAACACAAACAAGCATTACAATGACATGCATAAAAATATAGAAGCAGCGGATATTAATAAACTAACCAGAACTCAAGCACAAGACTTGGATAGACCAATCTCCCTGACAGAAATTTGAAAAGTAATCTCCCAACTACCCTTAGGTAAAAGTCCAGGGCCAGACGGCTTTACCAACTTATATTATAAACCCTTTTAAAGACCTACTGGCCCCACATCTACTGACCCTGTTCCGCAGGTTGGATGAGTCGGGAAACTTTTCTCCTGAGATGTCGCTAGCACACAGCTCTGTTATCCCTAAACCCAGCAAATCATTAGGCGATACAAGCAATTATCGCCCTATCTCATTGAACTCCGACATCAAAATTTATAGTAAAATCTTAGCCAACCGCATAAATAATATTTTAAACGACTTAATACATGTGGATCAGGTGGGCTTTGTGCCCAAGTATGAGGCTAGAGACAATATTCTGAGAACTTTAACTCTAATGGAATATACCAAATTTCACAACATAGACTCGGTATTAATCACTATTGATGCAGAAAAAGCATTCGATAGAACAAATTGGAACTTTCTAAAGCAATCCTTATTAGCATTCGGATTTTGGTGACAAAATGATCTCTAGAATTTTTAGTTTATACTCACAACCAAGTGCCAAAGTAAAAGCCAATGGTATGCTATCAGACTCCTTCACAATCCAAAATGGGACGCTCCAAGGATGCCCCTTATCCCCTATCCTTTTTATTTTAACTATGGAAATTTAGCTTCACATGTCCGTAGAAACAAAGATATTATTGGTATCCAAATAGGGCCTAACGACTTTAAAATAGTGATGTAAGCTGATGATGTTCTTTTCTCTATCTCATCCCCAACAACATCCATCCCAGCAATTATGACAGAATTAGATAGATTCGGCAAATTCGCTAATTTTTTAGTCAATAAAACAAAATCAGAAATACTAAACATATCACTTTCCCAAATAGATTTTAATAAACTTGCGGACATATGCTCATTAAGATTACAGACAAGCTCAATCAAATATTTAGGGATACACCTGTCTCCAGACTCAACCACCCTCTTTAATAAAAACTACAACGAGTTGTTAAATAACACACAGAACGATCTTATTAATTGGGCAACTAAACCCCTATCATTGTGGAGAAGAATCCAATCTATAAAAATGACTACCCTCCCGAAGATTTTATACATATTGCAGGCCTTACCAATACACCTACCCAAATGGTTCTTGCTCTGCCTCCAGGGAATGATTAATACGTTTGTGTGGGGAAGTTGCAAGCCTAGAGTTAACCGTAAGACATTATATAGAGCAAAAATCCAGGGGGTAATGGGACTTCCTAAGATAGAAGGTTATTACAATGAAGTGACACTGCAGCGAGTTTTAGATTGGCACAGGGCTTTAAAGCTTGGATCTCACTAGACTCTCACATTCTCAAGGTACCGCAGGTACACGCATTGTGCTGGATAACGGGAGACCTGAGACCCCTCAGATGCATCACTTAAACACTTTTTTAAAAACTGGGATAAAGTTAAAACATCTGTGCAAAGCATCACCTATAGTAGATCCCCTTTGTTCCCTATAGTTTTTAATACTGAAATGATCAGGGGTTTGGATAATGGATTCAAGAGATTGACAGAGTGGGGATTTACAATTCCAGTATGCCAGTTCATAGACAACAGGAAACTACGGGATAGAAAAAACGTAGACACCCTAGCAGAAGGCAAATTTACTAATTGGTTGAAATATGCTCATATTGCACCACTTTGTCCAAACCTCACCATTTAAGAATGATTTCCTGCGCCTGGAATAGACACCCATTGTCACTTGCACGAAAGGTCATAGCAAATCACCTCAAAACGTACCTACCCTCATATACCACTAAGTGGTCTACGAATCTAAACACCAGGATAGATCAGAACAAGTGGGACAGAATCTTTAAGCTCACTAGACAGTCATCGACATCCTCTCAGATGCTAGAAATGAATTATAAAATACTATCACGTTGGTATCTCACACCCACTCGGTTAGGTCCCGATTCATCCAAAATGTGCTGGAGAGGTTGCGGGGAACGGGGGGACCTTTTGCACATGTGGTGGCTGTGCCCAAACATTAAGCCTTTGTGTCGAGAGGTTGAATCGCAGTTTCAGTTGTTAATAGGAAAAAATGTTATGCTGTCCCCTAGAATGGCTATGTTAAACAATCTTCCCAGACAGGTATGCAAACTCAGAGCAACAATATTACAGATTGGGCTAAATAGCGCTAGATCTTTGGTGGATCGGGCTTGGAAAACCACCAAAACTCCTACTAGAGCCGAATGGCTGATTAGAATGTCTGAGCTACTGAATCTAGAAGAGTATGGCTACCTCAAATACAATAAATTGAGCTTCTTTCTAGAGGCACGCCTTCTATGGGATGGCTTACTACACACACCAGCAGCACACATAGCCTCAACAGTAACATAAACAGAGCGTAAAGAAATGATGAGTTGGAGGGAGTGACGGGGTCTCTGTCTTCGAGAGGTGAAAATTCTCGCCACTTCTGTGTAAGTGACAGTTAAACGGATCATAGCTGAGACTTTTGTTTACTTTGTTGTTTCTTGCTTTTCAGTCAACGTTATGTCCTGTGAGACAAAGATGAATAACAGTATTTTAAGTTGAGAAAAATAAGATTTTATTTAGCATTATATGTATTATATTTAGGTTTGAGTTTGTCACACAGAGATAGGTCTGAAGATTCTTAACGTACACTGAGGTAGCGAAAGATATACAGAGACGAAAGCAAACCTATTTTTCTCCCTCTCTTTTAAATCGCAAACACAGAGGTGTGACATTGGACTTAAACACTGAACATTTAATTTGAGTAATGTTATTTTGTAGGACAGGTTGTTAATGGTTTTACTCATGTTGTATGATTTTATTTTAATAATTCTCTTATAATGCTAGCAATTACTGTATGTTGAACAGTTATGAAAAGAGAAAAATAATAAATAAAAAACCAATTAAAAAAAAGTAAATATCCCTGAATGGGGGATTTATTTTATTAAAAACGATTTAAAATCAATAGTCTGAAACGCGTTTCAAGGTGCTGCTGGCACCCTTTCCTCAGGCAGTGATAAGTGAGCTATGAATTTCACAACTTATATAGCATAACATTACACAGTAATTAACATCCAATACACATGATAAAAGTCAGTCATATGACTCTGTTCAATAATGGCTTACCGCTGTGCAGAGGCTACACTTAGTAAACTTCACCCTCCATTGAAGCAGTTCTTATACTGAGTGCTAAAATATATATGTGCCTCTCCCAATAAAGATAAACCAATATTGTTCATGTTTAACAAAATATAAAATTGACAGCATATTCAAAATGTAAAATATGGTAATATAAAAACATTCACAAATTGTGTTGCTAGTCGCTTCTATGTAACAGACTATACAGGGAGTGCAGAATTATTAGGCAAATTAGTATTTTGACCACATCATCCTCTTTATGCATGTTTTCTTACTCCAAACTGTATAGGCTCGAAAGCCTACTACCAATTAAGCATATTAGTTGATGTGCATCTCTGTAATGAGAAGGGGTGTGGTCTAATGACATCAACACCCTATATCAGGTGAGCATAATTATTAGGCAACTTCCTTTCCTTTGGCAAAATGGGTCAAAAGAAGGACTTGACAGGCTCAGAAAAGTAAAAAATAGTGAGATATCTTGCAGAGGGACGCTGCACTCTTAAAATTGCAAAGCTTCTGAAGCGTGATCATCGAACAATCAAGCGTTTCATTCAAAATAGTCAACAGGGTCGCAAGAAGCGTGTGGAAAAACCAAGGCGCAAAATAACTGCCCATGAACTGAGAAAAGTTGAGCGTGCAGCTGCCAAGATGCCGCTTGCCACCAGTTTGGCCATATTTCAGAGCTGCAACATCACTGGAGTGCCCAAAAGCACAAGGTGTGCAATACTCAGAGACATGGCCAAGGTAAGAAAGGCTGAAAGACGACCACCACTGAACAAGACACACAAGCTGAAACGTCAAGACTGGGCCAAGAAATATCTCAAGACTGATTTTTCTAAGGTTTTATGGACTGATGAAATGAGAGTGAGTCTTGATGGGCCAGATAGATGGGCCCATGGCTGGATTGGTAAAGGGCAGAGAGCTCCAGTCTGACTCAGACGCCAGCAAGGTGGAGGTGGAGTAATGGTTTGGGCTAGTATCATCAAAGATGAGCTTGTAGGGCCTTTTCGGGTTGAGGATGGAGTCAAGCTCAACTCCCAGTCCTACTGCCAGTTTCTGGAAGACACCTTCTTCAAGCAGTGGTACAGGAAGAAGTCTGCATCCTTCAAGAAAAACATGATTTTCATGCAGGACAATGCTCCATCACACACGTCCAAGTACTCCACAGCGTGGCTGGCAAGAAAGGGTATAAAAGAAGAAAATCTAATGACATGGCCTCCTTGTTCACCTGATCTGAACCCCATTGAGAACCTGTGGTCCATCATCAAATGTGAGATTTACAAGGAGGGAAAACAGTACACCTCTCTGAACAGTGTCTGGGAGGCTGTGGTTGCTGCTGCACGCAATGTTGATGGTGAACAGATCAAACCACTGACAGAATCCATGGATGGCAGGCTTTTGAGTGTCCTTGCAAAGAAAGGTGGCTATATTGGTCACTGATTTGTTTTTGTTTTGTTTTTGAATGTCAGAAATGTATATTTGTGAATGTTGAGATGTTATATTGGTTTCACTGGTAAAAATAAATAATTGAAATGGGTATATATTTGTTTTTTGTTAAGTTGCCTAATAATTATGCACAGTAATAGTCACCTGCACACACAGATATCCCCCTAAAATAGCTATAACTAAAAACAAACTAAAAACTACTTCCAAAACTATTCAGCTTTGATATTAATGAGTTTTTTGGGTTCATTGAGAACATGGTTGTTGTTCAATAATAAAATTAATCCTCAAAAATACAACTTGCCTAATAATTCTGCACTCCCTGTAGTTTACTTTTATATCCCATGCTAAAAGTATCTTTACTACATCCTAACCATTTGTCTTAAATCAACAAATTGTATACATATAATACTTCATCAGGAAGGGTTAATTCCCCTTTCAGTGTCTGATCACAATGATATGGTTTGTAATCTAACAAAGTGCACTTCCGCATTACGGCATCTCCATTGATGATGAGTGAACCACGTGAACGTGAATAATAGCTTAGACCATACGTTGTCATAACGACATCTCAACTAAACTACAACCAATACTACAGCAGAGCCTCAAGCCGATTCTACAATATACTTTGCAAAGTTAACTAACACATCAACAAAGTTACAAATTTCAATACGAAGTGCTCGATTTGCTAGCATGGCATTGTAATCATTCCAAATTTATCTTGAATGTTGCACACAGGTAGATACATTGGTTTCATTATATATCATACATATGGTATTAATCTTTATCCATCTCAAATCTAGATGTCAAATAGAATAAACATCTACTGAACACTGATATCCCTCAAATATACAAACAAATTAAATTGTATGGAATGGGCACTTGATCTCAAAGTCATCTATACAGGCCTATGCAAATATGTCCAATTTGAATTGACAAAATATATAATCCCTCAGAAAATAATGTCTTCACCTTCCATATCCAATAGGTCTCCTTTTGTCTTAGCCTATTAAACCTATTGTAGCATAAGGATTTGGGGATATATTCAATAGGGATAATACGGTATGTATCTTCTTTGCCCTCATGCATAAGCATACTATGTTGGGACACACTTTGTTTATCATACTTATTTTTGATGTTTCTAAGGTGTTCACCCCATTGTGTTCTTAAACACCTACTGGTGCGCCCACAATACTGCTTTCCACAAATGCATGTTGCTAAATATACCACATACATGCTTTCACATGTCATTCTTGTCCTAATTGTGAAGACTTCCCCTGTCGTATTGGATCTAAAACTGGTGTCCTTGTGTCCAATATAAATACATGTCAGACATCTACTTTTGGCACATTTGTAGATCCCCTTTTTTTAATTTCAAAACGCCAGATAACTGTGGGTTGCTTCCCTTACCATCAGAATATTTCTTGGATGCCACCACCTTAATTGGAGCTTAAACATTCTTCAGAGTGGAGGCCCTCCTAAATACACATAAAGGCTTCTCTCCTATAATTTCTTTAAACATCGGATCATTTCTTAAAATTGGCCAATGTTTTTCTAAGGCATGAGCAATTTCTCTATAATTGCTATTAAATTGTGTTATGACTTTGGGTAAATTCTCAAATCTATTCTCTCTATGGACCTTTGCCTGTAATAATTCATCCCTATTCCTAAGAGAAGCTTTCGTGAGGCCTTGTGACATAATCTTATGGTCATACCCTTTCTCCTTAAATCTATTTGCCAAAGGCTCAGCTTCTTCATTAAAGTTCTTATCTCTTTTACAATTCCTCCATAATCTACAGAACTGACTGTATTGGATGTTGTTAAGCCGCCTAAGGAGGTGATTGCTTTTGTTATCTATATAACTGTTGCAATCAACCTTCTTAATAAAGCTTTTGGAGTAAATACTACCATCACTATCCCAACCCAAAGTGACATCCAAAAAATCCATATTGTCACTCTTTAGAAATGAAAGATACTAATAAAATAATGACCCTATACTTTGCCCGTATGTCTAATGTAAAACATGCTGTATTTGTGTGAATACATATATAACAGATGTATAAATGCCATTAATTTCAGAATAATTAGCAGTATTAATTTGCTTTAATATAGTATAATGTTGGGGACACATGATGTTTCATATTGAAATAATCAGAGAAATGATATGATGCTGCCCCATCTATAATTAATATTGTGAGTGATTCATGCAGGAAGTTATGGTCTAATGAATAACCATTTCATAGAAATAATGAATTGTTAAAAATGTTGGATAGTAAATGTATTGCTGTGTTGTTTGTCATGCTGCCCCCGGTGTTATTATGCGAGAATTACAGCCGGAATGTTTTTTAGGCTTTTAAAAATGAAATTTCCAAGGGCCAATCCAATAAGACTATCCAGGTAACCAATGGGATGATCAGCTCCGTAAGGGCCAATAACAAAGCAGGTTTTCCGAAAAGGGCCTCCCATATTCTCACCCATGATGGAAACACATATAAGCTTAATGCAAGATTGGAGAAGGACAGATTCTGCTGAGCTGACTTGTAACTGGTTTGTTGGGCATGAAATACCATTACTCTAGCAAAGCTGGTCTACCTTTTCTCATTGATTGCAAAATATACTTATTGGTATTCTGAGGTGAGATTAAACCTGTTGAGAGATATTGGATATCGATTGGTGTTAATCCTGGTAAAGTATTAAAAGATTGTTGATAGATTAAAGAGAGCAGTTTGTATTTCCAGCTAGTATTTCATAGCCTTTGTACTTTTAAACATATATCCTTGATGCTAAATAATTCATCTGAGCAAAATATAGAATATATATATATATATATATATATATATATATATATATATCTTAGAATTGATTTTAATTATAAGTAACTAAAAATATGTTCCAGTTTAAAAAAATAGACATTTTAAAGTAACGTATTGTATTTGTATTGTATTTTTCGTATCCTAATTAGAATTGTATTAGAATCAATTGCAGCTAAAATAGCTGAGTATATATATTGTCCTATTGTTTATTAGCACTGTTAATTGTATTGCTGAATATTAGTAGCTGTTATCTTAAGTTTCACTGTGATATTTTAAATGCAAATCTGAATGAAAGGCTATTGTGAATAAGGCCAGTTCTAAAGGTAAGCGTGTATGAACTCTGCATAGCATATTTTAATAGTTTAAACATGTATAGTATTGACTCACATTCTGATCCATACAAATATATTCCAATGTGTTCATAGATATTAACTAATAAAAAAGGTATTTATATTAATTTTGTGGTTTCTAGTAGATGCATATTGATTGAGGGTTTATTTTTAAAGGATAGTTATTAAATATATTGTATTATAACCCTGCCATAGACTGACACATTATTTGGAGAGCACTACTGAGATTCTTATAAATATACTGACACCTAACTTTAAATTAAAGTTACAATATACTAACTACATTAAAATAAAAAAAACGTACCTGTGAAAAAAATAAAACTTAAGCTTAAACTACAAAAAAAACTAACATTGGGGGCGTGTCCTAACAGTGGCTCTGTGAAATCGCACCTTTCTATAGCTCCGGGAGAGGAGACTATAATCCACTGATTATCTCTCCATAACCACAGCATTCAAAGCTAGAAAGATTGACTTTGTATTTTACAACATAATTCTACTCACTCCAACTGTATTAATGACCCAGGGTCGAAAAGGACAATTGAGGCCTATAGCAGTGGCAAACTTACAGGCAGCGCCCCCTCCCCCTGGCCTTCCGGGGTTACTAACCAGAACTGAGCATACCTAAAAACCACGGAATCATCTACAAATTTTATGACTCTCCTTGACAGGACTAAACTGCAGAATAACATATCCACACTGAAAAAGGGCAATGACACACCATACAGTTTACACATGGGCTGAAAACTTCTTCATCAAGCAAGGTCCAATAATCCTTAGACTGGAGGCGATATTCCAACTGTTAATCGATAAAACACCTTCGGAAATTAGATCTAAAATTTAGTAGTAGTAAGGTACAATACCACTCACAATACCGAGGGCTCCATTATCACTAGAACCCATGATCTCAAGTAAAAGCCTACCGCTAGGGCCCAGGGATGTGGTACCACTCAGCAAGCAGTTAAGCGGGGAACTTCACCAGCCGACCAGCCGTGCATCAACCAACTATATGCGGATCACACTTAATGACATTTACCTGCATTCAGAGAACAAGAACTGGAAACATCTTCAAGCGACATCTCTTCCATTACAAATTGACATACCAAATCAATACATCACTGTTCTTCACCATAAGACGGTAACGGACCTGAAGACACATGGGACTCAGATGAAAATCTCAGATACCAATGGCAATCACCCTTATAACAAATGGGAAACATCTTTCAAACCCTGCAACCCTTGGATCCTCACAGAACACTAAGATTGCCTACACAACTAGATCAAGGGCCAGGGTCAGAGCGGTTGCTCTGGTGACTTGGGTGGGGGCCTCGGGGGGCTGTGGACTCAGTGTCATTAGAGCCTCTGTTGTTTGGCTGTCCCCTGGACACTACCTTAGACCACAAACCGCCAGATAAAAATCTAGATTGTAAGTTCCCACGGGAATAGGGCACTCAATTCCCCCTGTATTTGTCTGTAAAATGTTGTCTTTTATTCTATTGTTTCTCTGTTATACTTTTATCCTTGTACCCATCTGCAGCGCTGCAGAATCTGTTGGCGCTTTATAAATAAAGAATAATAATAATAATAAAAATAACATGCTACGCATCTTAGTAAAACCCTATGGTTGAACAAATAAACAATATAAATGTACTTTAAAGCTGCCGGTAGACCATTAAAGGCCCAAATTTGATGTTATAATGCCCTGCTTTATACTTTATTTTGACTTCTAATCAAGAAACGTTACATTTTTACTTCCCCTTCCTTTTTAAATGTTGTTTATATTATGCTCAAGCGTTTTAGCAAGTTTCAGTATAATAGAAACCCACTAGATCACCATTTCGTCTATACCATCATACTTAGCTAGGTCTATCTCACTAGAAATCTTACTTATATGTGGGGAAGGTTATTGGACGTTGAAGCTAACTAAAACAAAATGTATGCTTACCTGATAAATGTATTTCTTTCTTGACACGGTGAGTCCACGGATCATCATCAATTACTGTTGGGAACATCACTCCTGGCCAGCAGGAGGAGGCAAAAAGCACCACAGCAAAGCTGTTAAATATCACTCCCCTACCCACAATGCCCCAGTTATTCGACCAAAGGGAAAGGAGAGAAAGGAAGTAACACAAGGTGCAGAGGTGCCTGAGGTTTATATAAAAAGAAACTGTCTGAATACAGGGCAGGCCGTGGACTCCGCGTGTGAAGAAAGAAAGAAACTATCAGGTAAGCATAAATTTTGTTTTCTTTCTAATGACACGTTGAGTCCACGGATCATCATCAATTACTCTTGGGAACCAATACCCAAGCCAGAGGACACAGATGATAAGGGAGGGACAAGACAGGAACCTAAACAGAAGGCACCATTGCTTGAAGAACCTTTCTCCCAAAAGAAGCCTCAGCCGAGGCAAAAGTATCAAATTTATAGAATTTGGAAAAAGTGTGCAAAGATGACCAAGTTGCAGCCTTGCAAATCTGTTCCAAATAAGCTTAATTTTTGAAGGCCCAGGAAGAAGAAACAGCCCTTGTGGAATGAGCCGTGATTTTCTCAGGAGGTTGCTGTCCAGCTGTCTCATATGCCAAGCGAATAACACTCTTCAGCCAAAGGGAAAGTAAAGTAGCAGTAGCTTTCTGACCCTTGTGTTTCCCAGAAATGCAAACAAACAATGCAGAAGACTGACGAAAGTCCTTAGTTGCCTGCAAATAAAATCTAAGCACTTGCACAACATCCAGATTATGTAACAAGCGTTCTTTGTGAGAAGAAGGATTAGGACACAAAGAAGGTACAATGATTTCCTGATTAATATTCTTGACCAAAACAACCTTGGGTAGGAAACCAAACTTAATACGCAGAACCACCTTATCAAAGTGAAATATAAGATAAGGGGAATCACACTGTAAAGCAGAGAGTTCAGAAACTTTCAGTGCAGAGGAAATAGCAACAAGAAACAAAACTTTCCAAGATAACATCTTAATATCTAAAGAATGCATAGGCTCAAACGGAGCCTGTTGTAAAACTTTAAGAACAAGGTTAACTATAAAAAAGACAAAGCAGAGGGGCGCCTCATGTGTGGTATCATCAAATTAAAACAGAACCACAGAATATTAAAAGCCAAATGGTTACTCACAAGGCTCTGAAGCACACCTTAACTGGAGCTTTTTGTATATATTTTAGATTTGTATAGGTTGAACTCGATGGACTTCGGTCTTTATTCAACCTCATCTACTATGTTACTATGTTACTATGTTACCTGTGTGCTTTTAGGAACAGGCTGCAGATTTTATCAGGTGTGGAAGCTCACCCACAAAGGATATCAGTCATTTACTGCAGTGAAAAAATGAAACACAAGACAAGCACCAAATTGTGCAGATCACTAAGGATATAATATTAGCTTAACACAGATGGAATAAGGTTACTCACATATTGCATGAGCACACCTATGTGCTAGTAGGAACAAGTTGGCGGATTTAGGTATGGTGTGTCAGCTCACCACCAAGGAACTTTTCTTTAATATGCAGTATCCAGGAAAGGCAAAATCTTGTTTGAGAAGGTTAAGACTCCATGGAGGAGTAACAGGTTTAAACACAGGCCGAATTCTAACCAAGGCCTGACAAAATGATTGCACATCTGGCATATCCACCAAGCGCTTATGTAGCAAAATAGACAATGCCGAAATCTGACGCTTTAGAGTATTTGTCGACAAACCCTTATCCAGACCATCCTGGAGAAAGGACAAAATCCTAGGAATCCTTACTCTACTCCAAGAGTATCCTTTGGATTCACACCAATACAAGTATTTACGCCAGATTTTATGGTAAATCCTGCAAGTCACAGGCTTATGATCCTGAATCAAGGTCTCAATGACTGACTCTGAAAATCCATGCTTAGATAAAACTAAGCTTTCAATCTCCAAGCAGTCAGCTTCAGAGAAACAAGTTTTGGATGAAAGAAAGGACCCTGAAGTAGAAGGTCCTTCCTCAGAGGCAGTCTCCAAGGTGGAAAGAATGATATTTCCACTAGGTCTGCATACCAAATCCTGTGAGGCCATGCCAGGGCTATGAGAATTACAGATGCCCTCTCCTGCTTGATTCGAGCAATGACTCTTGGAAGAAGAGCGAAAGGAGGAAACAGGTAGGCTAGACTGAAGTTCCAAGAAACTGCCAGAGCAATGATCAGAAATGCCTGTGGATCTCTTGACCTCGAGCCGTATCTTGGAAGTTTGGCATTCTGATGAGAAGCCATGATATCCAACTCTGGCTGCCTCCACTTGAGGGTCAAAAAATCCACTTCCCAATTGTCCACTCCTTGGATGTGGATCACAGAAAGACAGCAATTGTGGGTCTCTGCCCACTGAATAATTCAGGTCACCTCTGTCATGGCCAAGGAACTCCAAGTTCCCCCTTGGTGGTTGATGTAGGCCACTGAGGTTGTGTTGTCTGACTGGAATCTGATAAACCGGGCTAAGGCTAACTGAGGCAAGGCCAGAAGAGCATTGAAGATTGCTCTCAGCTCCAAGATGTTTATGGGCAGGACTGACTCCTCCTGGGTCCATAAGCCCTGAGCCTTCAACGAGCCCCATACTGCTCCCCAACCTAGAAGGCTGGCATCCGTGGTTACAATCACCCAGGAGGGTCTGCAGAAGTACCCTGGGATAGATGAACCTGAGAAAGTCACCATGGAAGAGAGTCTATTGACGCCTGATCTAGATCTACACACAGAGACAGGTCTGTATAGTCCCCGTTCCATTGTCTGAGCATGCATAACTGCAGAGGTCTGAGATGGAACCGAGCAAACGGAATGATGTCCATGGAAGCCACCATCAGACCGATTACCTCCATACATTGAGCCACTGACGGCTGTGGAGAGGACTAAAGGACAAAACAAGAGTTGAAAAACTTTCTTTTTCTGACCTCTGTCAGAAAAATCTTCATTAACAGGGAGTCTATTATGGTCCCCAAAAATACGACCCTTGTAGCTGGAACCAGAGAACTTGTCTCCAGATTCACCTTCCATCCGTGGGATTGAAGAAAAGACAACAAGATCTCCGTATGAGATTCTGCTTGTTGAAAAGATGGCGCCTGAGCCAGAATGTTGTCCAGATAAGGTGCCACTGCAATGCCCGGAGATTGAAGCACAGCTAAAAGAGCCCCCAGAACCTTTGAAAAAATTCTGGGAGCTGTGGCAAGGCAGAATGGAAGGGCCACGAACTGGAAATGATTGTCCAAAAAAGCAAATCTCAGAAACTTGTGATGGTCCCTGTGAATGGGAACATGAAGGTATGCATCCTTTAGGTCTATGATTGTCATGAACTGAACCTCTTGTACCAAGGGAAGAATGGAGCGTATAGTCTCTATCTTGAAGGATGGCACTCTGAGAAACTTGTTTAAACATTTTAGAACTAGGATTGGTCGAAAAGTTCCCTCCTTTTTGGGTTCTACGAACAGATTTGAGTAAAATCCCAGACCCCTTTCCTGAAAGGAAACTGAAACTATTACCCCAAGGGCGGCAAGGTCCTTGAAACAATGTAGGAATGCCTCTCTTTCTATCTGGTCTTATGATAATCTGAAGAGGAGAAACCTGCCTCTGGAGGAAAAGATTTTAAGTCTATTTTGTATCCCTGGGAGACAATGTCCACCGCCCAGGGATCCGGTACATCTCTTATCCAAGCCTGGGAAAAAAGAGAGAGTCTGCCCCCTACAAGATCCACTCCCGGATCGGTGGCCAACGCTTCATGCTGACTTGGAATCAGCTGAAGGCTTTTTAGATTGCTTTCCCTTATTCCAGGACTGGTTTGGCTTCCAGGAAGGCTTGGCTTGATCTTGCTCGGAGGAAGGGGAGGAAGACTTGCCTTTAAAGTTATGAAAGGAACAAAAATTACTCTAACGTCCCTTCTGCTTATTCTATTTATCTTGAGGAAGAAAATAACCCTTCCCTACAGTAATATCTGAGATAATTTCACAATGATATGGTTTGTAATCTAACAAAGTGCACTTCCGCATTACGGCATCTCCATTGATGATGAGTGAACCACGTGAACGTGAATAATAGCTTAGACCATACGTTGTCATAACGACATGTCAACTAAACTACAACCAATACTACAGCAGAGCCTCAAGCCGATTCTACAATATACTTTGCAAAGTTAACTAACACATCAACAAAGTTACAAATTGCAATATGAAGTGCTCGATTTGCTAGCATGGCATTGTAATCATTCCAAATTTATCTTGAATGTTGCACACAGGTAGATACATTGGTTTCATTATATATCATACATATGGTATTAATCTTTATCCATCTCAAATCTAGATGTCAAATAGAATAAACATCTATTGAACACTGATATCCCTCAAATATACAAACAAATTAAATTGTATGGAATGGGCACTTGATCTCAAAGTCATCTATACAGGCCTATGCAAATATGTCCAATTTGAATTGACAAAATATATAATCCATCAGGAAATAATGTCTTCAGCTTCCATATCCAATAGGTCTCCCTTTGTCTTAGCCTATTAAACCTATTGTAGCATAAGGATTTGGGGATATATTCAATAGGGATAATACGGTATGTATCTTCTTTGCCCTCATGCATAAGCGTACTATGTTGGGACACACTTTGTTTATCATACTTATTTTTGATGTTTCTAAGGTGTTCACCCCATTGTGTTTTTAAACACCTACTGGTGCGCCCACAATACTTCTTTCCACAAATGCATGTTACTAAATATACCACATACATGCTTTCGCATGTCATTCTTGTCCTAATTGTGAAGACTTCCCCTGTCGTATTGGATCTAAAACTGGTGTCCTTGTGTCCAATGTAAATACATGTCAGACATCTACTTTTGGCACATTTGTAGATCCCCTTTTTTTAATTTGAAAACGCCAGATAACTGTGGGTTGCTTCCCTTACCATCAGAATATTTCTTGGATGCCACCACCTTACTTGGAGCTTAAACATTCTTCAGAGTGGAGGTCCTCCTAAATACACATAAAGGCTTCTCTCCTATAATTTCTTTAAACATTGGATCATTTCTTAAAATTGGCCAATGTTTTTCTAAGGCATGAGCAATTTCTCTATAATTGCTATTAAATTATGTTATGACTTTGGGTAAATTCTCAAATCTATTCTCTCTATGGACCTTTGCCTGTAATAATTCATCCCTATTCCTAAGAGAAGCTTTCGTGAGGCCTTGTGACATAATCTTATGGTCATACCCTTTCTCCTTAAATCTATTTGCAAAAAGCTCAGCTTCTTCATTAAAGTCCTTATCTCTTTTACAATTCCTCCATAATCTACAGAACTGACTGTATGGGATGTTGTTAAGCCGCCTAAGGAGGTGATTGCTTTTCTTATCTATATAACTGTTGCAATCAACCTTCTTAAAAAAGGTTTTGGAGTAAATACTACCAGCACTATCCCAACCCAAAGTGACATCCAAAAATCCATATTGTCACTCTTTATAAATGAAAGATACTAATAAAATAATGACCCTATACTTTGCCCGTATGTCTAATGTAAAACATGCTGTATTTGTGTGAATACATATATAACAGATGTATAAATGCCATTAATTTCAGAATAATTAGCAGTATTAATTTGCTTTAATATAGTATAATGTTGGGGACACATGATGTTTCATATTGAAATAATCAGAGAAATGATATGATGCTGCCCCATCTATAATTAATATTGTGAGTGATTCATGCAGGAAGTTATGGTCTAATGAATAACCATTTCATAGAAATAATGAAATGTTAAAAATGTTGGATAGTAAATGTATTGCTGTGTTGTTTGTCATGCTGCCCCCTGTGTTATGATGCGAGAATTACAGCCGGAATGTTTTTTAGGCTTTTAAAAATGAAATTTCCAAGGGCCAATCCAATAAGACTATCCAGGTAACCAATGGGATGATCAGCTCCGTAAGGGCCAATAACAAAGCAGGTTTTCCAAAAGGGCCTCCCATATTCTCACCCATGATGGAAACACATATAAGCTTAATGCAAGATTGGAGAAGGACAGATTCTGCTGAGCTGACTTGTAACTGGTTTGTTGGGCGTGAAATTCCATTACTCTAGCAAAGCTGGTCTACCTTTTCTCATTGATTGCAAAATATACTTATTGGTATTCTGAGGTGAGATTAAACCTGTTGAGAGATATTGGATATCGATTGGTGTTCATCCTGG